>NW_028318284.1:1260349-1575437 GCF_062004578.1 Staurois parvus
ACCATTGCACAGAGCAGGTAAGTATAATATTATAGTAATGGGAAAACACAGCTCTAATTTCTCTTTAATGCTTAAAGTGTTACTAAACCCAGGACCCTTCATTCACTATATCTGGTCTTCCACAGTACACACAACATGGAAATGCAGTTATTTTAGTAAATATAAACTACTAAATACCTTTTCTCATCAGCAGTTTTGTGACTCGCACATGTTAAAGCCTGCAGGAGTTTTCTTTTTGCTCTAGGAGGATGCAGAACCTCTGACCTCTGCCTGGACAGTGCTGATTGGCCCTGTGCTGATCACATGCACTCTCCCAAAAAAGAGACAAACGCTCTAGAAATACACATCAAACTGAGCATGTGCAAAGTGTCTTCACACAATATGTCTTATCAGGAGATAAGAGGGGGCACTGGAAGAAGGGGAGGATCAGAGAAGTCCTGATCAAACAGAATTTTTACACAATGCAGAGAATTAACCTCTTAGGTTCCACAGTGAGTATAACAAGCATGCTTTACTGCATATGCAGACTGATTTTACCGTTGTGGGTTTCGTAACACTTTAGGCTCTTAGACTGGTGTAAACACACCCAACACATGTACAATACACGGGTTTAGAACGGTTTGTATGCAGCATTTGCCTACCAGGAGTTCTGGCATTCAGAGTGGCATATACAGACACCTCGTGTGTGCAGCCTCCATGATCTATGTCACACAAATCCCAAGTGATTTGCAGCTAAACTGCTAAGCGGTTGACTTTTTGTAGCATTCAAAACTAGTTACAAAATCCCAGCTTCTGTAACTTCTAATGTTATCCAATGCAGCTGCAGATGATCATGGCACACTAGAGATTCATTGCTGCCTAGATCAGCATTGTAGTCAGCCACAGCAGCAACTCTGTAGCCAGTTACAATCACCAGAGAAAATAAACAGAACTGTAGCTGCTACAAATCGATGTTACAAAGTTGCTGGTGTGAGATGGCTCTTAACCCCTTCATGACTCAGATAAAACAAATCTTAAAGCCTGAACACAGTTTTTCAAATTTGACATATATTAGTAAAACTGTACATATCATCTCAAGTACTTAGTGTATGCAGGTGGATTATACCTTGTTCTTTTCAGGACAGTTCTGGACTTCATTTGGTGGTAAATGGTTATGGATAGATTTTATTATCAAAGGAAACACTGGCCCAAAATAGTATTAAAAAAAAATAATTTTTAAAAATGTAGTTGTATATTCCTTGCTATTACCAAAACAACCCAAAATAAATTCTCCTCCTAACAATTGCAGCAATACCACTTGTGTATTATTATTTGTTGTTTGTACCCGTAGTAGGGCCCAGGAACAATACTGCACATTTTGTTTTTTTATTTACACTTTGTATTTAATCAGAAAGGTTCACCATTACAATGAACAGCCAAAAAGGATACAAAAACAAGCTATCAGCTAGCACAGCATAGATGAAGTGTTGTACAGTGAGAATACAGACTTATGTCCTATGTATCAAGTGTTCACATGTACAGATCTTACATATATAGCATATACAGCAGTAGGCCTCTGGTGAAACCCCTCACATTTTGCTTTTTTGTGCTACCTAAAACACACTGATATAACCCAACACTGATACTAATTTTAAATAATGTGTTTTTTTAATCCTGACTAAAATACAATGACTCTGAACTTTGACTCTGACCATGAACTTTAAACCTAACTCTAACTGTGACCTAGATCCAACTCTAATCTAGATACACAAAATTGCCAAAAGTATTGGGACACCCCGCCAAATCATTGGATTTAGGTGTTCCAATCACCTCCATGGCCACATGTGTAAAAAAAAACACCTGGGCATGCAGACTGCTTAAAGCACGCTGCCACTGGACTCTAGAGCGATGGAGATGGGTTCTCTGAAGTGGCAAATCACGCTTCTCGGTCTGGCAATCCAAAGGACGTGTCTGGGTTTGGCAGTTGCCAGGAGAATGGTACTTGCCTGACTGCATTGTGCCAAGGGTAAAGTTTGGTGGAGGAGGGATTATGGTGTGGGGTTGTTTTTCAGGGGTTGTTAGTTCCAACTCTTAAGGCGTCAGTATACCAAGACATTTTGGACAATTGCATGCTCAAAAGTTTGTGGGAACAGTTTGGGGATGGCCCCTTCCTGTTCCAACATGACTGCAGACAAGTGCACGAAGCAAGGATATAAAGATATGGATGAGCGAGTTTGGGGTGGAGGAACTTGACTGGCCTGCACAGAATCCTGACCTCAACCCAATAGAACACCTTTGGGACGAATTAGAGCAGAGGCTACAGAGACGAGAGCCTTCTCATCCAACATCAGTGCCTGACCTCATAAATGCGCTTCTGGAAGAATGGTCAAACATTCCCATAGACACACTCCTAAACCTTGTGGACAGTCTTCCCAGAAGAGGTAAAGCTGTTATACTGTGGTTGCAAAGGGTTGAACCCTATGGACTAAGACTGGAATGCAATTAAAGTTCATGTGCATGTAAAGGCAAGCATCCCAGTACTTTTGACAATATAGTGTTTTCTTTCTTTCTTTCTTTCCTCAAAAAATCTGCACATGATACTCATGTTGTAGTGGGAACAAAGAGAACAATTGATTTTGTTGTGTCCTTGCAGAATGTGTGCAGAAAAATGAATGTCTCTGCACCATAATGTGAACGAGTCCTAACTGCAAACTTTGAGAATAATACTCTGCATTTGTTTCAGCTACAGAGATCAGTGAGGGCTTATTTTGAAATGTACCTATTACTTGGTAAGTACAGTATATGTAACAGGTAAAAACACCAAAATATAAACTTTTAATATATGTGTGTATAATATCTGTGCAGCGCTACACATCAATAATTATGTGAATATACCCATCAAACATGAAAGAAAACTAAGAAAAAAGTTACAATGTATTTCTTCTTAAAAAATGTCCTTCTTCCTGTGACCACCAGGTACTGCTAACACAGAAATGGTGCACAATTCCTCCACCAGATATCTGTTCACCTCCAGCAGTGTGACCTCACATCATATAATGTTTGGATGTTTGGTCTAACCACACTTTTGGTCTCAATAATTGGACTCTGAAGATCAACTTGATAAATGGTAACTCCAAATGGCTTACTCCAAGAAATCCCTTTGGTCAACAGTAGTCCTCATGAACAAAAAACTTTATGTCAGTGTCCAGATGGCTGTACAAAAAAGCTTTTCCATTATTTCTGCCTTACTTCCTGCAAAGATTTTAGGTCATGAGGACTACTTTCGACCAAAGGGGTTTCTTGGAGTGAGCCATTTGGAGTTACCACTTATCAAGTTGATCTTCAGAGTCCAATTATTGGGACCAAAAGTGCGGTTAGACCAAACATTATATGCACTGCGCGCTCCCAGCACAAAGACCACGGTGTCACTGAGAGCGCCGGGTCCCGTTCTAACAATCGGGACCCAGGACTCCAGATTCCGGTTCACATGATCGCTGTGATAGCCTCTGATTGGCTATCACAGTGATCAGTCACTGTGCAGCCCGGCCCCCTTGTTTTTTTCTCTCTCTATGAATGGAGAAGAGAAATATATTGTATCTCTCTAACTCCTGGCATAGAGAGAAAAAAAAATATTTGTACAAAAAAAAAAAAAAAAGATAAATAAATAATAATTAAAAAATAAAATAAAAAATAAAGAAAAATACCTAGATCAAGGTTTGATCTAGTTCAGTGCCAGGGTTATTGTTTGGGTCAGGGTCAAAGGTCAAGGTCCAAAGGTCAGGATTTAAAAAAAATTGGTATCAGTGTCAGTTAGTGTCAATGTCAGTGTCAGTGTGTTTTAGGTAAAAAAAGAAAAAGACAAAAACAAAATGTACACTATTGTTTCTGGGCTGTACTACGGGTACAAATTACATACAAAATATATATAAGATATATGGTATCGCTGCGATCGTCAAGAGCTGGAGAATTTATTTTGGGTTGTTCTTTGGTGGTAGGTTATGGTAGTAACAAGAAACACACAGCTAAATAAAAAAAAAATCTTTTTATTACTATTTTGGGCCAGTTTTCCTTTGGTAATAAAAAAAAATCAAGAGATATCCATTACCATTTACCACCAAATGAAAGCCCAATTTGTCTTGGAAAAAAACGCAGTATAATTCACCTGGATGTACTAAGTAGTTGTGATGATATGTACGATTTTACTAACACTGTCAATGTTGTGAAATAGTGCTTAGGCATTTAGATTTGCTTCACCCTTAGGCGTGAAAGGGTTAATATTCAACTTTAAATTGTCCCTCTGAGAAGTAATACCTGAAGGATCACTTTTCAAAAGTGTTTGACAGTCAGCTGTGATATGTCACCTCCACACTGCCTGTTTTAACCCTCAAAAGCTCACACCACCAGGCCACAAACATGGTTGCAGGGCAGTTGCACCATGGCTTCATTCACTTGAAGGGGTTTCATATTTACCACAGCTGGGACATGTACAACCCTATTTGGTTGCCTTTGCAGCTTAACCCCTTCACGCCGACGTAACACAAATATGCAGCCTCACAGAACTGGCCTTTTTTCCGTGGGGCCACATATTTGCATACCTGTCTTTGTGCTGGGAGAACGCCGCACAGTGCGCTTCCCAGCACAAAGACTGGGGTGTCACTGAGAGCCCCGTGTCTCGTTTCCACGATCGGGATCTGGGACTCCCAATTCTGGGTCACATGATCGCTGTGATAGCCTTTGATTGGCTATCACAGTGATCAGTCATTGTACAGCCCGCCCCTTTGTTTTTTTTCTCTATGAATGGAGTGTTTTGCATATAGGGAAAAAAAGCTGTTTGTTAAAAAGATAAATATTTTAAAATAACATAAAAAATAAAGAAAAAATACCTAGATCACGGTTTAATCTAGTTCAGTGCCAGGGTTAGTGTTTGGGTCGAGGTCAGGGTCAAAGGTCAGGATTTAAAAAAAAATTAGTGCTAGTGTGTTTTAGGTAAAAAAAAAACCAAAAAACAAAATGCGCACTACTTTCTGGGCTATACTGTGGGTACAAATAACATACACATGTATGGTATTGCTGCGATCGTCAAGAGCTGAAACTTTTATTTTAGGTTGTTCTTTGGTGGTAGGTTATGATAGTAACAAGAAACAGCCAATTTTAAAAAAATATTTTTTTTTTTACTACTTTGGGCCAGTTTCCTTTTGATAATATAAAAAAATCAGGAGATATCCATTACCATTTACCACCAAATAAAAGTCCAATTTGTCCTGAAAAAACAAGGTATAATCCACCTGGATGTACAAAGTGGTTGTGATGATATGTACAGTTTTACTAACAAATGTCAAAGTTGCAAGATTGTGCTTAGCCATTAAGATTTGTTTTACCCTTAGGCGTGAAGGGGTTAAGGGGAGCAGTAAAACTGCATTTCATCCATCTATTTTTACTGTCCCCTAGCAACACGTGTAAACTAGGCCTTAGTGAATTCCTATCATTGCATCTTTTTCTCCTCGCCAGAGCAGAAGAATGTAAACAAAAAATAAGCCTGTGTTAAAAACAAAAAATAATATAAAATAGCTAGATCAGAGCTTGATCTAGTTTAGTGTAAGTGAGCGCAAGAAAAGCTCATGAAAAATGCTTCCCTATGTATGTCTATGTATGCTTTCACACTGGGGCACTGCGCTTTCATTGCGGTGTAAAACATCCTGTTTGCCACATTTTTGGAGCAGGCTTGTTTAGTTGATTAAAAAAAACGCACCTAAACATCTCTTCTCGTGAAGTCAATGGAAAGCCCCACCATAACTCCTCAAAAAGCCTCAAAAATGCACTTGAGAAGCGTTTTTGGTGCAGTTTTTAAATTACATGTCCTTTAAAAAAAGCACCGGGGCACTGCTTTCTGCGGTGGATCAAGTAGCCTTAGGGTAAAAAAAAAAGCCAAAATGCACTCTATTGTATTGCCACAAACATCAAGAGTAGAAGAATTTATATGTTTTTTTGTGGGTTTTTTTTTGTTTTGTTTTTTTTTGGTGGCAGGTTATAGTAAAGGCAAGAAATATACAGCTAAAGTTTGAAAATGTTATTTTTTTACTATCTTATGGACAGCTTTCCTTTAAAAATAAAAAGTCAGGAGATAGTTATTACCGTTAACCACCAAAAGAAGGCCCAAACTGTACAGAATATAAGGTATAATCTACCTGGATACACTAGTAGTTGCAATGATACAGTATATACAGTTTTACTAACACATGTCAAAGTTGCAAAAGTGATTTCAGGCATATATTGATTTCCACACTGCATTTGAATTATTTTTAGCTTAGTCTTATTAATCTGAATCTTGAAGTTTGTGAAGATCCCCCACACATATACTTCCTTGAATTCTGTGATATGTATTTACCATGTCCTGTGAGTAGGCACTGCTGTGTCACACATTTCACAGAACCTGCCTTCTGAACTACAGAGGTGCTGAGAGGAGGAGTTTCAGGAGACGGAGTCAGTACACCAATTGAGGCTTACGGCAGCAAGGTACCATGGGATATGTAGTCCTTAGAAATTTAATGTAAACAGCAGAGGAGAAGCTGCAAAGCATGCATGGAATCCAGGAAGTTGTGGAATTAGACGACCAGTGGACAGGCAGCAATTACAACATATAAGGAGATTTTTCAAGTAAGCTTATATTGGAATGTCAAAAATAATTATTGTTTGTATTGTTATTAAAATGCTGATGTTATAAAACGAAAGTGTATGCCAAGACCATAGAACTCCTCTAAAAACAGCAAATACTGATCAAACGAAATGCTGTTGTGTACAGCCATGAGCAACTTTATCACATTTTCACAAAACTTGACCCAAATAAGCACGCTATTTATCTGGTAGATGGATGTAGCATCAATTCTAAAGGAACTGAGTATGGAATCCATGCATATGTATATACAAATTGTTACAGTCTGGCTGTACCAGTAAAAGTTTTTATTATTATTATACAGGATTTATACAGCGCCAACATTTTTGTGCAGTGGTTTACTATATAAAGGGAGACCATACAGTTACAATCAGTTACAATATAATAAAAAAACAAGAGGATTAGGAGGGCCCTGCTCATAAGAGCTTACAATCTAATAGTTGACCCCAAGATGGAAGGTAGATCCATATCTGGAAAGTACAGTGGGGAAAATAATTACTTGATTCCCTGCAGATTTTGAACGTTTGCCCACTTACAAAGAAATGAAGCGTCTATAATTTTTTATCATATGTGTATTTTAAATTATAGAGACAGAATATCTACCAAAAATCCAGAAAAAACACATGATGCAAATGTTATAAATTAAGTTGCAGTTCCGTGACTAAGATAAGTATTTGATCCCCCAGCAAAACATGACTTAGTACTTGGTGGAGAAACCCTTGTTGGTAAGCACAGAGGTAAGACGTTTCTTGTAGTTGGTTACCAGGTTGCACGCATCTCCGGAGGGATGTTGGTTCACTTTTCTTTGCATTGAGGATTCTCTAAATCCTCATGGTTTCTTGGCAACTCGAAGTTTCAGTTCCCTCCAAAAATTTTCTATAAGATTAAGTTCTGGAGACTGGCTAGGCCACTTCATGACCTTAATGTGCTACTTCTTGAGCCACTCCTTGGTTACTTTGGTGGTATGGTTTGGTTCTCATCCAAGATTTTACAATACTTGGCCCCATCCATTGGCCCCTCAATGCGGCAAAGTCGACCTGTACAGAGAAACAGCCCCAAAGCATAATGTTTTCACCTCCGTGCTTGACTGTAGGGATGGTGTTCTTAGGGTCATAGTCAGCATTTTTCTTCCTCCAAACACAGTGAGTCGAGTTAATGCCAAAGTGCTCAATTTTGGTCTCATCTGACCACATCACTTTTTCCTAATCCTTCTCTGAATCATTTAGATGCTCATTAGCAAACTTCATACAGGCCTGTACATGTGCCTTCTTGAGGAGGGGGACATTGGGGGCGCTGCATGATTTCAATCCATGGCGGCGTATTGTGTTACCAATGGCTTATTTGGTGACTGTGATCCCAACTGCCTTGAGATCATTCACAAGCTCCTCCCGTGTAGTTCTAGGCTGATCCCTCACTTTTCTCATGATCATCCTTACCCCATGAGGTAAAATCTTGCATGGAGCTCCAGACCAAGAGCAATTGATGGTTATTTTGTATTTCTACCATTTGCAAATAATCACTTCAACAGTTGTCTCCTCACCAAGCTTCTTGCTGATGATCTTGTAGCCCATTCCAGCATTGTGCAGGCCTACAATCTTGTCCCTGATGTCATTTGAAAGCTCTTTGGTCTTACCCCTCATGGTTAGGAAGAATAAGATTCTGTGGACAGGTGTATTTTATGCTAGTTGTTAGGAGCACCTTCATAGATTGACAGGACTAATCTGTGTACCACATGAGCACATAGCCAGTCTGTGGGAACCAAAATTATTGTTGGTTGGTAGGGGATAAAATACCTATTTTACTCACTGAACTCAGATTATAACATTTGTATCATGTGGGTTTTTTTTCTGGATTTTTGGTTGACATTTTGTCTCTCTCATTTAAAATACACCTATGATAAAAATTATAGACCCTTCATGTCTTTGTAAGTGGGCAAACTTACAAAATCTGCAGGGAATCAAATAATTATTTTCCTCACTGTATGTGGCAGCTAAAGGGCTCATGATAAAGTCCCAAGGTAACAAGTGCACTATTCTAAAAGGAAATAATTATCTACTGTACATACTTCATATGAACACAATGAAGTATCTGGACATAGACAAAACAACTGCTTTCACACATGTCACAGACACCTAAAAGGTATACATGAACTATAATATCAAAACCTGATAAAGGTTAACGCTATAGCCACAAGGGCATTTCCTTAAAGCGGAATTTCACTCTATCAATCAACATTGGCTAATTGTAATCCTTATTCTGCCAGCACTAGTAAATAAATAGAAAAGTATACCATATTTACTTTTTTTAAAACTTTTTTTACATTTCTTCAGTAACTTCCTGGTTTCCAGGCCTAGGCAAATGATGTAATATGTCCCAGGAGTCTTCAGGAGGGGAGGAGGGGTTTTCTCAGATAAGCACACCCTCCTGCCTGCATACCTGAGCTAAGGGCAGATGGATTCTAGGCAGTAAATGCTACATGTGCTACATGATATATCTGCCCTTACTCAAGATGGCCAGGCCAGAAATGCTAGAGGGTGTTTTTCAAAGTGAACATGAATTAAATAGCATTTTTGGTTTGTGGTGCTCAGAGTTTAGTTGTGGTGCAGTGTAGTTCTGTTTTAAGCAAGTGTTAACTGAGCATTTAAAAACAGCCATGTGTGTGGTCCCGCAAAATGAACCATAATGAATTATGTCCAAAATACACATTCACCCATCTAAATGGAAAGTAATGCCAACATTTGTGACCACTAAAAAGTTTCATTAAAAGCCACTTGTATAACATTGCAGAACTATGTGACATCAAAGGTTTAGGCAAAAGCCGCTGATAATGTGAAATGACTACTGAGGTGAAGTCACTGGACACAACAGAGAGATTTAAGGAGAAACTATATCTGCTTTGTTTCAACTTTTTTTTTTTTAATAAGTGGAACTATGTGCAAAATTATAATTTAAAAAAAGTTATACAGTATATGCTGCAGTCTTTCACAAACATTAACACAGCAGGTTTTGTTTTTCTGAATCCTCCTAGAACATAGTTTTGATACAGTTAATACTGCTAGTGGAGCCCCTTTTTTTCCACTACCTTTAATGATGTTCATTCTGTAGTAAAATCACACAGCAGTGCTATCACCCTGGTTGGCCTCTTTAAAGAGACCATGTTAGGTCTCTAAACACATAAAAATGTCACTCCAAAGCATCAGCAGAAGTAGTAAGCTCACCTCTCCAGTGGCCCATATCTTCTACCTTTGCTATGTTCCAGCATTGCAGCCTTTGTCAGTTTAATTGGTATTCAACATTTACAGGAGTGTTGAATTCCTGGATCCTGTGCGCTGGGGTTCTTTCCTCCAATTCCTACATCACTATAGGACTCAGCATGCAGTAGGTGACATAGGTTACCAATACTCCCAAAACTTAAAATGCTGAAGAGGCTAACGGAGGCTGTAGCACTGTAGCCATGGAAGGGTAGGAGACACAGGTCACTAGATGCGAGTATACCACTTCTTCACTTGCAGAAGAGTGCCATTTTCATTTGGTTGGGACCTGACAGGTTATCTTTAAAGTAGACCTATCAATTCAACTCACCCGTCATTTGAATCAATAGGTCCACCTTAACAAAGCACATTTTGAAACTGAAGGGAATTTATTGTTTCCACTCCGCAGTTAAATAAGAGGATCCAAAAAAATCTGCCCCGGCCACTGAAAACTGAAACTTATTGCTAGAGATGCATGGATGATATAGAGAAATGCTTACAAAAGTGGTATAGATGTTGTGATGCACATACACATACATGGAGGAGCGCCACTCACAGTGAAGAAAGTAGACTGCACCTGCCTACATGCATTTAGTGTCTCAGTCACCTCTTCTCACACTAGCTGACCTCTACTAGACGCCTTTTGCACAGGCATCCAAGTTTCCTACTTTATCAATCTCTGGTACTGAATTTCCACTCTGCATGGCAGCACACCATTACCTCAGTAAACAAGAACTCTTAACCTGGCAGGGACGGACTGACCATTCGGAAACTCGGGCACTGCCCGAGGGCCCGGGGTCAGTAGGGGGCCCCATGAGATGCCCCTGGTACCTTTTTCATAGGCTTTTTTGAGTTTGGGCAAGGACACAGGGGCCCCATGATCCCCTATTGCCCGGGGGCCCCATGAGTTGTCAGTCCGCCCCTGCAACCTGGTCAACTTACACAATATAAGGGACTAGAATTAGTATTTTGTTTTGGAGAATGGCAATGGTGCCTGCGCTAAAGGGTCAAATTTTTTGCTTCCCAAAACTGCAGATACATTTCTATTCACAGCATGTAGATGGCACTGTTTTTTGTGTGATACCTAGCTGGTGGCTGGAACCCTAGAAGACAGGCATAGTTGGATAAAGAATACAGGCGTACCTCAGTTTATGAACGCCTCAGTTAACGTGATTTTCGGTTTACAATTGAAATTCCATTGAAAATAATGGCCCGGTTTACTAATTTTTTTCGCAATATGAATGGATTAATTGGTTTTCAATGCATTTACGATTTTTTTTAATCATGTCCCTTTATGCCTTTAAAGTGCACTTTATAAAGAGATTTGAACAGATAAAACTTTTTTGACTTTTTTCTGACCTCCGGAACAGATTAATTGGTTTTCAATGCATTTACGAATGAATTTTTAACATCTCCCTGTACAGTATTTATGCCTTTAATGTGCACTTTATAAAGAAGTTTGAACAGATAAAATACTTTTTTTTTTTTTTACTTTTTTCTGACCTCCGGAACAGATTCATTGGTTTTCAATGCATTCCTATGGGAAAGCACGTTTCGGTTTACAATTTTTTTGCAATACGAAAAGTCCCGCAGAACTAATTAAATTCATAAACGTCTGTACATTTGCAGTCACAGTTCCAAATTATTAGCTTTTTCTTATGGTTCATGGGGGTTGATTTGCTAAAACTAGAGAGTACAAACTCTGGTGGAGCTCTGCATAGAAACCAATCAGCTTCTAACTTCAGCTTGTTCAATTAAGCCTTAAAAAAAATGGAAGCTGATAGTTTCTATGTAAAGCTGAGGCAGATTTTGTACTCTCTAGTAAACCAACCCCATAAAGAAGCAAAATGCTGAAACAGGCAAACAGTTTTAAATAGTTTATTTTGTGTTGGGTTTTTTTTCTTGGGGGTTTCCCTTAGTCTTGGGAATGTTCATGAATATTGTTATTGACTTTCAGTGACAATATGGCAGTTTCAACACTCTATGGATTAGAATTCGCTCCTTTACTTTCTGAATAAGTTGGAGGAATGTAGTTTAGAGTGTTAATTTATGTATCTCTGTCAACTAAAAGAGTATATCAATGGGTTACCCTACCTAATGTAATTTAGACTTGCCAGGCAATCACATTAATCTTAGCTAAATGTGAATGTGGAATCCAAGAAATGTAAGGGTATTTGAACTGCAGACTTTTCATTTAAGTGTCTCCAGCACACTGTTGCCTTTAATTTCGTCTACAAAAAATTATTGCTGGTCGACAAATGTTAATGACTGAGCAAGAATTCCATTACGTTTGATATATTACAATAACAATCAGCAAAGGTTATGCAACATTTATTTAACAGTGTATCCTGCAAGGATGGTGTGTGTATGACAATTTAGTCATTTTGCAGACTTCTATATAAGTAAAATAGGAGACCGTTAAGGGCATCATGTTACATGTGGGGCTCTCCTCAGTTAGGCTTACTACTGTGTATGGAATGACTTGCAGAAAGAAACATATGTGACTTCAGGGAAGAGTGGTTTTATCAATGCCTAGGATATATACACACACATGCTGTATATACTATAAAATTCTAAATACATGCACTCACCTCTATCCTATGAAACCACTTCAGCAAGTTTCTTTTCATTCTTGAAAAGCTACAAAAAAATGTTCTTTGATGACATCTAACTCAAAATCCAGAAAGAACATTTTCATGGGGCTTAAAATAAAATGGGAATCCTTGTAACATTAAACACAGAAGGAGAGACAATAGCATCATAAATATGTTGTTGTTCAGCGATATGGCCAAATATTCACAATATAGAATCTGAATGAACAGCTTAGACCCGCAGACCCAACTTAAAATGGAAGTAAAGACATAACCTAACTTACTCTAAATCTACTCTCAGCCACATTCTAAGCTTAATCTATCTAATCCTGTAGACCAGTGTTTCTCAACCTTTTTTCGGTCAAGGCACCCTTTAAAATTATGGACAGTCCCCAGGCACGCTTTAAAATCATGGACAGTCCCCAGGCACGCTTTAAAATCATGAACAGTCCCCAGGCACCCTTTAAAATTATGGACAGTCCCGAGGCACCCTTTAAAATTATAGACAGTTCCGAGGCACCCTTTAAAATTATGGACAGTCTCCAGGCACCCTTTAAAATTATGGACAGTCCCGAGGCACCCTTTAAAATTATGGACAGTCCCCAGGCACCCTTTAAAATTATGGACCGTCCCCAGGCACCATTTAAAATTATGGACAGTCCCCAGACACCTTTTAAAATTATGGACAGTCCCGAGGCCCCGTTTAAAATTATGGACAGTCTCGAGGCACCCTTTAAATTATGGACAGTCCCCAGGCACGCTTTAAAATCATGGACAGTCCCCAGGCACGCTTTAAAATCATGAACAGTCCCCAGGCACCCTTTAAAATTATGGACAGTCCCGAGGCACCCTTTAAAATTATGGACAGTTCCGAGGCACCCTTTAAAATTATGGACAGTCTCCAGGCACCCTTTAAAATTATGGACAGTCCCAAGGCACCCTTTAAAATTATGGACAGTCCCCAGGCACCCTTTAAAATTATGGACCGTCCCCAGGCACCATTTAAAATTATGGACAGTCCCCAGACACCTTTTAAAATTATGGACAGTCCCGAGGCCCCGTTTAAAATTATGGACAGTCTCGAGGCACCCTTTAAATTATGGACAGTCCCCAGGCACCATTTAAAATTATGGACAGTCCCCAGGCACCCTTTAAAATTATGGACAGTCCCGAGGCACCCTTTAAAATTATGGACAGTCCCCAGGCACCCTTTAAAATTATGGACAGTCCTGAGGCACCCTTTAAAATTATGGACAGTCCCCAGGCACCCTTTAAAATTATGGACAGTCTTCAGGCACTCCATTCTAAAATAGGGTGCCTGAAGACTGTCCACAATTTTAAAAGGGCACCCCATTCTAAAAATGTGAAAAACTGTTGTTATAGTTTTATATAATGCAGCAATATCCACACATGTAGGACACCCAACATTAGAGATTATTTATTCTTCCAAAGCAAATACACTTTTGCACACTGGAACTGACTAGTAATACAGTGTTTATCTTTGTAGCAATCGTACACACAGAGATGGACGCGGTCATCCATTTTGCTCCATACCCCTCCATCTTGTATCTCTCTCTCCCAAATCAGATTCCTCCGATATCCCTCCTCCCTCTCTGTTGAGTGACATGTGGTCTGGATGATGACAGAGATCACAGGCAGCAAACTCATTGGGAGGGCATCATGGCTATAAACCCCAATTAGCTGGTGCCCATATGTCTGTGAGACTCTTGCTTGGAAAGATATCGTAAAGCCATGAACCAAGTCCTTCACTGAGTTCAAAGACATTCCAGATAAGCCATAAAGCAGACATCACATTCAAGACACATTTTCCCCTATGATTACATATAGAGATGAGCGAAGTATTCAAAAATTCGATTCGACTGATTCGGCGAATTCGTGGAAAAATTTCGATTCGAGTCGAATATATTCGCTGCGAATTTAACTTATAAAAGGGTGTTTCTAGGCTTCAGAGAGCCTTTATATTAGTGCAGAACACTGTACCTTTAATTTAAATGCCCTTGGAGTCTGCTGGGGAAGAGAAATAATACTGACAGTCAATATGACATGCAGATGAGTGCCGTCGATCTTAGAATCACCGCACACTTCACTCATTTGGGCAGTCACGGGGCCAAAACCAGAGTGTGGAGCCACAGTGTGGCGGTGGAGGCAGCAGCAATGGGAGGCCATACAGCACCCTATGACAAAAATGGAAACCACCAGCAGTGTGAGGAGACCTGAAAGTGGCACATGGCAGAGTGTGGCGATGGAGACAGCAGCAATGGGAGGCCGTACAGGGACCCATGACACACTCTGGACCTGGCAGCAGCATGAGGAGGCGGTACAGGGGCCCATGACAGATTAAGGGCCTGGCAGCAGCATGAGGAGTCGGTACGGGGGCCCATGACACACTCTGGACCATGGCAGATTACGGGCCTGGCAGCAGCAATGGGAGGCCGTACAGGGACCCATGACACACTCTGGACCTGGCAGCAGCATGAGGAGGCGGTACAGGGGCCCATGACAGATTACGGGCCTGGCAGCAGCATGAGGAGTCGGTACGGGGGCCCATGACACACTCTGGACCTGGCAGCAGCATGAGGAGGCGGTACAGGGGCGCATGACAGATTACGAGCCTGGCAGCAGCAACTTGGACAGGAGGACGTTCAGCTTCTGCACCGTCGGGTGCGTGCTCGCAAACTGTTGTCTCTTGGAAACGGATTCCAAGAAAGACTGCTGACGGAATCCGTGAAGAGGAGTAGCAGGAGAAGGAGCATCTGAACGAGCGGAATATGCCAACAAGCGACAACAGGGGCCCATGACAGATTACGGGCCTGGCAGCAGCATGAGGAGTCGGTACGGGGGCCCATGGCAGATTACGGGCCTGGCAGCAGCAATGGGAGGCCCGTAATCTGCCAGCACCCTATGACAAAAAATGGAACACACCAGCAGTGTGTGAGGAGACCTGAAAGTGGCACATGGCAGAGTGTGGCGATGGAGACAGCAGCAATGGGAGGCCGTACAGGGACCCATGAGAGACTGTGGACCTGGCAGCAGCATGAGGAGGCGGTACTGGGGCCCATGGCAGATTATGGGCCTGGCAGCAGCAATGGGAGGCCCGTAATCTGCCAGCACCCTATGACAAAAAATGGAACACACCAGCAGTGTGTGAGGAGACCTGAAAGTGGCACATGGCAGAGTGTGGCGATGGAGACAGCAGCAATGGGAGGCCGTACAGGGACCCATAAGAGACTGTGGACCTGGCAGCAGCATGAGGAGGCGGTACTGGGGCCCATGGCAGATTAGGGGCCTGGCAGCAGCAATGGGAGGCCCGTAATCTGCCAGCACCCTATGACAAAAAATGTAACACACCAGCAGTGTGAGGAGACCTGAAAGTGGCACATGGCAGAGTGTGGCGATGGAGACAGCAGCAATGGGAGGCGGTTCAGGGACCCATGAGACACTGTGGACCTGGCAGCAGCATGAGGAGGCGGTACAGGGGCCCATGGCAGATTAAGGCCTGGCAGCAGCAATGGGAGGCCCGTAATCTGCCAGCACCCTATGACAAAATGGAACCCTGGGCTGGGGCAGGCAGAACCGCCGTATCTTTATCACGGTTTTCCCAGGCCACCGAATGGCGACGCTGCATATGCTGACGCAACATGGGCCCCCTGGCCACGCTTGACTTTCTGGCCACATAGTCGACATACGGCTACGTTTACTTCCTCGGGCGGCTTGACGAAAAATTGCCACACCGCCGAGTAGGAAACTTTGCCCCCGCTACTCCTCACTGGCTGACTGCTACTTCCTCCGTGCACACCGGCACCACTACTGGCCGTGGTGGTAGGCTGCAGTGGAGCTGGTGCTCTACTCCGTGGCCGTTTGCCTCCACTGACACTGCTGCGACCCTGCTGCCTCCTGGCAGCAGCAATGGGAGGCCGTACAGGGACCCATGACACACTCTGGACCTGGCAGCAGCATGAAGAGGCGGTACAGGGGCCCATGGCAGATTAGGGGCCTGGCAGCAGCTATGGGAGGCCCGTAATCTGCCAGCACCCTATGACAAAAAATTGAACACACCAGCAGTGTTTGAGGAGACCTGAAAGTGGCACATGGCAGAGTGTGGCGATGGAGACAGCAGCAATGGGAGGCCGTACAGGGACCCATGAGAGACTCTGGACTTGGCAGCAGCATGAGGAGGCGGTATAGGGGCCCATGGCAGATCAGGGGCCTGGCAGCAGCTATGGGAGGCCCGTAATCTGCCAGCACCCTATGACAAAAAATGGAACACACCAGCAGTGTGAGGAGACGTGAAAGTGGCACATGGCAGGGGCATGATTCATGGCGGATTTAGTCAGTTGTGTCAGGAACTGGTGGTTTGAAATCCAGACTAATCCACGCCTGATTCATTTTCACAAACGTCAGTCTCTCCACACTTTGGGTGGACAGTCGTGTCCTCCGCGGAGTTACAATACCTCCTGCCGCACTAAACACGCGCTCCGATGCCACGCTACTGGCCGGGCATGACAGCCTTTCAAGGGCAAATTCAGCTAGTTGGGGACAAAGGTCAAGTTTCGCTGCCCAGTAGTCAAGGGGATTGTCTACCTCGGTTGGCAGGGTGCTGTCCAAGTAGGCCTAAGCCTGTTGTTTGAGGTCCTGCTCCAGGTCCACCTGATGCTGCTGCTGCTGCGGCTGGTTAGTAGTTTCCTCACTGCGCTGGTGAAGAAAACTACTCATCATCGACTGCAGACTGAGGCAGCCGCTGCTGGTGGAGCTGCCACTGCTCCTACCACCCCACCCCTCCCCTGCTGCCATGGCAGCGGAATGCGAGCGCACAGGGCCCACAGTGTCTGAGGATGGACGTTGGCGCAGAAAGGCAGAGACCAGCTGACTACATAGGTGGTTTTTATAGTACGTTATTTTGGCCTCCCTCTCAGCAGGTGTGAAAAAGGCCACCATTTTTGAACGGTAGCGAGGGTCCAACAAGGTGGACAGCCAAAAGTCATCCCTCTGTCTGATGGTTATTATTCGGCTGTCGCTACGCAAGCAAGCAAGCATGCTATGGGCCATTTGTGCCAAGGAATGCGAGGGACTCCCTGCCTCCATCTCCACAGCATACTGCCACGGTGCGTCTGGGTCCTCTGTCTCCTCCTCCTCTACCAGATGCTCCTCCACTCCTGTCCGCTGAGTGGAAAAACCACCCATTTCACTCAATAATTCCTGAGCACCAATGTCCTCCTCTACCTCCTCCTCTTCTTCCTGTCCTGCCCCCACAGGGGTCATGTGGCGTTGAGATCTGTGCGCCACGTCTACCGCACCCTGACCAGCCATTGTTAACAGCATTTGTTCCAGGACGTGCAACAGAGGAATGACGTCGTTCATCCCATAGTCCTGCCGACTCACGAATAGCGTGGCCTCCTCAAAGGGCCTGAGCAAGCGGCAGGTGTCACGCATGAGCTGCCAATTGCTGACATCGAAGTTACACAGGGGAGTACCTTTATCCGCTTGTAACATCAGGAAATCGGTGATGGCCTTTCGCTGTTCGTAAAGGCGGTCTACCATGTGTAGGGTTGAATTCCACCTTGTTGCAACGTCGCAGATCAGGCGATGCTGTGGAATTCCGTTCTGCCGCTGCAGCTCAAGGAGGGTGTGCTTTGCGGTGTAGGAATGGCTGAAATGCATGCAAAGTTTACGTGACATTTTAAGGATGTCTTGCAGTGGGATGGTGGATTTTAGGAACCGCTTGACAACCAGATTGAACACGTGAGCCATGCATGGCGCATGGCACAACCTTCCTTGACGCAGAGCAGACACCATGTTCTTTCCGTTGTCGGTCAACATGGTTCCGATTTTCATTTTGCGCGGAGACAGCCATCTGTCGATTTCTCTGTTCATTACACTGAGAAGTTCCTCCCCTGTGTGACTACGTTCGCCTGGACCTGGCAGCAGCATGAGGAGGCGGTACAGGGGCCCATGGCAGATTACGGGCCTGGCAGCAGCTATGGGAGGCCCATAATTTGCCAGCACCGTATGACAAAAAATTGAACACACCAGCAGTGTGAGGAGACCTGAAAGTGGCACATGGCATGAGACACTGTGGACCTGGCAGCAGCATGAGGAGGCGGTACAGGGGCCCATGGCAGATTAGGGGCCTGGCAGCAGCTATGGGAGGCCCGAAATCTGCCAGCACCCTATGACAAAAAATGGAACACACCAGCAGTGTGTGAGGAGACCTGAAAGTGGCACATGGCAGAGTGTGGCGATGGAGACAGCAGCAATTGGAGGCCGTACAGGGACCCATGAGAGACTCTGGACCTGGCAGCAGCATGAGGAGGCGGTATAGGGGCCCATGGCAGATTAGGGGCCTGGCAGAAGCTATGGGAGGCCCGTAATCTGCCAGCACCCTATGACAAAAAATGGAACACACCAGCAGTGTGAGGAGACCAGAAAGTGGCACATGGCAGAGTGTGGCGATAGAGACAGCAGCAATGGGAGGCCGTACAGGGACCCATGAGAGACTCTGGACCTGGCAGCAGCATGAGGAGGCGGTATAGGGGCCCATGGCAGATTAGGGGCCTGGCAGCAGCTATGGGAGGCCCGTAATCTGCCAGCACCCTATGTCAAAAAATTGAACACACCAGCAGTGTGTGAGGAGACCTGAAAGTGGCACATGGCAGAGTGTGGCGATGGAGACAGCAGCAATGGGAGGCCGTACAGGGACCCATGAGACACTCTGGACCTGGCAGCAGCATGAGGAGGCGGTATAGGGGCCCATGGCAGATTAGGGGCCTGGCAGCAGCTATGGGAGGCCCGTAATCTGCCAGCACCCTATGTCAAAAAATTGAACACACCAGCAGTGTGTGAGGAGACCTGAAAGTGGCACATGGCAGAGTGTGGCGATGGAGACAGCAGCAATGGGAGGCCGTACAGGGACCCATGAGACACTCTGGACCTGGCAGCAGCATGAGGAGGCGGTACAGGGGCCCATGGCAGATTAGGGGCCTGGCAGCAGATATGGGAGGCCCGTATTCTGCCAGCACCCTATGACAAAAAATGGAACACACCAGCAGTGTGAGGAGACCTGAAAGTGGCACATGGCATGAGACACTGTGGACCTGGCAGCAGCATGAGGAGGCGGTACAGGGGCCCATGGCAGATTAGGGGCCTGGCAGCAGCTATGGGAGGCCCGTAATCTGCCAGCACCCTATGACAAAAAATGGAACACACCAGCAGTGTGTGAGGAGACCTGAAAGTGGCACATGGCAGAGTGTGGCGATGGAGACAGCAGCAATGGGAGGCCGTACAGGGACCCATGAGAGACTCTAGACCTGGCAGCAGCATGAGGAGGCGGTACAGGGGCCCATGGCAGATTAGGGGCCTGGCAGCAGCTATGGGAGGCCCGTAATCTGCCAGCACCCTATGACAAAAAATGTAACACACCAGCAGTGTGAGGAGACCTGAAAGTGGCACATGGCAGAGTGTGGCGATGGAGACAGCAGCAATGGGAGGCCGTACAGGGACCCATGAGAGACACTGGACCTGGCAGCAGCATGAGGAGGCGGTATAGGGGCCCATGGCAGATTAGGGGCCTGGCAGCAGCTATGGGAGGCCCGTAATCTGCCAGCACCCTATGTCAAAAAATTTAACTCACCAGCAGTGTGTGAGGAGACCTGAAAGTGGCACATGGCAGAGTGTGGCGATGGAGACAGCAGCAATGGGAGGCCGTACAGGGACCCATGAGACACTCTGGACCTGGCAGCAGCATGAGGAGGCGGTACAGGGGCCCATGGCAGATTAGGGGCCTGGCAGCAGATATGGGAGGCCAGTATTCTGCCAGCATCCTATGACAAAAAATGGAACACACCAGCAGTGTGAGGAGACCTGAAAGTGGCACATGGCATGAGACACTGTGGACCTGGCAGCAGCATGAGGAGGCGGTATAGGGGCCCATGGCAGATTAGGGGCCTGGCAGCAGCTATGGGAGGCCCGTAATCTGCCAGCACCCTATGACAAAAAATGGAACACACCAGCAGTGTGTGAGGAGACCTGAAAGTGGCACATGGCAGAGTGTGGCGATGGAGACAGCAGCAATGGGAGGCCGTACAGGGACCCATGAGAGACTCTAGACCTGGCAGCAGCATGAGGAGGCGGTACAGGGGCCCATGGCAGATTAGGGGCCTGGCAGCAGCTATGGGAGGCCCGTAATCTGCCAGCACCCTATGACAAAAAATGGAACACACCAGCAGTGTGAGGAGACCTGAAAGTGGCACATGGCAGAGTGTGGCGATGGAGACAGCAGCAATGGGAGGCCGTACAGGGACCCATGAGACACTGTGGACCTGGCAGCAGCATGAGGAGGCGGTACAGGGGCCCATTGCAGATTAGGGGCCTGGCAGCAGCTATGGGAGGCCCGTAATCTGCCAGCACCCTATGACAAAAAATGGAACACACCAGCAGTGTGAGGAGACCTGAAAGTGGCACATGGCATGAGACACTGTGGACCTGGCAGCAGCATGAGGAGGCGGTACAGGGGCCCATGGCAGATTAGGGGCCTGGCAGCAGCTATGGGAGGCCCGTAATCTGCCAGCACCCTATGACAAAAAATGGAACACACCAGCAGTGTGAGGAGACCTGAAAGTGGCACATGGCAGAGTGTGGCGATGGAGACAGCAGCAATGGGAGGCCGTACAGGGACCCATGACACACTGTGGACCTGGCAGCTGCATGAGGAGGCGGTACAGGGGCCCATGGCAGATTAGGGGCCTGGCAGCAGCTATGGGAGGCCCGTAATCTGCCAGCACCCTATGACAAAAAATTGAACACACCAGCAGTGTGAGGAGACCTGAAAGTGGCACATGGCATGAGACACTGTGGACCTGGCAGCAGCATGAGGAGGCGATACAGGGGCCCATGGCAGATTAGGGGCCTGGCAGCAGCAATGGGAGGCCCGTAATCTGCCAGCACCCTATGACAAAAAATTGAACACACCAGCAGTGTGAGGAGACCTGAAAGTGGCACATGGCATGAGACACTGTGGACCTGGCAGCAGCATGAGGAGGCGGTACAGGGGCCCATGGCAGATTAGGGGCCTGGCAGCAGCTATGGGAGGCCCGTAATCTGCCAGCACCCTATGACAAAAAATGGAACACACCAGCAGTGTGTGAGGAGACCTGAAAGTGGCACATGGCAGAGTGTGGCGATGGAGACAACCCACCGACTGTTTTGCTCGCTGCCAAGCTGCCACCCTCTTCTCCTGATGATGCGGAAGCAATAGCCTGATGACGACGAGGCTGCCAAGTGCGATCAGCCTCATCATCATCAATTAGGGTCTCCGCCTCACTACTAGCCCCCTCGGCTGCGTGTGGGTCAGGAGACAGACCTGTCTCTAGACCGGCTACCGAGCCACTCTCCTCGCCAGTACTTCTTCGCCTGGCTGCTGAAGAGGCGGATGTCTCCCCCCGTTCCTGACCGCCCTCTGTTAGCTCTTCCTCACTGTACTGGATGACACCGGGAGCACTGGCCTCTGGCTGCGAATAGTGCTGCCTCGACCCCTTCCTCTGCTGCCACGTCTGCTCGCTCCTAAAACATTGCCTCCTCTGCCACTCCTCTGCATGTTGTCTGACATACTCTTTAATTAAACGATTCTGTGTCCCTGAGTAACAATTCTGTGTCTGTCCCTGAGTAACAATTCTGTGTCCCTGAGTAACGTTTCTGTGGCCCTAAGTAACAGTTCTGTGGCCCTCAGTAACAATTCTGTGTCCCTCAGTAACAATTCTGTGTCCCTCAGTAACAATTCTGTGTCTGTCCCTGAGTAACAATTCTGTGTCTGTCCCTGAGTAACAATTCTGTGTCCCTGAGTAACGTTTCTGTGGCCCTAAGTAACAGTTCTGTGGCCCTCAGTAACAATTCTGTGGCCCTCAGTAACAATTCTGTGTCTGTCCCTGAGTAACAATTCTGTGTCCCTGAGTAACAATTCTGTGTCCCTCAGTAACAATTCTGTGTCCCTAAGTAACAATTCTGTGTCTGTCCCTCAGTAACAATTCTGTGTCTGTCCCTGAGTAACAATTCTGTGTCTGTCCCTGAGTAACAATTCTGTGTCCCTGAGTAACGTTTCTGTGGCCCTAAGTAACAGTTCTGTGGCCCTCAGTAACAATTCTGTGTCCCTCAGTAACAATTCTGTGTCTGTCCCTGAGTAACAATTCTGTGTCTGTCCCTGAGTAACAATTCTGTGTCCCTCAGTAACAATTCTGTGTCCCTCAGTAACAATTCTGTGTCTGTCCCTGAGTAACAATTCTGTGTCCCTAAGTAACGTTTCTGTGGCCCTAAATAACGGTTCTGTGGCCCTCAGTAACAATTCTGTGGCCCTCAGTAACAATTCTGTGTCTGTCCCTAAGTAACAATTCTGTGGCCCTAAGTAAAGTTTCTGTGGCCCTAAGTAACGTTTCTGTGTCCCTAAGTAACGATTCTGTGGCCCTAAGTAACGATTCTGTGGCCCTAAGTAACGTTTCTGTAGCCCTAAGTAACGTTTCTGTGGCCCTAAGTAACGTTTCTGTAGCCCTAAGTAACGTTTCTGTGTCCCTAAGTAACGTTTCTGTGGCCCTAAGTAACGGTTCTGTGGCCCTAAGTAACGGTTCTGTGGCCCTCAGTAACAATTCTGTGTCCCTCAGTAACAATTCTGTGTCTGTCCCTAAGTAACAATTCTGTGGCCCTAACGTTTCTGTGGCCCTAAGTAACGTTTCTGTGGCCCTAAGTAACGATTCTGTGGCCCTAAGTAACGTTTCTGTGGCCCTAAGTAATGTTTCTGTGGCCCTCAGTAACAAATCTGTGTCCCTCAGTAACAATTCTGTGTCTGTCCCTAAGTAACAATTCTGTGGCCCTAAGTAACGTTTCTGTGGCCCTAAGTAACGGTTCTGTGGCCCTCAGTAACAATTCTGTGTCCCTCAATAACAATTCTGTGTCTGTCCCTAAGTAACAATTCTGTGGCCCTAACATTTCTGTGGCCCTAAGTAACGATTCTGTGGCCCTAAGTAACGTTTATGTGGCCCTAAGTAACGTTTCTGTGGCCCTCAGTAACAAATCTGTGTCCCTCAGTAACAATTCTGTGTCTGTCCCTAAGTAACAATTCTGTGGCCCTAAGTAACGTTTCTGTGGCCCTAAGTAACGGTTCTGTGGCCCTCAGTAACAATTCTGTGTCCCTCAATAACAATTCTGTGTCTGTCCCTAAGTAACAATTCTGTGGCCCTAAGTAACGTTTCTGTGGCCCTAAGTAACGTTTCTGTGGTCCTAAGTAACGTTTCTGTGGCCCTAAGTAACGGTTCTGTGTCCCTCAGTAACAATTCTGTATCCCTCAGTAACAATTCTGTGTCTGTCCCTGAGTAATAATTCTGTGGCCCTAAGTAACGTTTCTGTGGCCCTAAGTAACGGTTCTGTGGCCCTCAGTAACAATTCTGTGTCCCTCAGTAACAATTCTGTGTCTGTCCCTAAGTAACAATTCTGTGGCCCTAAGTAACATTTCTGTGGCCCTAAGTAACGATTCTGTGGCCCTCAGTAACAATTCTGTATCCCTCAGTAACAATTCTGTCTGTCCCTGAGTAACAATTCTGTGTCCCTAAGTAACGTTTCTGTGGCCCTAACTAACGATTCTGTGGCCCTAAGTAACGTTTCTGTGGCCCTAAGTAACGTTTCTGTGGCCCTCAGTAACAAATCTGTGTCCCTCAGTAACAATTCTGTGTCTGTCCCTAAGTAACAATTCTGTGGCCCTAAGTAACGTTTCTGTGGCCCTAAGTAACGGTTCTGTGGCCCTCAGTAACAATTCTGTGTCCCTCAATAACAATTCTGTGTCTGTCCCTAAGTAACAATTCTGTGGCCCTAAGTAACGTTTCTGTGGCCCTAAGTAACGTTTCTGTGGCCCTAAGTAACGATTCTGTGGCCCTCAGTAACAATTCTGTATCCCTCAGTAACAATTCTGTGTCTGTCCCTGAGTAACAATTCTGTGTCCCTAAGTAACGTTTCTGTGGCCCTAACTAACGATTCTGTGGCCCTAAGTAACGTTTCTGTGGCCCTAAGTAACGTTTCTGTGGCCCTCAGTAACAAATCTGTGTCCCTCAGTAACAATTCTGTGTCTGTCCCTAAGTAACAATTCTGTGGCCCTAAGTAACGTTTCTGTGGCCCTAAGTAACGGTTCTGTGGCCCTCAGTAACAATTCTGTGTCCCTCAATAACAATTCTGTGTCTGTCCCTAAGTAATAATTCTGTGGCCCTAAGTAACGTTTCTGTGGCCCTAAGTAACGTTTCTGTGGCCCTAAGTAACGATTCTGTGGCCCTCAGTAACAAATCTGTGTCCCTCAGTAACAATTCTGTGTCTGTCCCTAAGTAACAATTCTGTGGCCCTAAGTAACGTTTCTGTGGCCCTAAGTAACGATTCTGTGGCCCTCAGTAACAATTCTGTATCCCTCAGTAACAATTCTGTCTGTCCCTGAGTAACAATTCTGTGTCCCTAAGTAACGTTTCTGTGGCCCTAACTAACGATTCTGTGGCCCTAAGTAACGTTTCTGTGGCCCTAAGTAATGTTTCTGTGGCCCTAACTAACGTTTCTGTTTCCCTAAGTAACGTTTCTCTGTCCCTAACTCTCTCCCTGAATACAGCCAGGTCTGCCTCTGTTGAATGACTGGAGGCAAATGGAGAATTCTAAAATGGCCGCCATTTATAGCTCGACCATTACACTGTGCTGGCTGGCTGGCTGCTGATTGGCTAATGCGATCACATGTCATGAATGAATGCATTATGGGTCAGCGCGCCTTGTCTGCGCGCCTTCCCAGACATCCCCGCTCCGTCGCCGCACATGTCGCCGCCATTTTAGGAAAAATTTTCCTAATATTCGAAACGAATTCCACTTCGCCTACTTCGATTCGCTCATCTCTAATTACATATCTTGGAATATGAAAGACTTATCTAAAAACCAGGCAGATATTCAAACCGGTCACCTTAATACAAGTCGTCTGATATATTGCACCCCCTATCTGACATATACAGGAAAGCAGAGAATGGTATCTCCTTACCCATCACAACAGGTATGTCATATTTCATATGTAGAAGTTCAGCAGAAGATTCTGCGTATTAATCTACTCATGGATAGAATGTTATATGTATCCAGGGTAAGGTATGAACCATGACATCAATTGCGAGGGTTTTTGGTCATAGCTTGGGTCTCCGTCTGCAACACCCGCCCACATGAGGCGATTGGTTCTCTGCCTCAGGGAGACACCCTGCTGAGTTCCTAGTAAAAGCTAAGCTAAGCTGAGTTGAGAAAAGTTGAAGATTCTCCCTTTTAACATCGGAATTAACTTTGGGAGATAAGGCATCCTTTTGGCTCTGAAACCTGATCTGCTTAAACCAAGGCTGACGGCAGGTACTTTATCCCTCTAAACTTCTTTTTGTTATCTCTTTGCTGTGTTATTGCTCTTTATATTTTATATATATACTGGCTACATCTTTTTTCTGTAAATATTTTTATTGCACCCTTTTGACCTTTTAGTAATAAATCTTACTTTCTGAAAGTGTTGAACTGTTTCTGCAGCTCTTTATTGCAAACTAAGAACCCCTGCCACTGAAGAGTGCTACTGTGTGTGTTTTAAACTTCGGTATATCTCTGCCTGCGGTGACAGTGGTATACCGACACTTATGCAAACATCATAGTTTTATTGCTGATATTGCCGAGTTTCCTCTTTCTCTGTACAAAAAGGAGGTGGTGACAGTGTGAAGGGTTAATTGCGTAATTAACCTGACCCAGTAACAATTGCTCCCAGGCTGCAGATACACAGATTGTGGTCCATTAGCTGGAAAATCTTTGTGCAGAGTGCAGCTGGGCATGGCATTGTTACACACGTGATGCCGCGGTTTTAGATTGGCTAGTCCCTCGGTCACGAGTTTGGTGAGAAGGGCTGGGGTCTGACCCCGCGATCGTCACAATCTTCTCTCTCGGTTTTTCTCCATCACTTAGCTAATGTGACCCCAGAACTGATGGAGGGGGCAGGGGAGGGTGAAACTAGGATGCTGTGCAAGCAGCTGACATACTCCTTATCAAATGATGATGTCATTGTCTGTCACAACACCAGCATCTAGAAGATCATAATGGTGCACAATGAAAACCTGTGACTTTGTTTAACTAAAAGGCAGGCTTATTCCACTGGCTGGCTTGTATAAAAATTTTGGTCAATTTTTAGACATTTTGCCAAGGCAACCCTGAAGAAACCTCAAGGCACCCTGGTTGAGAAAGGCAGCTGTAGAGAAAAAAATTGCTTTACATGTTGTGCAGCTCCGGTCCGGTCTTCAGTAGCGCCCATTGTGTGTAGGAGACAGTCGACAACATCTTGGAAATGCCTAGAAAGTGACATCACTTATGGAGCTTCCGTTGTCTCACCTACACACTCCTACACACTGAAGCTGTGGCTGATAGCTCAGCCTAGGACCGGACCAGAGCGGCTGCAGAACAGGTAAGTATAGTGATTTTTTTCTTTACAGGGCTATATAGACTAAGCTTAGAATGTGGCTGATAGTAGGTTTAGAGTTAGTTAGGTTTAGCCTTTACTTCCACTTTAACACCTAGCTGCCAAAAACAAAGGACGCTGAAAGCTTGTGATGTAGATAAAGTTAAAGTGTTACTAAAACTACAATGGTAAAATCAGCCTGTATATGCAGTAAAGCATGCTTGTTATACTCACTGTGGAACCTAAGGGGTTAACCCTCTGCATTGTGTAAAAAGGCTGTATGATCCTGATTGCTCTGTTCCTCCCCTTGTTTAACCGACCACCTCTTATCTCCTGATAAGACAGAGTGAGCGGTAGGCATTTTGCACATGCTCAGTTTGGTGTGCATTGCTAGAGAGGTTTTTTTTTTTCCTTGGGAGAGTGCATGTGATCAGCACACGGTCAATCAGAGGTCAGGGGTTCTGCATCCTCCTACAGTAGAAAGAAAACTTCTCCTACAAGCTTTAGCTAGTGCTTGACTGAACACTGATAGAAGCCACAAGACTGCGCTAACATCTGATGAGAAAAGGTATTTAGCAGTTTATATTTACTAAAATAATTCCACTTCCATGTTCTGTGCACTGTGGGAGACCAGATAGAGTGAATGCAGGCTCCTGGGTTTAGTATCACTTTAATCTACAGTCACCTCACAAACCACCAAGGAATGCTCACAAACTGACTACAACTCAGCAAGTAAGGAGAGGCCTTTACATAGCAAGTCTCCAAAATGTCTGCAACTTTTTGTCATTTTTATTTGATCAAAAGGAATATGTTTAATCTATCATAAAATCCATATATCAGTCATAAGGAGATCAGACCTATTCCTTCTGATAGAACAAACTATAAGCTACATACTGATACCAAATAGTATGGTCTGATCCTACAGAACATTCTAGGGCCTGACTAAGCAGTTCTAAAGGGCTTTGTGACAGCCATTAGAGATGAGCGAATTATTCAAAAATTCGATTCGGCTGATTCGCCGAATTTGTGGAATAAATTCGATTCGATGCGAATTTATTCGCTGCGAATTTAACTTATAAAAAGGGTTACTAGGCTTCAGAGAGCCTTTATATTAGTGCAGAGCACTGTACCTTTAATTTAAATGCCCTTGGAGTCTGCTGGGGAAGAGAAATAATACTGTCAGTCAGTATGACATGCAGATGAGTGCCGTCGATCTTAGAATCACCGCACACTTCACTCATTTGGGCAGTCACGGGGCCAAAACCAGAGTGTGGAGCCACAGTGTGGCGGTGGAGGCAGCAGCAATGGGAGGCCATACAGCACCCTATGACAAAATGGAACCCACCAGCAGTGTGAGGAGACCTGAAAGTGGCACATGGCAGAGTGTGGCGATGGAGACAGCAGCAATGGGAGGCCGTACGGGGACCCATGACACACTCTGGACCTGGCAGCAGCATGAGGAGGCGGTACAGGGGCCCATGGCAAGAAGAAGAAGAAGAAGAAGAGGATGAGGATGAAGAAGAAGAAGTAGGATGAGGATGAAGAAGAAGAAGAAGAAGAAGTAGGATGAGGATGAAGAAGAAGAAGAGGAAGAAGAAGTAGGATGAGGATGAAGAAGAAGTAGGATGAGGATGAAGAAGAAGAAGAAGAAGTAGGATGAGGATGAAGAAGAAGAAGAAGAAGAAGTAGGATGAGGATGAAGAAGAAGAAGAAGAAGAAGAAGAAGTAGGATGAGGATGAAGAAGAAGAAGAAGTAGGATGAGGATGAAGAAGAAGAAGAAGTAGGATGAGGATGAAGAAGAAGAAGAAGAATAAGTAGGATGAGGATGAAGAAGAAGTAGGATGAGGATGAAGAAGAAGAAGTAGGATGAGGATGAAGAAGAAGAAGAAGTAGGATGAGGATGAAGAAGAAGAAGAAGAAGTAGGATGAGGATGAAGAAGAAGAAGAAGAAGAAGTAGGATGAGGATGAAGAAGAAGAAGAAGAAGTAGGATGAGGATGAAGAAGAAGAAGTAGGATGAGAATGAAGAAGAAGAAGTAGGATGAGGATGAAGAAGAAGAAGAAGTAGGATGAGGAAGAAGAAGAAGAAGAAGTAGAAGTAGGATGAGGATGAAGAAGAAGAAGTAGGATGAGGATGAAGAAGAAGAAGAAGAAGAAGTAGGATGAGGATGAAGAAGAAGAAGAAGAAGAAGAAGTAGGATGAGGATGAAGAAGAAGAAGAAGAAGTAGGATGAGGATGAAGAAGAAGAAGAAGAAGAAGAAGAAGAAGAAGAAGGATGAGGATGAAAAAGAAGAATAAGAAGAAGAAGAAGAAGAAGAAGAAGAAGTAGGATGAGGATGAAGAAGAAGAATAAGAAGAAGAAGTAGGATGAGGATGAAGAAGAAGAAGAAGAAGAAGAAGTAGGATGAGGATGAAGAAGAATTCCAGTGCAGCAAAAAGTGTATCTGCAGAGAGCTCCGCTATTTCTGACAGTTCTCTGACAGTTCCTTCACATTTACAGCGGTTGAAACATTGTATCAATTTGTTTCCGAATAAAAACATCTGTATCCTAAATGGAAACAAATAGATACAATGTTTCAACTGCTGTAAATGTGAAGGAACTGTCAGAGAACAGTCAGAAATAGCGGAGCTCTCTGCAGGGACACTTTTTGCCGGCTTTAGAAGGGATGAAAATCGGCCGATCGGGGAAAATTCGATTCGTGCATCCGAAGTTTGCTAATATTCGGATTCGGCGCGAATCGAATTTTTCCTAATATTCAAAACAAATTCCACTTTGCCAGGTTCGATTCGCTCATCTCTAACAGCCATGTTGTGTTTGGAGTCGTTGCAATCTGGATGAAGCGCTGGTGTTGGAAATTCTAATCACAGTCATCAGAACCAGCTGGTCCATAAAACCTGTGGCCACTTCATGGGGTGAGAGCTTTCATTACAAAAAGCTTGGTGTCACCTTCAAAGGTTAATGTCCAAGGGTTAGAGTCCGTGTCACATCTATACCTCAATGAATTACAGTAGGTAGCATGAAAGTAAATGAACACACCCCTGTTAAAACGTCAGGTTTCTGTGATGTAAAGAAATGAGACAAAGATAAATCATTTCAGAACTTTTTCCACCTTTTATGTAACCTATAAACTCAACAACTCAGTTGAACAAGAAACTGAAATCTTTTAGGTGGAGGGAAGTAAAAATAAAAAATGGCTGCATACGTGTGCATACCCTTAAACTAATACTTTCATAAAGCACTTTTTGATTTTATTCCAGCACTCCGTCTTCTTGGGTATGAGTCTATCAGCATGGCACATCTTGACTTCACAATATTTGCCCACTCTTCCTTGCAAAAACACTCCAAATCTGTCAGATTGTGAAGGCATCTCCTGTGCACAGCCCTCTTCAGATCAACCCACATATTTTCAATCGGATTCAAGTCTGAGCTCTGGCTGGGCCATTCCAAAACTTTAATCTTCTTCTGGTGAAGCCATTCCTTTGTTGATTTTGATGTATGCTTTGGGTTGTTGTCATGCTGAAAGATGAAGTTCCTCTTCATGTTCAGCTTTCTAGCAGAAGCCTGAAGGTTTTGTGCCAATATTGACTGGTATTTGGAACTGTTCATAATTCCCTCTACCTTGACTAAGGCCCCAGTTCCATCTGAAGAAAAACAGCCCCAAAGCATGATGCTGCCACCACCATGCTTCATTGTGGTGTTCTTTTGGTGATGTGCAGTGTTTTCTTTTGGAATTTATGACCAAAAAGTTCAACCTTGGTTTCTTCAGACCATAACACATTTTCCCATATGCTTTTGGGAGACTTCAGATGTATTTTTGCTAAATTTAGCCGGGCTTGGTTGTTTTTCTTCGTAAGAAAAGGCTTCCGTCTTGCCACTCTATTCCATAGCCCAGACATATGAAAAATACAGGAGATTGTTGTCACATGTGCCACACAGCCAGTACTTGCCAGATATTACTGCAGCTCCTTTAATGTTGCTGTAGGCCTCTTGGCAGCCTCCCAAACCAGTTTTCTTCTCGTCTTTTCATCAATTTTGGAGAGACGTCCAGTTCTTGGTAATGTCACTGTTGTGGCATATTTTCTCCACTTGATGATGACTGTTTTCACTGTGTTCCATGGTACATCTACTGCCTTGGAAATTCTTTTGTACCCTTCTCCTGACTGATACCTTTTAACAGTGAGATCCCTCTGATGCTTTGGAAGCTCTCTGCGGACCATGGCTTTTGCTGTAGGATGTGACTAAGAAAATGTCAGGAAAGACCTACTAGAACAGCTGAACTTTATTTGGGTTTAATCAGAGGCACTTTAAATGATGGCAGGTGTGTACTGACTCCTATGTAACATGATTTTGAATGTGATTGCTTAATTCTGAACACAGCTACATCCCTAGTTATAAGAGGGTGTGCACACTTATGCAACCACATTATTTTAGCTTTTTATGTATACTTCCCCCTTAAAAGATTTCAGTTTGTTTTTTTTCAATTGAGTTGTACAGTTTATAGGTCACATTAATGGTGGAAAAAGTTCTGAAATGATTTATCTTTCTCTCATTTTTTACATCACAGAAACCTGACATTTTAACAGGGGTGTGTAGACATTTTATATCCACTGTACCCCTGTCCATAACAATTTTTAAAGCTGAACTCCAGGCAAAGAGTTAAATAAACAGTTGAAATAAATAAATGGCAATTCTGTTAACTGTCACATGATTTGCCATTTTTTTTCCATCCAGCCCTGAGATTTACACAGCCCTGATTGACAGCATAGTTAGACCGTTTAGGCAACAGTTACGCAACACAGTAAAGTCTCCTCCCTGTCCCCAGCCTTTGATTAAATAGCAAAAGAGCAGCAACAGACTCATGAAGTCATCCCAATGCTCTCTCCTTATGCAAAAAAATGTTCTTGTCAGCAGACATGAATGCATGACAACTGATTGGCCATTAGTGCCACCCACCCTTTCCCAGTGTTTTTTTACCTAAATGCAAGCAATGCATTACCATAAAAATGTTTAGAGTTTAGAACCACTTTAATAATATTTAAATCAAAATATAACTGCATTCATTGATTTTTTTTTATATGCACTTTAAGCTTATTGGACTTATGATTAGACCAATAATTAATAAATCCCTTAGTGTGAGTCTTACGCTGTCCAAGAAAAGGTTTCTTTTTTGAAAGAGGTCAGCCTTTCCTGTTTAGCTGGAAAAAAACTTTCACCCAAATTCCATAAACTGGCTGCATATGACAAATCCTTTTGGCAGGCAAAAACTGCCATATATGTATTTTAGATGCTTGCCTGGACATCATCTTTTAAACTGCTAACCCTGTTTTTGTTTCATAAATGTTTAAACACTTTTAATACAGGTAACTGTACTGTTTATTCATCTTTAGCATTTTGCATATTTCAACAGCACTAACATCATCCACAACACACTGGAAATACACAATACATGTCAATACACAAAACTGTTCACATTAGTCCCTGCTGATAAGGAGCTCTAATCAGTAGTGTATTTAGGTTTTGTGCTGCCCTAGGCAACACAAAAATTGTCTGCCCCCAGGGACACCGACCAACACCCCCTCTTCCCCCTCCCGCAGAGAAAACCTGACATTGCTGATATTGACCAACAACACCCCTACCCCAACCTGGGAGAGCCTTCCACTACATACTCATGGAGAACAACTCCATGTTACTATCGTCCTTTGTGTCAAGTGAATACGATGCCCTAGTACTACAAAGCAAGAGTGCTAACCATGTAGAACAGTATAGAGTTCTTCTTGAGTATTATCCTTATATATATTCCATGATTTAAGGAATATGATATGAGCTTGCACTATAGTTCATTTTATCAAGTTTGATCATTTTAGTATAGCTTGTAGTGCACCAATCTAGCCATTACATTCAACCTATTCTTCCAAATTGTAATATGATAATCCTGAAGACACCAAAGTGAAATTCCCGAGACAACAGTATGGTGGAAAAAAAAAAACAAAAACAGTCCAGATTTGGCACATTTATTAATTCCCCTACATTCAGCAACCCACTAAATAACATTGAGAGACACAATTTGGGTAAAGCAGTTATTAAAAAAAACCCTAAACTAATGAATGAATAAACAAAGGGTCACAACCATATGTTACTGGGGTTTTGCTTTGGTGTTTTAAGGATTATCATATTATAATTTTGAAGAATGGGTTGAACTTGGTGCCTAATTGCTGCATTACTAACTATACAAAAATGATTCAACTTGATTGTATGAGCTATAGTGCAAGTTTTTATCTTATTCCATAAATCATGAGTTATATATGAGGATAAGTGATGATTGATGATTGATGTGAATCTACATCACTGAACACTGTGGTTGACAGTAGTGGAACATTGAGGGAGTTTTTATTTTGTTTTGTTTTTTTTATTAAATTACTTGTCAAAAACTGAGTCTCGTTTTTTTTTTATCTTTACAATTTTTTTTTAGTATCTATGTACCCCATACTCATTCACATAAAGGCAAGGGCAGTGTTTGGATGCTTCCTTATTGTTATAGGGGGCTTCCAGGGGCCTCCCATTCATAGAACCCCCCAACCAAGGGGCCAGTATTGTGGGGAAGAAGCCCTTGTCCTCACCAGCAAGGGACAAGGTGCTTTGTTTTACCCCCCCCCCCCCCTTAAAGTACATACCAGACAAACAGAGTGAGGAGGCAGTCATTTTGGCATCAATTTAAACACACTTTTTTCTTTGTAAATGTCAGCATTTCTGTATTAGGTTGCATACTGTACATAACACAGATGTGCCACTTCTAGACAGGGTCCGGGCACTTCCCAGGCATTAATTTAATCATGTTTTGCATTGTTCCCTGCCAAACAGAATTTTTTTTTGCTTTTGCTTTGGTACATGTCCTCCCCCTTCATGTCATTTGTTTGACAATCTCTTGCATTTTGGTCTAGAAAATGGACATGAAAGTGAATTCCGTGACAGCCCTCACCACATCCAGTCAATGGAGAGAGATGTCCTTGGGTTGCACCAGTTGAAACAATGAAAGCAACACACTAGTCAAATTAGGGTAAATGGCAGAGACCAGTTTTGGCAAAAAGGAGGTCCTTGGTCTTTAAATAACTTTGTCTGATTTTAAAATCAAATGGGGCTTGGTAGAGGAAAATGTTGATAACTCTGAGACTTGCTCCATTGACCACCACATAAGCCATATTGCTCTGCCAATGAGACAGAACAAAGCCTGCAGCACTGTGTCGCACATACAATTTGATGTGATAGTCATCTGAACAATGCAATAAATAATGTGGATCATCACCAGTTGCCACTGTATTTATTTGGCAATTTAGACCATTCAGCTAAAGTCGGAAATAAGAACTGTGACAAACAAAAAGAGTAAGGGTAGATCCACTAAGAAGTGGATGGATCATGAAAGACCTTCCAACTTCTTGTCAGTAGGTTCCTTAAATGGAGCATCTTCAAAAGGACTGGTTATACCAAACATTTGACCTTGAGAGTAATACATCAGATAAAATCCTTTGCAAAGGCATACAGAGCATGAAAGCATTTAAGTGCAGTGAATTGCTGGTCTGTGTGTTTCCAACCTTTGTAGATAAATTAATTGAATAAGGGAAAAAGAGGAAACACCTTGGCAGAACATTTCGGTATATGAGAACAGAGGATAGACACTGTGGTAGGTGAAGTAACAGTAGAATCCACTAACTTTAAAATGGAATGCACCGCTTCAATTGGTTAAGAAATAGTTTTCTTCTGTTTCAGTGAAACCGACACTGACTGGAATTCAGCTGTTGGGTCTACTCCTCCTTCAGGGAAGGGAGAAACACAGCATCCGACAATGTATCATTTAGAGTAGCCTTTTTTCTATTAAGGTGCCTTCTGTATTCTTCAGGGGTGCCTTGGTAAAATGCCTACAAATTGGCCAAAAACTGTCAACAAGTCTGCCAAGTAAAAGAGAGGAACACAGCCCAAGCAAGTAATGAAGAGTAAGGTTTTCCACAGTCTCCAAAAGTGTCAAACAATGACCAACAAGTTTAGACTGTAGATAAAAAGACTCTTTTCCCCAGCAGTGCCCCATAGTTTCACCTATAAGTACAATGATGGGAACAATCCCCAGCACAACAATAGCCAGCTATATACACAGTGTATATGAACAGGCTGAGGTGAACTGCCACAGCTCTGGTCCCAGCCCTCAAAAAGGAAACTCCAAACCTGGCCTGACCTAAGGAGCTAACTGTAACAGTAACAGAACAGAACTGTAACTGTAACAGAACAGGAGTTCTGTGCTAACTGTAACAGTAGCAAAACTGTTGCAGAGAGAACACCAGTATGCTAAATGAAGTGGGAAATTCTGTGATCAGTGGCTATCTGGAGATACTTCCAGGATTTTAAATATCAGGTATGAATCTATTGGTAGCTGTTAATAATAGAACAAGTTTCAATTCAAGCAAAAAATACAGCAGGTAGGAAGGAGACAGGAGGTGGAAGGGGTAAATCCTATAGGGGGCAGATATTCAGTTTTGATGTGCCTAGTTTTTATTTTTTTTTCTGTAGGCAGCAGTTTAACCTTCAGTTGTTTATTATCCATAAAGTTGTGTCTCCTTTGATGATAGAGAAAATAGGTTTTCTTGGTGTGAATCATTAGCAGAAACAGTCAAAAAGTAAAACTGTAGTCTTTAAGAGTCCCTAGTGTTCTTCTTCATATCATTGCATTTACTGTCTGCGCTGTTCTAATTTAAGAAATTAGAGAAATTACATCATCTATGTCGTTGTTGTCCCTGCTAATGAATCTGACCTGTGTAAATTCTTTAAAGGACCTCAGTAAGCAACACAAATTTCCAACTGTAAGCAGCCACTGCCTACAGCTGGGTTGAAGGAAGCACATGATCCAGCCTTTGCTGCTGTGGTGCCCAATGTAGCTGTTTAGCGTTGCTCCTTGTAATTTATAGTTTTATTTTAAACACTCTTATATTCCACACCTTAGACAAAGATCCAACAGGGGTTCTGTGTCCTAAATGCACACATCCTGTTTTTAAACCTCAAGAAATAATAGTAGCAGTGTACTTTTTGAGTATATAGTAATTGGCACAAAAAGAATTCTATCATTAAAACATTGAAAACATGTATAGCACTATATCCAAATTTTTCATATGAAATTCAGAGATTTGTTTTCTATTGCAACATCCACATGAGAGCTCAACGTGTTTTGAGTGTTTTAACCTTTTCATCAGGAGCACATGTGAATAGTATCCATAAATAAAATTAGATCTCATAAAATCACAAAATTCTGTTAGCTTCAGTTCACAAAATTCAGTTAGCTGTAACAAACCAATATTCATTCCAAAAGGGGGACATCCATGGAATTGAAAGGACGCAAGTAGAGAGCACTCAATTATTATATAGAAGGACTCCACCAATAGATAACAGCGTGTTCATACAAGAAATTTTAGGCCCTTTGATAACGGAATCAACCGAGAGAGACAGCTCGGAAATATGTAGATACTTCACCCAAGCTTTAGTATGATGATCCAAATAATCAGTAGTAGGAGATAGGAGTAGGAGCAGTCCCTTTGGCAACCCCCATCAAACTGGACTACTTCTAGGCTAGAGTTCTATAGGCCTGAAGTGTCAGAAGGAAGGTGATTCCAGGAGCATGGCTGCCCGTTAGGAGCATCCTGCAAAGGGAACATCACTGTCATGAGAGTCCTGGTGGGCTGGGTACAATCCGTTAATAGTAGACCCTGCAGGAAGTCTAAACTGCTAACCACACAAATATTTTGCTGGCTTAAAGGCACACCAAACCAGTTTGTGAGAGGGGCGGAAGTTGTTTTTATCCTTGGAGACAGACTAATAGGAACCAAAACTAACCATCAGTTCCTTCATCTAATAAGGTTACTCGACCAATAAAAAAAATTAGTAAATTTCCGTTTATGATTGACTTATATATGTTTAGTGTATGTGTATAATGCTCTACACCTGACCACTGCCTATCCACCTTGCATATATGGTTTAATTTCTCAAACTCACACCCAAAAGTATTGCATTGTCAAATGCTGTTCTCATCTTACTGGACCAAAAATATATGTCACAGCACTGGGAAGACTTTCACAACTATACTTTGCACTTGACAAGATGGCAATCGCTCAGTCCTGCTGAACAATGTGTTTTTATGATCCAGCTATATCCTGGGGAAACACCCTTGACCAACCTTCTCACATGCTCCTCTGTACACAAAAATAACAGCTATTGCCATTACTCCCAGCGACTGAATGGATCAGCGATGGCTCAGTAGGTAGTATTGCAAAGGTACATAGGAGGAGTGGGCTTTAAAACAAACATATTGTTTTCCCCTGCATGGGCAAAGCACGGTTTGCTTTAACTGCTGGCACTTGTAGTAATCTTTCATTTTACCTTAATGCTTAACCTGACCAACAAAGTGCCCCCTAAAGGTCCAGCCAATTACACACATTCAATCATCCTAAATGTTCTGAAAAACAACAGATGCAAAGAATGGAAACATCATGAGCTCCACAAGTTATTGAGTTGTGTTTCTTTTCATCACGTGTCATCATCTGTATTCACAATAAAATGTTCACTTGGATTGTGTTAACCTCGAGACTTTGTATAAAAATCCTGGTCCTTCTGAAAAAGAACATCACATAGGAAAGAATGCATTCGTTTTTTTAATTCCCTGCCCAGCCTTTACTACATATTTCCTATAGCTCTGACACACCACAAAGGAAACAGCAGCCTTTTTTTTGCACCAAGGTACCTACAGGCTATACAAGCTAAAAGCTGTCCAATATATACAACATTCTACTAATTATGATTAAAGTTCCTTATCCAGCCCTAGTTAATTGTGACACTGACGCAGAATACAACATTCACTTTTGTTCCACTATGAAGAACATTTATGCTTTTTTTCCTTTTTTACTGTACATTACATGCTGAGCTAGGGATATTTCCCCGGTTTGAATACACAGTTTCCTCTGTATAACTTCACAGCCTCCCTGTCACTGCCAGACTCCTGGTGAACACCTCCTCCAATGTCCTTGCCAAAGCGGCCCTAGACTCCTTCCAGAGCACGTGGCAACCAGAATAGGAGCAGGACACTGGGACAAACAACCCAACCTTTTATATTATCACATCACATTTCCATTGAGTCTGCCCACACATTAGGCTTTTCTTTCTTCTTTTCTTCATCCTTTCTTTTTCTTTCTTCTGTATTTAAACTCTTGCTAATTAGTTTCAGACTATAAAATGACACTTTTATTTTCAGCCCTTGAAAGTGTTAATGCTTTAACATTTGCACTGTAAGAAATCACAATGCAAGCAGTCAGCATGAGAAACACAAAATAGGCACTGTATTCAGATTAGGGTAAAAGGTGGCATAAGCTGCTTTACAAGGATCAACTGAACTCATTATAACTCTAGTTCCCCTTTCTCTGTCTGAGTTGTCAGAACAGTTGCTGTCCATATTAATGTAAACAAATAAAAGTAACAAAGCCATATTAGCATTTTCTCACCATCATAAAGTATAAATGTAGCAGCAGGGCAGGTGGGCCTTAACCCCCCCAGCCACTGCTCATATGTATCCATGGGTGTCTGAGGTTGTGTGCTGAAAGCGAGCTCACTGTGCACTCCCTGCAAACTGACCGGTCTCTGTTTGTTATTGAGAGCTACTCACATGGAAGAAAAATTTATTTGATATATATTTTAAAAATATTCTTCACAAATATATTGACATATATTTGAAATACTACAATTTTGGCCATATTCAATATATTTCAATATATATATATATATTTACACACTGCATGTTGAAATGTGTTATTTTATATATTACAAAATATATGAAAAATATTATTACAAATACAGTATATATTTTTTACATATATTCTTCAGATTTTTGTTAACATATAAAAAAGTAATTTTAACATATATTTTTACATATATTTGTAAATACATTCCAAACATTTAGATTTGTCTTTTTAAAGACATACAGTATATTTGAAATGTATTTTTAAAAATATTTTTCATATATTTTGCAATAAAAGCACATTTCAACATACAATATATATATATATATATATATATATATATATATATATATATATATATATATATTGAAATATACTGAATATGGCCAAAATTGTAGTATTTCAAATATATGTCAATATATTTGGAAAGAATATTTTAAAAATATATTTCAAATATATTTTTCTTCCATTTATGGGTAATGACACAGACTTCTAACCATGCGATTTCTCTGAGAAACAATCACAGTGATTGGGACATTGCCTCCATCGCCTAGCTTTAAGATCCACTTAAAGGGGTTATTGTTGTATAAAATCAGCTTTGTACTTTATGTATATCTAAAGGCACCTTTTCATAGAGTAGGGAAGCTTTATAATACTTTGTGTCCCCATTAGGGAGATTCAATTCTCTATTTGCCCTGTTAAATACAGTACTGTCACTGGGATAGAAAGAGAGGGGAAATCCAAAAAGTTGGAGGTGCCACCAGAACAGAAAGAGGGCAAATCTTCAAGATGGGACTCTGATTCCTGCAGGAATGATCTAGGGGAGGACTTGCCTCACTTTGAAGAGATTTATTCTCGCTTCATGTTGTGTCTGCATTGCAGAAAGCAAAAGAGAATCTCTCCAAAGGGATACAAATGACCCAACAAACCAACCATTTTTTACGTTATCCAAAATTAGAAACAAAGTTTTGACATTAGAAATACATTGATACATCATAATGGGGAGAAGCATTTGGAGCATTCTAAGCCAAAAACCCCCCCACAAAAGTCACATAGCAGTGAACTACATTACTTAAAATATACAGAAAGCACTACAAACTATGATGTAGTTCTGCTGCCACTATATGGTATAATTGGGTAGTTTGTCATTTTGGTGCCATCGGGGGTAATATCTAAAAACAAAAGTGTACTTCAAAGTAGGAAGAAATCATGTGCCATAGGGAAATTGGTTTATACCACACAATATATACCAACACAAGTAGGACTAATAAATGCAGCTCAGAAAGCAAGTAAAAATATTATTTCTATAGATTTGGAGTTCGCCTACATTTTCTAAAGCGCCTTGTCATTTAAAAATGTATTGGGCAGATCAGACTTTCTCCTGTTTATATTAAGCAGGCCCATACTTCAAAGACCATGGTAAAACTCACAATATTAAAAGAATATAATGCTGGGGTGCATATCTTTGACTTGCTCCTATTTAAATAAAAATACATTTATAAAATTCAATGGATGAACTATAAATTCAAAAAGAGCATTCATACATATAAAGGGGCTGCTGTATCCATCAACAAAGATTCTGATTGCAATGAACAAAAAAATTGCCAGGCTCTGGAAAGCTTTTTTCTCAAAGGATCAAATATTTAACCCATGTTTTGAGTGCAATTGTTTTTTGTTTGGTATGGTTTACTATCACCTGTCATAGAATCTTGGTCAGGCCCTGATAAGGCCTGAGGAACACTGATGTTTAACAATGTATTTAAAAATGCAAGTCTTGCAAGATTTGAAAGAAAGGTAAGCCATAGCTTAGGAGCATCTGACAGGCCATCGACTATGGCTAAAGGTTCTACAGTAGGAATTCAACGTGGAGATGGAGGGCAAAATCTTGAACTCATCCAAATGGTCACAGCAATATTTGCATTTATCAGAAAGTCACTACGAAGCAGTTTCACCATACACAGATGATGTAGCTTGAAGGCACCAATAGCCCACTACAGAAGTCTGAAAAATATTGTGTGACTATATATCTGAACTTTATATGAGGAAACTGGTGCCATTTTGCAGGGCTTTTATTGGGTTAGAATCTGTCAGATTATTCATGCAGCAGAGAAGACCCCAGCACTGTATTATTCTGACTCAGTGGGTAAACCTCCCAACTTGTACTGATTAATAATTATGTATGTCAGTTGATGAAGGGATCTTCTGCAGTCTGACTATTGGCAAATAATAGCTAGGCATTCAGGCCCTATAGCTCACAACAAGCAAAAGCGAAGGAGTCAGAATTATATTCTTTTACACTATGTAGAGAAACTGTTTTCCGTAAAGTGTATATATGGTCAAAATCATTTTTTTTTGTTTTGGACAGTAGAGAGGGGTTAAAATCCCTGTTTGAAATCTCCCATTTGGAAGATTTCCCTTTGCTCCCTGTCTTGGAGACACAACAGGAAATGAGAAATAATCTTTGCAAAATGAGGCATATTCCAATTATAGATAGGTATACCCATTGGGAGATTTCCCCTCTTCTCTTGTAACAACAATGGTCAGCAGAGCAAATAGAGAAGGAAAATCTCCCCAGTGGGAACACAGCAATAAAAACTTGACAGAGGTTCCCCATTCCATCCCAAACTAAAAAAAGAGTTTTGACCATACATACTCTTTACAGAATATCTAAAGCAAAGTTTTTCTCCATTTTGGATGAAGTAGAGAATGTTAAGTCAGGTTTTCTTTTTTGCTGTCTGTGTCCCATTGGAGAGAATAACATTCATCTCTTGTCCCACAAATGCAACCAGAAGTAGGAGGAAATCTCTACGAAATAAGGAAAATCTCCGCTTAGTTGTCACTGAAACAAGAATTCCCACTAGACATTTTACCCTCTCTTTAACTTTCAGTGAAAATGCAAAACTTTGGCTTTTATCTTACTTTGAGTCCTGCTCACAAGGACACAAAGGTGAATTTTCCTAGTGGGGAGATAGAAAGAAAAAACAATGTGACAGGTGTTCTAGCCCTTTCTCATTCTATCCAAAGTTAATAAAAGAAATGTGTCCTTTAGATGCACGTTATCTAACCTATACTCCCCTCATACCATACTAATACAAAACAGCAAATGCGATGCACTGGGATAAAATTGCAGCACCATTTTTAAAACAAACTGGTAAAAATATATGGTATGTAAGGTTAGAAACTTGGGAAGAATTCAATAAAGCAATTGTGCCACTTTTCTAACAGTATTTCCACATGCAAAAATTCCTGCAAGAATGCATTGAGAGAGTTTGTTCACTTTACCCATTTGTGCAATATATTCAGGTTTTTGCATTACTTTTAGAATGTATGAAATGTCTGCAATAAATTGTAAAAGAATTAAGGTCAGTTCGCAGATAAGCAAACTAGGGGTAGGTAAGACCAACTCTGAGTTGGCATACAGAGAGACACCAGTGCTCAATATGGGACATTTTGTGCTGGGAAGTTGTCAAGATTTTGACAGAGTAGCGCACCGGGTTCCCTGGCTGCTATGAAGCCAGCAACCAACAGCATCATAGCAGTCGATGACTCATCTTTAGCCCCATTCAGCTGCTAGCTAGGAGTTCCCCAGCTAAAAATAAATGTAGGGCAGGGATTCTGGCTTATGCCATTACCCAAGCATGGTAATCACCAAATTTGGAAAACGATGTCACCCCATTGCTTATTTTCAGCTGTTGGCTGGGGAATCTCCTGGTTGACCTGGCACAATCAGTCTGTTGCTAGGACTCTGTCACCTGCCCCTCAAGGCAGTGTCCCAACTAGCAAATGGAAGAACATGCACTGAGTATGGTGTGTCCATAAAATGGACACTGAGTCTAGTGCTGCCCCCTTTTAAAGGTACTTGTTCCTGATATGTACTTGTTATTCATGTACTTGTTCTTGACGGGTACATTAATCGGTGGCCCACACCAACATTTTTTGAGCAGAGGAGTGACGGAATCCAAAGAGTGCCTACAACACTGGTTTCTAATAAGTAAGCCTGAATTAAGGTTGTGAAGGTATCCCTGAACAAGAATACACACAAGTCAAGTACTTCTCACCTATCTCAACAAACATGCTTCCCATCTCCAGATATGAACTATAAGGACAAAGCATGCATCGTACATACTAGGGGGGGTACAACTGGGGGAATCAATGGTAGAGAAGGATCTGGGAGTTCTGGTAGATCACAAGCTTAATAATGGCATGCAATGCCAAGCTGTGGTTTATAAAGCGAGCAAAATCCTCTCTTGTATTAAAAGAGGTATAGACTCCAGTGAGAGATATCATTTTACTCCTGTACAAATCATTATTAAGACCTCAGCTGGAGTATGGAGTTCAATTTTTGGCACCAATTCACAAAAAGAACATTGGGAACTTGAGAAAGTACAGAAAAAGGCAACCGAACTAATAAGAGGCATGGAGCAGCACAGCTATGAGGAAAGATTAGAGGAACTGAATTTATTCTCTTGAGAAGAGGAGATTAAGGGGGGATATGATCAACATGTATAAATACATCAGTTCATATAGAGAACTCGGTGTAGATCTATTCATGTTGAGGTCATTGCAGAGGACAAGGGGGAACTCTTTACGTCTGGAGGAAAAGAAATTTAATCTCCAAACCCGGAAAGGTTTCTTCACAGTGAGAGCTGTGAAAATGTGGAATAGACTCCCTCAAGAGTTGGTTCTGGCCAGCTCAGTGGATTGCTTTAAAAAAGGCCTGGATGCTTTCTTGGAAACACAGAATATAACTGGTTACTAACATTTATAGGTAAAGTTGATCCAAGGAATAACCGATTGCCTCTTGGGGGAACAAGAAGGAATTTTTCCCCCGCAGGAGCAAATTGCATCATGCTTGGCTGGGTTTTTTGCCTTCCTCTGGATACACTGTGGGTGTAGGTTTATAATTTTTTTTTATGGTTGAACTGGATGGACTTTTGTCTTTTTTTCAGCCAGACTAACCATGTAACTATGTCATATTTAAAGGTTAAATTCACTTTTGGAACATGTTACATGTTCTACCCATTTTTTGGGTTGAACATGTAACATTTTCTAGCTCCTGCCTCCAATCCCCCCTCGTGATAGCGAATGGAAGATCTTCCCCTCTGAACCCGCTGTCACAATTTAAAAACAGCAGGGCTCTGCCCACATAGCCACATCATTCATTCACAGAGTTCTGTGAATGAATGAATGAACTACATTAACTGTTGGCCACCACAGATGACAGTTTGTAGTTCTGAACTGCGAAGGCTGTGAGCAATTTCATAGTTTACTGATTCTTCCTGCAATTCAATAACTGCCTGCCCATATGAAGTATGGTCAGACAGCTGACTGACTGTCTGCAGGAGACTGGCATTGCACCCATGATCTGCTTATCGCGGGTGCCTTACAGTGTAAAAAAATACTAAATGCACATTTTTTTTTACCTGCAGAAAATATGCATTTTTTTTTCTTAACAAAAGGTGAAATTATCCTTTTAAAACTGACGTATCTACTTACTTTCTAATACAGATTATTGGACATGCTATTAGGAGGACTCAGCATAGGAAGAACCTTTAGAAGCAGAGGGAAATCAAAAGAGAGAAGGTAAGGACCAGCAACATGAATGGCCCATTTGACTGAAAGTCCATGATGGATGTTTTGGTAAGATATCATGACAGTAGTGATTAGATATACTGTATACTATAAATAGATTTAATAAGCCTACAATTAAAGAGTACATAGTTCTTATTATCTGTATCTTTATGCAAAGGTAGATGGCCAGAGGTCACCTGAAGTCTGACAGTTGCTGCTCTGTCAACTGCCAGAATAGACACACCGTCTCCCACCTTCTGACTGCAATGATTGAGCACAGGCACTTGAAATGGAACAATTATTGGACTTCAGATGACCTCTGACCCTCTCATATGTCTTTTTTAAAGCCACCATCATGCAGTCCTATAGTACCGCACACAGCAAATATCATCCAACTCTACAAAAATACACAGCTTGTAATACTTCTATGTCCCAATACATAGTCCTCCGATCACTTTACAATTATATGTACATTTATATTATTCTCACGGTACATTTATACATATAGTGTATTTGATTTCTTGCATTCTCCAGCTTCACAAATCTGGTAACATTAATAGTGGCCCTCATATTCTCCTAATTCAGCACACAATAGCAAGATCTCCCAGGTGGGTCCACCTGCTTTGGCCATTTTTTTTACTGTTTCTGTTTGTTAACCACTAGCCATCTACCCTATAGCAGGAATAATGCTACAGGGCGGCACGGCTGCGCAAAATCACGTATACATATGTGATTTGCATTTCCAGGTAGGGGGCGCTGCCCTACCCATGGCTGGAGATGTCAATCACCAGGTCCAAGACGGCGATTTCTGGTTGGCACTCGGTGATCATCAGCAAAGAAGGTCTCTCAGCTGTCAGCATGGACATGCTGCTTTGTATCTCTCTGCACAGCAGAGAGATACAAAGCAGCATGCCTCCAAGGTAAAACAGCACACTATGTAAAACATACACAGCACACAGTTAACCCTTTGATTGCCCCAGATGTTAACCCCTTCCTGCCCAGTGTCATTAGTACAGCACCAGTGCTTTTTATTAGCACTGAGCACTCTATTAGTGTCACTGTGTAGTTAGTCAGTGCCCACCCAGTGTCAGAATGCCCACCACAGTTCCGCAGTCCCTCTATAAGTTGCTGATCGCCACTACTGCTAGTATAAAAAAAAATATAAATAAAAATTCCAGTATATATACCATCATTTGTAGATGCTATAACTTTCACTTTAACCAATTAACATACACTTATTGTTTTTGTAGCAAAGACATGTAGCAGAATATATTTTGGCCTAAATTTATGAATAAATTAGAATTTTTACATTTTTTTACTGGATATGTTTTATAGCAAAAAGTAAAAAATATAGGATTTTTCAAAATCGTCAGTCTTTTTTTGTTTATAGTGCAAAAAATAAAAAAACTCACAGCTGATCAAATACCACGAAAAGAAATCTCTATTTGTGGGGGGAAAAAGACATAAACTTAATTTATGTACAGTGTTGCATGACTGCTCAATTGCCAGTTATAGTAATGCATCGCCATATCGCAAAAAATGGCCTGGTCAGGAAGGGAAGTAAATCCTCTGGAGGGCACGTGGTTAAAGATATTATAGGCTAAGTATTCCATGCTGTAGTAAAAGTAGTAAGAGTCTATGAAGAGATAGGCAGAGCCAGATCTCATGAATGGGGTTGTGTTACTAAAACTAGAGAGTGCAAAATCTAGTGCAGCTCTTCATAGAAACCAATCAGCTTCCAGGTTTTGTTATCAAAACTTAATTGAACAAGCTAAAGTTAGAAACTGTTTGGCTACCATGCACAGCTGCACCAGATTTTGCACTCTCCAGTTTTTGTAAATCAACCCCATTGATGAGATCTGGCTCTGCCTATCCGTTCATGGACTCTAAACCCCAATGAGTCAGCATCATCATATGACGTATATAGCAGCTTTGTGTAGATTACCATTGTAAAGGCAATACAAAGAAAAATCTAAAATCTGTGCAGTATCCCTTAGCGACCATATTACACTTTTCAACAGCAGTAGGAACAATTGAGGATTATGGCTGATTGGTTTTGATGGGTTGATGCACTACAACTTATTAAACAACTTACTTATTAATTAAACGACTTATTTTGTTGTATTTGATCTGTTGCAAATGGACAGCCCTGCTGTTGCAAATGGACAGGATACCTGCTCCTAATAGCACACACATCCTGCAAGTATCAGGTTAACCTCCTTGAAAGATTTGTTAAGCTGACCACACATAATTGAACGTGATCATTCAACCTCCAGTAGAACCTACTTGGTTGAATCCAAAAATGTAGTGGATTGTTTAAGTGAGTTCTCACATTGCTGGAGATTTACTGATTGTACAATCAGATTATAACATGAGTGTCCAGCTTTACATAGATTGAACTGATGCTGCCCCATTTTTTCCTAATTCAGTGGCAAAAACACCTGGCTTTCATAAGTCTTAGCACTTCAAAAGACTTTATTCCTGATTAACACAGGTAACTAGGTACAATAAAAACTTTTTCCCTTTCTTATGTCAATGCAGAGAGCAGCACAAAGTTAGTCCCAACAATTAGTAACCAATCAGATGTCATAACTCATCAGTTTATCAGTCAGGTGGCATCTGTCAGCAGTTCACCAATCAGGTGTCAACTGTCATCAATGTATCAAGCAGATGTCATCTGTCATCAGTTTACCAGTCAGGTGTTGCTGTCATCGGTTTATCAACCAGGTGTCACCTGTCATGAGTTCACCAATCAGGTGTCAACTGTGTTCAATTTATGAATAAAGCATCATCTGTCATCAGTCTACCAGTCAGGTGTTGCAGCCATTGGTTTATCAACCAGGTGTCACCTGTCATGAGTTCCCCAATCAGGTGTCAACTGTGTTCAATTTATCAATCAAGTGTCATCTGTCATCAGTTTACCAGTCAGGTGTTGCTGTCATCGGTTTATCAACCAGGTGTCACCTGTCATGAGTTCCCCAATCAGGTGTCAACTGTGTTCAATTTATCAATCAAGTGTCATCTGTCATCAGTTTACCAGTCAGGTGTTGCTGGCATCAGTTCATCAACCAGGTGTCACCTGTCATGAATTCACCAATCAAGTGTCAACTGTCATCAATATATCAATCAGGTGTCATCTATCATCAGTTTACCAATCAGGTGTTGCTGTCATCGGTTTATCAACCAGGTGTCACCTGTCATGAATTCACCAATCAACTGTCAACTGTCATCAATATATCAATCAGGTGTCATCTGTCATCAGTTTACCAATCAGGTGTTGCTGTCATCGGTTGATCAGTCAGGTGTCATCTGTCATTAGTTTATCAATCAGATGTCACTTGTCATCAGTTTACCAATCAGCTGTGAAGTGTCATCAACTCAGTACAATGAGATCAAAGAAAGATGATTGCAGACTGGTTGCTATAGGTTACAACAAAGTGCAATATCCACTTTAAATTTAGAACAGATGGAATCTGAAACTCCTCTACTGACCCCCTCCCTCCTGTATACAGGTAACTGGCAGAACAAAAAAAAGTATAATAAAAATCCATGCACCTGTTCTGCATTCAGCCTGGTGATTCATCTAGACTACTATGTGGTCTCAAGATAATATCAAACACACAAGTTTCCAGACAAAACAGTAACTACAGTTCCAATTATGTAACCATTTTCTACTCTTTTTATAGCTTGCCCCTGAAGCATATTTAAATAAGTCGTTCTTTTTTTATTATGTCGTGCCCTTCACTTGGTGATGGAAAAATGTGCTATGTGTTTCTCGCACGCAGTAAGACTCATTAGCTTTATCACTTATTTAATAAGGCAAAAAGCAATAACCCGCAGCAACCTTGTTAGCTACAGTAACATGGAATTGGTTACTAGTGGTTAGCACACTTCTTTATTGCTCCCAACCATTATCTGGTTAAACCTTGAACTAATGCTAGGTAATATTCCAAGTAAATAAAACTAGAGCTTACCGTTGCAATCCCAGCAATCAGAGTGGCATCAGGTTGCTTGTGCTTCTGATGCCAACAGACAGATGTGATCCTCCAGGAACAGCTGGATGTCTGGTCAGCTGCTAGTGGCACCTTGCAGCCTTACAGCAGTCAGCTGAGCCCAGCTCAGCAAAGGAGAGAGTTTTATAACATGTGAATATTCAGGATGAGTACATTCTCTTTAAGACCAAGGGGCGGGAGTGTGTAAGAAGAGAGAAGGGGCAGAGACCAAGAGGTTTGGACTGGATTCCAGCCCCCAGATTACTTTTCAGTTTTGCAGACCCAAAAGTTTATTTTTTTCCTCTTCTTGTTATTTCTTTTCAAGAAAAACAAAATCCTGAAAGAGGGGTGTGACACGAAGGAAGGGTGTATGTTTGGAGGGGTGGACAATATTGAAGAAGAGTGGTTTTGGGGTGGGATGAAATTACCTTGCCCAAGGTGTAATGTCACAAAGCTGGATACATTTAGATCTGACTTCACATGAGAAATAAAGCAGGATGAAGCAGTCACTGTGAAAGGAAGAAAGGTTACCTAAAGTATATGTAGAAAACAGCTCTTTTGGTCTGATATATATATATATATATATATATATATATATATGAGTTTTAAGTCATTTCTACCAAAAATATCTGTTGATCCTGCCAGAAATCTTGTGAACTGATACTTTCCTGTGCTCCCTGTCTGTGATGCATTCTAATCAGCTCTAGTTTGTGCCCAGCTACCCCTGAGGGATTTAACCTCTTCTCGCCAGCACCTCCTGGCCCTTTAAGAGTTTCAGAAGCCGAGAGGCGGGCAGGGTTTTAGGGTCATGTGACCGCCGTGATTTGCCGTCACGGTGGTCACATGATCGGAAAAGGTCCCGATCAAAAGGGGAGATCGGGACCTTTCCGTGAGTCATGTACACATGTGCTGGGAATGCGCAGGGCGCGCGCTCTCAGCACATATGTATTTGCATGCAGTGTCAAGGCCCAGATGCCGGGAGGCCGCATATTTGCGTGCACTCGGCGTCAAGGGGTTAAACATACTATTCCTAATGCACATGTTCCTGCAAGGTGGCTGTAGATGTTAAAGCAGGGGGTGTCACACTGTGGCCCTCCAGGTGTTGAAGAACTACAAATCCCATATGGCATTGCAAGGCTGACAGTTACAAGCATGACTCCAAAAGCCAGAGGCATGATGGGAATTGTAGTTCCTCTACAGCTGGAGGGCTGCATTTTGACACCTATGTGTTAAGGGGCGCTGCAGCAAAGATTGGCTGGAACCGAGGGTGATCAGAGTGGGTCCACAGCTTTCATTCAGCCATCACATCCCTAAAACAGAAGCAACGTTTCGGAGTCTCGCAGGACCCCTTCATCAGGCATATGAGATCATGACCTTGCATGAAGGGATCCTGCAAGACTCTGAAACGTTGCTTCTCTTTTAATGATGTGATCTCTGAATAAAAGCTTTGGACCCGCTCTGGAGATCTGTGGTGTGCTGGTGATATTCTCGTGTTCAAATTTCCCAGTTACCCTTGAAGAACAAAACACCTTCCTTAGGGCCAGTTCACACCACAAAAATGCACTCTGGATGCATTCCGGATACATTTTTGCTTACAGTTCACACCACACGCAGTTCCAGTGCAGTTTTGATGCAGTTTGCTATGTTCCAGTATAGTTCTGGGCAGAAAAATGCAGCACGTTCTACTTTTTTTTTCTGCACTGGAAACTGACTGGAACTGACTGCACTAGTGTGAACCAGGGCCATTGGAATACATGGAAAACACTGTGCATGCATTTTTGATGCAGAAAAAAAAACACACTGGACTGCATCTAGTGTGAACTAGCCCTTAAGGCCAGTTCACACTACATGCATTTCAGTTGCTTTTTTTCTGCTTCCGAAACGCACAGAAAGCAGGTTATATGGTTGTCAATGTCATAATTCACATCAGTGCTTGCAGTTCCAGTGCATTCCGGTTGCAAAAAACAAGTAGGTTTTTTTCTGCACAGAACTGCACCGGAACGCGTTAAAACGCATAAAAAAACGCACTGGAACACACCAAAATGCACCAAAATGCACCAAAAACGCACTGGAATGCACGTGTCCCTATTTAAATTGAAGAAAAAGAGAGGGGTAAAAAGGAACTGGAATGCATAAAAATGCACTGGAACGCATCAAAACCGCACTGGAATGTGTCAAAAATGTGCATGCGGAAAGGCATCCAGAACGCGTCTGGACTGCGTTTCTTTAGTGTCAACCAGCCCTTAATGTTATGTCGAAAAGAAGGCATGTTCTGTAGTCATGTACTAGGATGACAACAGTAAATAAACAGCAAACCCAAATACTCCTGCGTTTAGGGATGGACTCAGTATAGATTAGGACCACATCAAGAAATGTCCTGGAATGTGCACCCACGCTGCCCTCAAAAGACCAGAGAAGTCCAAATGTACTGAATGGAGAAAAAAACAAACAGAGGGCACACCGGCCTAGTGCATTACCTTAAAAAATGTATTTAATAAATGATAAAAGTAGGTATTGTACTCACAAAAGGAGTGGCTTTGAGGAAGAGGCAAGTCCTCGAAACGCGTTAGCCTGTTGGAAGTTCACAGTCCCCATTGCTGACAGACACGTAGTGCGGATTGGACAGAGTTGTTCTTTCATGATGTGCCTTTGACTGTATTGTCATTTTGTGAGTACAATACCTACTTTTATCATTTATTAAATATATTTTTTAAGGTAATGCACTAGGTCGGTGTGCCCTCTGTTTGTTTTTTTCTCCACTAGGATGACAACATTGCCCATAGATACAGAACAGCAGGGCTTTTTTCTCAGAGAATAGGTGCAGGAACTGCCCCCCTTCTAAGTCACCCTTGTCTCTGCCCCTTTCCCACCTCCGACCACCATCCCTTGGTTACACCTCCTACCCACCTCCCAGTACTGTGCCTTTTAGAGAATACAAAACCAAGTATCATATTGTTGTGCTAAGTAAGTTGGAATTTGTTAATGATAACAAGAAAGCAATGAAATAGATCCCTTGCAGCCAACAACAATAGATCCACCAGCAACAATAAATCCCTCAGCAGCAGTAGATCCCACTGGCAACAGTAGATTCCCCAGCAAACAAAAGGTCCCCCAGCAACAATAGACCCCCGGCAGCAACAACAGATCACTAAATCCTCTAGCAGCCAGAAATAATAGACCAGTAGTTATTTCCCAGCAACAAATGATCCCCCCAGAAACATAAGACCCCCCCAGCAACAACACATCCTCCACCAACAACAATAGACCCCCCCACTCAAAAAGTTATCCCATCCAGCAACCATAGATCCCCTAACAGCAAGCATCAATAGATCCCCCAGCGCACCCCAGCATGCCGGAACTGCATTCCCCCGAGTTCCCACTGACAAACAGCCCTGCAGAACAGTGAGTGAGTGTTGCCACCCTAGGACAGAAAATATGGGGAGAGATTTACTAAAACTGGTGCACACAGAATCTGATCAGATTCTAGGTTTCATTGTCAAAGCTTAAAGTGGAGCTCCACGCTTTGTCCTCCGCTCCCCATTAAGGAGTGGCACCTTTGGAGAGTGGGTACCCGAATTTGACAGGTACCAACTTCCACTTTCGCTACAATCGCCTAGGCGATCGGAAGCGGAAGTTGTCCTCCCCCCCTCCTAGTGGTCTTCTGGGACATATGACAGGTCCCAGAAGACTACAAGGCCATTCACAAAGCGCACCGCTTCTCACGCATGCGCGGTGGGCACCCGGCTGTGAAGTCGCAAGCTGCCACACTGAATATACCGGCACCAGGGAGAGAAGACGGCCGGTGAAAGCAGCGGTGGTGAGGACACCGCTGGACCAAGGGACAGGTAAGTGACTGTATTTTAAAACTCAGCAGCTACAGTTTTTGTAGCTGCTGACTTTTTTTCTTTTTTTTTTTTTTAGGTGGAACTCCGCTTTAACTGAACAAGCTGAAATTAGAAGCTTATTGGCTACCATGCACAAGTGCACCAGATTTTGTGTGCACCAATTTAAGAACCCTCCCCCCCCCCCCTCATGTTCCTGGTAAAAAAGAAAGCCTTAAAAAGAAAACAAATGCAGCCATCACATCTGGTAAGCAGTAATATATTACGTTTACGTTTCTTACGTTGGGTTTAGATGCACTTTAAGGAAAATTATTCAGGTTATTACATTTCTTTTAAAGCAAAAGTTTACTTGGCAAAGTAGAAGCATTTGTGATGATCCACTTAATAATTCTGGTTATTTTAAGCATTGTACACCCAAAAATATCTGAAAGTACAGTTAACCCCTTCCTTTTAATTGGTTCTTAAAGCAGGGTGGGTGGGACGGACTCCCTGATCATGTGACCATTTTGATTGGCTGTCACATGATTGGAAGTCCATCCTGCTGGCCCTTGATCATTACTAAAGATCAGGAGCTGTCAGTGATAGCTCAGTCACCATGCTAGTGAGTGAGCTCCCAGCAGAGAAACTGCAATCGCCAGGAAGGCATGTGCGCTGATTATTTTCTGTACAAGTTCGGTCAAAGGGCTGCAGCTTAGATTCAGTTATTTTTTTTTTTTTGCTATACAAATATATATATATTACCTCTAATGAAGTGTGCCCCATGTCCAGCTGGCTGCTGCATAGTGTAGAATTCTTCTTCCCCCGCCACTGGGCTCTCTCCACAACACTGATCATTCAGCACTACTGCAGTTAACATCAGCTAGTAAAAGAGTTTCACCGATATCCATCGCCTTGCGTCCACCTCCTCCGTTCATAGAACTTAGTATAGTATTTTTCTTTCCAAGAACACAAAACATTTTGTGAATGGAGGATGAACAGATGAATGACAGGATCCACCTCCTCCAATCACAGAACACTTGTAGGATAATTTAGAGGGATGGTGGAGAAGACTTTTACACCATGCAGCAGCTACCCAGACATGGAACAAACTTCATTACAGGTAAGCTAGTTTATGTCCCTGGTGCTCTATAGCATAAAAATTAGTTACACTTTAAAACTTTTTCATTTCTTACCTGTATTTGAAACACTGCAGATGGAAGCTGATTTCTGTGTGAAATGCCCCATATGCACGCTTACATATGTAATAACCAAAATGGCCTCAGGAAACCAGGTTCGTCAGATGTCAGACTTCATCCAACAACCTTGGCACAGCAATCAAACATGTAGACATTATGCTCCTGAATTTTCAAACTTAATACTAAAGGGCTGTTTTTTTTACTAGGCTATGTTCTGTTTAGGTCAAATGTTACCCATTTATACAGAACAGAGTGAATCAGGAAAATACAGCATTATGGCTATTAGATGGAGCTGATGATTAGGAGAAATTATTTACTTATTTATTATGATCACCAGCCCCATCTAATGGCCACAAATCAGTATTTTCCCAAACCATTCTACTAATAAAAGAGAACAATGGCCAAAGCTTTTTTGGCCATATTTCTCTTGTGGATCAAAGGAGTAGACTTGCTTTTGTTCTCCTGTGAACAGACTCAGCTGATAGTGGGCTAATGCTTGCTATCAGTTGATGAGACAGAGGTGCTCCAGGCTCTGAATAGATCCCGATAATATTGTCAAGATACCCCTGCCTGATTGACAGCTGGCTGCACCTTTCAGCATGTGGCTGAGAGCCAGACTCAGCTGCACCCGCCCCCTCCCCAGCCCTGCACTCCAGTGAGTTCTGGAGGAGCAGAGTGGAGAGCAGTGACTGACAGTCACAGCTCTCTGTTCCAGGCAGACTGAGAGATGAGCGATCAGCAGTAATGTGATCGATAACGTCTTAGTCATAGACAGCTGCAGCATCACACGAAAGCTGAATCATAGAGGTGGGTATGGATGTTTTTTGTTTTCATAACCTCTTAATTCTACTTTAATGAGTAAATAACATTCAACCTGGAGAGAAAAAAAGCCTGCTCCTATTCGCACAGAAAAATATGTACATGCAGTTTCAAGACAAATTGCTGCTTCTTTACTTACTTTCTTTATCTTTTCCTTCTAATTGTTTTAACAAGTGGGGTTAACATTTAAGATTATGAGAAAAGCCGACAATATCTATTTTGCTATTTGATGATTATTATTTATAAGATATTGATCTGCCCCTAAATGCCTCATAATTCTGGACTTCATTATTTATTTGAATAACCCGGGTCCCTCAATTTGTATGGTGTGTGTTGATCTTTTTATCTCAGAATTGTTTGTAAACTGTATGAATTTCTGCAACAGGTAACAAATGTATTGTATACAGTTAAATGATGGAATATATTTATTCTTGTTGCTGTTCATTATTTACGATGACCTCTTTTTGCAATTATACAAAAACAAATGGCAGCTCTCCCTGAAGAAGCAGGCTTATCCTGTGAAATGCGTCGGAGATGACTGCTTAGAAAAGCCTTTTTTTCCCCATGATTATTAGGGGATGTAAATGTTAATGGCCTGCACATGACTAGACTGTGTTGTTTTTAATAATATCTCTGTGTTGTAAGTTTTAAAATTTTAAATGATTTTGTACAATAAATACTTGGAAGGTTATTTTAATACATGGTGTGGTACCTTGAAAACCCTAATAATTTTTCTTTGGTAGGGAATTGGTTTATTTCAGTGTCATTAATAGAGGATGTGGTACCAATCAAACCGTTTGACGGATTTTTTTTAGCAGTCTTCCTCCCCATATCTAGACTTATAAGTTGGAGAATCTCCTCAACACCGCAGATCATGTCTTCCGGTCTCTGATACAGAGACAGGTGCTGCATCATCCTCAGGGGCACCTGCAACTGGACTTTACAACATTCATCTGGATATATCTCTTGTAATAAATATCCATACCCAGGAATATGGGCCCTATCAAGCCCTTTGTTAATAATAACTGTTAGAACATTGGATGTATGCATTGCTATTAAGCTCTTCTTTTATAAAGCTTGTATTATTTCTATAACTTGTCAAATTCCCAGCAAGACAATCCCCTCTGTCATGGAAGGGAAAAAAGAGAGGCCCTGTCCTGGGCGAAGGTGCTGCCAACTTTATTATTAATCCCACTCTTCCACTTAGCAAAGCTTCTGGTTAGCTCATTTACCTACAGGTCTAGTACAATATCCTGTTTTGAGGCTATTTTTTATAACCCCCTCCCAAAAGAGGGCTACAGCGGTTATTGCAAAACCTAGTAAAAATGCAGTGCCCTTGCCCTTGGCTGGCTAAATTTAGTAATATGACTTTGCTATAGTCAGCTGAGCTGCAATTTATCTTTTTGTCTTCTCAGGTTTTCAGGTCTCTAAACCTGGTGGTTGATTGCTCCTGTCTGCTGCTGGAAGAATATTTCAGCAAAAAGAGCAGGTGGATCAATTACTGGGGTTATGAAAGTTTATTGGATCTTAGTCAGTCTCTGGCAGGCTGACCCAGAAGGCATGGCTGGGGAGAAGTAAATATTTGGGAGGAGCTGATCAGAGTTTTTCACTCCCCTGAGGCTTCCCCTACTTGGAAAAGGCAAGTGTGTTCCAGAGAAATTACTAGTAGGCCTCAGCAGGTGCCAAGTGCTGAGAACTTGAGGAAAATTACCACTTGAAGCTGTGCTGGAAAGGGAAACCTTCACCGAAGTGTGTTGCATGGGAGATGGACAGAAGCTGCCCCTGAACATTGTGAGTAGGACCTCAATCAGATGCCATGAGATGCTATTGAAAGACTGTGATTGCTCTCATTAGACACTCTCATTAGACACCAGATATCTTGCTGTCTCCCTCTTCATCAGTATTTTTTTAGGCTGCTACTAAAGTGTCTACGAATAATACTGGTATTTTTCAGGAAGCTGTCCTTCAAGTTTTCACGTTTTGGTATCCTGCACCCCCAGCCATCCTCCCTGCATTTTTTTTTTTGAGAACCGAAATAAACAATAAAAAGATTCCTAGACTGGAGCTTGAGTTTGTTGGTGTGGCACTGGGACTGGAAACATGGTGGAAAGCCTATGAAAAGGTAAGGTAATTAACCAAGTTAATTTAATCTTTTTGGGGTCATCATTACAAGTGTAACACTGTCACCAATTTAGAAGCCAAAAGTTAATCAGAAATCCTTTCTCTTGAGTGGATGACTGCAATTCAATGGGTGGCTGTTGCTGTGAAATTGCCACCTTATACAGGTGCTGCTGCAAAATAAAGAGCAAGGGTCTATTCACCCCCCTAATTAATTCATTTTATTTATATATTTATTTTTTTAACAATCTTCCATTCCTTTGTGTCATCCCATGTGGCCACTTGAATTGTTGCTATGGTTCCCTTTCGTTCCTTATATAAATTAGCCCTATTGTGTCATCTGAACATACAGTTGCCATTGCAAAATTGTTTCTGATACATGTGAATGTATAACTTAGCACAGTTTTCTTTTACATCCACTTGAAATAATCATGTAGCTTTTAACTACAGATGTTAACGTCTTGGCCAAGTCAGTTGCCAAGTGTGAACTGTTGACTTTGTGCAGTGATAAGAAACATAAGCATAATTATTCATGCACCTTGTAATATGGAAGTATTTCAGTTGCTTGTCTTGTAGTTGTGCTTAAAATAACATTGGAAAGTGTTAAATATGCTGCTTTTAAAGAGACAGATCAAAACCAAATGCATGGGATAAATGTATAGATACAGAGGTGCCCGTAGCAACAAAAAAAATAAAAAATAGCGGAGGGCAGACATGCGAAGTGGGGTAGGAAAGACAGTAAAGGGTTAAGTAAATGTGGGAAGGTTGTAAAACATGTAGGTTTACCTGATTGGTGATCGGCACCTTTGGGAGTGATGGAGGGTCAAACGATCCAGTGCTGGAGTGACAGCCCGGGTACTTTCCGGTTAATCAAGGTGTAACTGTAAGATGGAGGTTCTGCACTGCGGATGGTGTGTTTTGTGTCCAAGACGGTGCGTTGCGGCTGGAGGTTTAGTATTAATATCATGGTCAAGGTTCCACAGGGGGATATCGGTATTGTTTAGTGCCTTCTAAGACCAACAACATCTCCAGTATGTTTCTGTTTTAAGGAATGTTTTTGTGTTATTGAAGTTGAATTGTTAATGAAAGGCCGTAATGGCCATTTACTCAAACAGTGTTTTGGTCTCCTCTATTGGTATATTGAGAGTTGGGAGGAGGGGGGATATTGAGTGAAAGAGAGAGAGAGTTGTGTAATGGATGGTTCAGTAGCTATGGTCTTAACTAGCACATCGCTTCTACGCTAGTCATGTTGTAATATTACATGTGTATATATGAGACTTGCATTTGTACTTTGTGAACCTGCACATAGTTTGGTGCAAGTGAATGATACCCGAAGAAATTTTTGAGTCGATGACAGACAACTCCTATGTAATTGGATACTCTATTATCTACAATTGCATATATACTGTACTTGGTTGCAATGCATGCCTCTTGAAGTAGCATAATGGCCTCCTATTAAACAAATACATACTACAGCACTTAATTATATGTGTATCTGCTTGCCAGTAAATTGTTGAGGGCTGTTATTGTGATGTACCACCTGTCACCCCGATTGGGTGATTCCAGCAGATAACTACTTCCTCGCCGCTGGGACACAGGAACAAGATAATATAGCTGGGAATCCCACCCAAGACTACACGACAGTAGCTTAGGTGCAAAAGCTGGAGCTACTTTATTGAACAGGAACACAAGTTTTTATATACTTCAGGAATAGGGCAGTCCCTACATGAACAATAAAAAAATATATATAAACATTAGGACAAATATCCCACATATGGTTTGGTGACAAGGTGGAGTGGACATAATACTAATCACATCTCCAGGAGGACTAGCAGACAGACAGTAACAATAGGTGACTCAATTAACTCAATTAACAATAGGAATGCACACAATGGTAGAAAGACAGTAAAAACAGAACACCTTAATAAACAGATTAGAGCAAGAGTCCTGAGCATCTTATTGTTTTGAGATGATTATATTAACATCTGCTCTGAGTCTCTGAGTATAGTAAGAAGGGGTTGACGCAGTCAATGCTGGTTTGGGCACATCGGGCAGTCTGTGTGTTTTGGGGAGACATGGACATGAATCCGAAGTAAACTACTCCAAAGGGGCCCCCAGACACACACCTCCCAAAGAATAGAGTCCCCTCAGATGCCAGGGTCATGGACAGTAGGCAAGAGGCTAGCTGCAGTTCCCTCCAAAAGTCCCTGTCCCAGTTGGGTCTATCACAGTTATGTATGATTTTTGGTTTTCAGTTAGTTCCTATCTGTGTACTCAAGGTCAGGTACAGTGCTGGCTTAACAATTTGGGAAACTAATGGATCTGTCACTGGCTGTAACCAATGGGGTGATAATCCGGGATTATGGCACAGGTTAAGAATTGTTGGCAGGAAACCTTTGTAGTATGCTGACTGGCCAAATAGCAATAGCCTACGGTGTACCTACTGTCTTCCTCCACACTATGTCTGATGTTGCACACATAGTTTGAAAAATATACGATTGAGCATGGAGTTTTCAACCATTTCAGTTAGAATGTGTCTGAAGTCACATATTTGCCAAAGAAGCAAGAAAGTCTGAAGCCTTTTGTGTCAAGTTTAGGTAGATAATGAGTACAAGATCCACTGCCAAATGACTGAAACACTGTGATCAACTGTTTATATGCTCCATTGCAAAGCATCTAGTGCTTGCTCTATCATTGTACAAAATACTGCTGAGCCTCATCCTTAACCATTTTAATACCAGGCACTTCACCCCTTTCCTGCCCAGGTCAATTTTCAGCTTTCATCGCTGTCACACTTTGAATGACAATTGTACGGTCATGCAACACTGTACCCAAATAAAATTTTTTGCATTTTCTGCACACAAATAGAGCTTTCTTTTGGTGGTATTTAATTACTACTGGGTGGCATTTAATCACCACTGGGTCCACAAACTATGGTATATATATCTGAAAATGTATCAATCCTGATATACTGATGGCGTATCTAATTTCTTGAGGCCGTAAAATTTCAGGACAGTACAAATATCCCCCAACAATGCCTTTTTGGAAAGTAGACAGTCCAAAGTATTTAGTAAGAGGTATTGCAAGTTTTTTGAAGTTGTAATATTTTGTCAAAATTTTTTGAAAAATGAAGAATTTTTTTACATACTGTCATCAGTGCAGTACAGCGTCATCATATAACTGGTGTGGCGGTGATCAGGGACACTGGTGACAGTACAAAAAAACCTCACAAAAACATATTTTTTTTCTCTTTTTTACATTAGTTTTTAGCACATTGTTAACAGAGCAATGTTACCATAGTAACAATGTACTACTCTGGGGAAGTGATCAAACTTTTTTTTTTTTTACACATTATGATTCCATAGAGTAGTGATTTTCTTTGCTTTAAACAAGCATTTTTACTGAATGAAATCAATTCATTCAGTATGTATGGTTGTGATTAGCTGTGAATGGCCACAGACAATCACATGGTACAGATGGGCTATGATTCGCCCTGTCTGTACCATGTGATCACTGTGACCAATCACAGCTTGCAACACATTGGACAACAAAAATGGCATGAATCATTCATTGTTTATAATTGTCATGTGATCTGCTGTGATTAGCCACAGTGATTGGTCACAGCTGTACCTGTTGTTAACAATCTGCACAATTTTAATGGACAGTTTCAGTGACAGCATACACTGGCATCAGATATTTGGCTGTAAAATTGATTTTTTTTCTTTTACAATTAGCTCGACTTATGTACAGTAACAGCAGCACAATCTTATTCATTTCAGTTTGAAGAAAAGGATTTTTTTCCAGGTATGTTTAGGGGCAACACATGCTTTTTCATCAAGCAGGCTTGCTTTGACAGTAAGAGAGTTGTAGTGTGCTGTATTGTGCTGAGGCTGTCCTTGTTGTTACTGATACAATATTGTCCTGCTGCTGGCCAAATTCCCATTATGAATTATGAGACTGCACATGATAGAGTGGTGGAAAACTGGCCAGCTACAGGACATTTTTGATGAGGGAGAATTGGCAGAAATGTAATAGAGATAAAGAGCACAGGTAAGTGTTTTACTACAGGAATTAAGAGAGCGCAGATTACAAAGCCATGTAAAAAGTGTAAACAGCAATTCTAGGCCCAAATTTACTATAGACAAAGAGTATGAGCTGGGGCTTTACTATAAGAATTAGAATAATGCTGACTATACAGCAGTGTAAAATTGGCCAGCAGCAGGGCAACTTTAAATAGCAAGGCTAGGCTCAAATTTACTAGAGAAAAAGAACATAGACTGGGCCAATAATTTTATAAGGTTATCCAGTGTTAAGTTATGTACCTCCATCCCAAGCCAATCATATACAATAATATTTCAAATGCCAATGGGACTTTATATGAGGTACAGCGCCGAGGACAATATAATTAAAAAAGAGGTTTTATTGTAATAGGACAATTATGTATAAGACATGCCTCAATAAAATAAACTAGCTGATCTATTATAACTAAAGTCCCATAATTAACACACAAATATAAATATTTAAATTCCACAAATTAACATATAAATGCCAAAATCAAGCACATCCCAATTCTCAACGCGTTTCATGATTCTAGTTGATTTCATGATTCTTCCTATTAAGTAGATGCTATTGATATTGTATCAAAGTTTTCTCAAAGGTCTCTGAGATGTTTGTCTCCATGTCAAATACATGTCTGAGAGCCCAGCAATGAATTAGAGATCTAACATCCGAAGGCCTTGCATATCCTGACAAGACCTACATGCAATATATGGACTGTGGGAAAGAAAGCTTTCCCTTTCCTATGTCATGAGTCATACACTTCTGTACCATGTTCCCAGCTAGGATCCTCTCCACCATCAGACCGGGCCACACAACATGAGCTACAATCCCAACAAAGGCTGGAGCTTTACTACAATAATTAAAGTGTTATTAAACCCAGAACCCTGCATTCACTATATCTGGTCTGCCATAGTACACAGAACACGGAAATGCATTTTTTTTAGTGAATATAAACTGCTAAATTTCTTTTTTCATCAGCAATATATAGCAGTCTTTTGATTTTTATCAGTGATCAGCTGAGCACTGGTTAATCTTGTAGGAGTTTTCATTCTCCTCTGATTGTGCTATGAGGCTGCATAACCTCTGACCCTCTGTTTGGACAGTGCTGATTGACCCTGAGCTGATCACATGCACCCTCCCAAAGAAATAAAAAACAATCTAGCAACACACACTAAACTGAGAATGTGCAGAGTGACTCCTAGAGCTCTGTACTATCAGCAGATGGATTGGGGAAAGTAAAAGAAGGGGAGGATCAGAGAAGACAGCCTTTTTACACAATGCAGAGGATTAACGCCTTATGTTCCACCATGAGCATAACAAGCATGTTTTACGACATATACAGACTGTTGTGGGTTTAGCAACACTTTAAGATACAGCAGTGTAAGATTGTCCAGATTCAGGACATATTTAATCAGGAATAAAAGCATTGACAAATTTGTTTCTATCTCTAAGACTCATTGAAACAATTCTTTTTTCTTCCCAAAAAGTAATGGAATTAAAAGCAATTGCCTCTTTGTATAACTGCATTTGGCATGTAATAGTCAAGTGTGAAGAGATACCCAATGCTTATTCTACAAATACAGTATATCCTAAAATGGTCTGGACAGATTTGTTGGTATCTTAGAAAAAATTTAAAAAAATTGGATCCTGGTGATATTTCAAACCAAGTTTTCTGTAATTAGTATCACACCTCTTCAATCTGGTAATCAGTCAGCCTATTTACAGTAAGCAGATAAAAGTAGATACTGTGAAGTTTGGAATGATTGTTTGCACCAAAATAAATATGGACCAAATATAGCAAAGGAGAGACTTATCTCAGGAGATCAGAAAGAAAATTTTAGGCCAGCATGTCAAAGAGAAGGACTATAAAACCACCTCTAAGGAGCTCAATGATCCTGTGACTAAAGCTGCAATTATTATTATGAATTTTAAGGTCTATGGGAGTGTGGTCAACCGTCCTCAACATAGCAACAAGAAAAAATTCTGACCCCACATTGAACAGAAGGAAAGTGCATATGGTAGACCAGGTGTTAAAATTTCGAGTCCAGACCTACTAGCAAGTCACAAAACTTACTCTCCACCAGTTACCCCACCCAACGTTGCCCAGGTCCGCCCCCAACCCCACCCTCGACCCACCCCAAACCCCAACTCTGGCCTGCCCCCAACCCTGCCCCCAACCACGCCCCCTTAAAGCTCATGAAATTACATTTTTCTTTAGAATAAAGAGTCCAAAATATAAAACTGTACACAGTAATGTATATCCCAGCACCCCTGTACTCCATTATAGTGATATGACATGTACACAGTAATGTATATCCCAGCACCCCTGTACTCCATTATAGTGATATGACATGTATACAGTAATCATTACTGTATACATGTCATCACTATAATGGAGTACAGGGGAGCTGGGATATACATTACTGTATACATGCCATATCACTATAATGGAGTACAGGGGAGCTGGGATATACATTACTGTATACATGTCATATCACTATAATGGAGTACAGGGGAGCTGGGATGTACATTACTGTATACATGTCATATCACTATAATGGAGTACAGGGAGCTGGGCTATACATTACTGTATACATGTCATATCACTATAATGGAGTACAGGGGAGCTGGGATGTACATTACTGTATACATGTCATATCACTATAATGGAGTACAGGGGAGCTGGGATGTACATTACTGTATACATGTCATATTACTATAATGGAGTACAGGGGAGGGGGGATATACAGTACATACTGTGTACATGTCATATCACTATAATGGAGTACAGGGGAGCTGGGATATACATTACTGTATACATGTCATATCACTATAATGGAGTACAGGGGAGCTGGGATATACATTACTGAGTAAAGTATATCCCAGCTCCCCTGTACTCCATTATAGTGATATGACATGTTGTATACAGTAGCTACTCCTAGTCCCTCCGAGTCCCCTGCGGCGGTGGAGAGGGTGTCTCCTCTCAGCAGAGGAGAGCGGACCTCTTCTGCACCTGTCCCCTCAGCGGCGGTGCCGCAGAAGCTGGAAACCGGAAGTTGTAAACCGGAACTTGGCTTCACAATGAGGCTTGGAGCGCAGGTGCAGTCGCTCCATGCTTCATCTGTGCTCGCGGCTCGCCACAGAGGAATTTCTCCTCGCATTTGGCGAGCGGAGCGAGCGGCTTTTTCAAGCCCTGTGGTAGACAAAGAACCAATGAAAGCTTCCAAAGAGATAAAGACTGAACTTCAAGGTTAAAGTACATCAGTGTCTGATCGCACCATTCAGCAATTTTTGAGCTATCAATTCCTGTTGAACAGTAATTGTAGAATCTGGCTCATTGATGTCTTCTGGCAAGCAGGGAATGGCGGTGTACGACCTTTCTCTGCTGTGTGGGTCCACAAAGGTGGAGATGGGGGTCACGGCCCCGGGACTCGACCCCGCTTGGTATAGGAAGCTCTGAGCTTCGAGCTTCCTCTGGCTTTCCGGATTCGGCTGTCCGGCTTTTCTGTGCAGAGTCTTGTCTGGAGATCCACAGTGTAATTACAAGGTGCCAGATCGCTGGGCAGAAGTCGGTTTATAGGCTTTCCACAATGTCCGCGCCTGACCAAAGTTCCGATCAGTGCAGCCGGTCTCCTACTGTCAAGGTCCTACCTTTCTTTAGAGCTTGTGCATCTCCATGAGCTGGCATCCATCTTGGTTTTCTGCAAAGCATGGTGGGAACCTTTATGCCTTCAGGCTTCTGTGGCTCCTCCTCAGAAGGGTGTGGTTGAGCACATTTAAACCTGCTGTCTGCAAGTGTGCTCTGCACTTGTGTCCTGTATGTTGCCCTGTTGCAAGCTCTTGTGTTGTTCCCATTGCTCTCCTGGTAACCGACTCGGCTTGGACAAGACTACTCTCTGCGTTAACCCTTTACCTGACCTTCCTTTGCGGAACCCGGCCCGTGACCTGAGTATTCTTTGCCTACCGTCTAGTACCGTCTGCTCCGTTATTATTGACCCGGCTTGTCTGATTACTCTACTCGTGTTCCCATCTAGCTCCCACCAGCTGTACGCCATTGGCGGCAGTCGTTATCGCAGCTGGGGTCACTCGGGGGCCGCGACCTGGTCTCAGGCTGCGTCAAGTCCATCCCCACCATCAGGGGCCCTGGTGAAGGGTAGCCTGGGGCTTAGACTCCACGCCCTGAGGGACTCTGGTCTTCGGGTAGTGGCTGTCATCAGTCGCAGCGTGACCGTACCATAGGCCTGCCTGCCCATTCCAGCGTTCCTGCCCTGACACCTACACTCAGGACAAACTAAGCATAGCTTTTCAGTGCCCTCAATTATCCCAAGAGCAAAGCAGCCACGATGCTCAAAGAGGACTACCATGTCCACCAAGGTCAATTCAAGTTGTAGACTTATGTATACCTGCAAGATCTATCTGTCTATCTCTCTATCTATCCTACTGTATCTATGGGGATAAGGGGAATGTGAGTAATATAAAGTGAGGTGGTCTAGTTGCACACCCTTCCAAGAACAGATGTCAATAACAAGTGAATGCTCTTTGAGTACCTGAAACTAAAAAAGGCCCTGTCAACATAAACTAAAAATCAAACCCAGCAAAAGAAATAAAAACTCCAAAATACCCCTAAAATAAAATGCTACAAAATCAGCTTACGAGGAAAATAAAGGTTCTAATATTAAACAATAATACCCCCCCCCCCTCCAAAAATGAAACCTCCCCAAAACCCCAAAATACCTTTCCCCTGAAACAAAAGCCCAATTAGGCAGCAAAAAAAAACAGTTTGCTAAGACAGGACAGCAGTTAAAAATAACCTTTGACCACAAATCAACCACAAAATAAAATTAAACACAAAAATCTTAAGGACAAAAACACTGGGTTAATTACCCAAAGAAGCTAGCAATCAGAATTAAAATCTAAGTTCACCTTTTGGAGCATGTTACAAGTACACCCATATTTAGGGTGTAACAACTAATATGCTCCAAGCAGTTCCATCCCCCCATATCCAATAACATACCTATAACAGAGAACAGGGGATCCTCTCCTCACACTCATATTTCAAAAACAGCTCTGGCTGCACAGCTGCATTATTCATTCACAGGGATCTGTGAATGAAAGAACTACAAGTCCCAACTTCCACTGCTGCAGCAGCTGGTGAGTGCTCTTGTAACTCATTGACACTTCTTACAGCTTTTAAACAGAAAGACTGTACAGAGGTACAGTCTGAAAAAGTTTGCAGGAGCCTGACATTACATCCATGATGCACTGATTGTGGGTGCAGTGCTCTGCAGATTCCTGAGAAACAAAAATGATGTAGCGCCCTTCTAGTTTAGCTCGGGGGAGCTAGATCCAAATGCTTAGTCAGGCTAGCCTCTCTGGAATTTCGCACTGCTCTGAGGCTTTCAGAGGAGGGCTTTGGAGGCAGTGGGTGGACCTTGCTACACTCTTGAGGGACCTCAGCCAATCCCCGACAGAAGGCTTGGAAAGGGGCTGGGACTCTCTTAAAAGTGTTGGAGCCTGCTCAGTAGCACGTGTGTGTGGTGGAGGGAGAGGTGTAGAGAGCTCCAAAGATGGCCGCCGGACCTGCACGTGGTCTCGGCAGCGTGACGTCACGACATTGCAGCTCCTCTCTAACGTGTTTCGTGCTCTAGCACATAATCATAGGGTGTATGCCTGCAGGTATATGATTATGTGCTAAAGCATGAAATGCGTCACAGAGGAGCTGCAACGTCGTAACGTCACGCCGCCAAGACCACGTGCAGGTCCATCTTTGGATTCATGCATGGTCAGTTTTTTCCTTTGTACACATCTGTATTGGAAGCAATAAAATACCCTCTGAAGCAGTATTACACTATTTGGCATTCCTTCTTTGGCCTCCTTGTGAGCTTAACCACTCACAGAGCTGTATAAGGAGGAAGATAGAGATACTGCGGTCCACTGATGGTTCAAAGAGGGAACTCCAGACCAGGCTGTGTATACCTTAAGGAGGATCTCCGGCTGACCCATTGAAAGTACATGTTCTTTAATGCGTGATTATATTGCGCATCTGGTGAGTGCGTAATTCTTCTATTACCTGACACATCACCACATGATTGGATATAGAAAGTCGATCACCATACTCTGAGATCATGTTACCGGATCTTCACTTTCCTTTTTGGACATTTGTCACCATATAACACCAATAGTCACCTAGAGTGACATTATATATATATATATATATATATATATATATCTATATATAACTTTATCACTTTATGTATTCATATATGTTTTGATTTATGGTCACTTTATATGCACTTATATCACTTTATTTACCATGTTGATATAGTGACAAGCTTTATTATCAATATCTTTGCTGGTGCTGGATTCAATCACCCCTGCAATTTTTGATTCATTACAACCCCCTACTAGTGACTGTTTACCTTAAGGGACAGGAGCCAGATCCCCTGCTCAGAAAAAGTCTCCAGATTGCTGGGTGAAGAGTTCATCTAGGGTCTGGGGTGGTACAACTAGGAGATGCTCGCTAACACTCCAACAGAGACTGTGTTGCAGAAGAAAAGCTTGTGAATAGTTCCAGGATGTTTTGTCCTCAGTTATCAGTTCCCTTGGGCATCCTATACCCCCTTACCCTATCCCAGTAAATCCCCTAAATAAAATACAAAACAAAAGCTCAAGGACTGATTTCTGACTTGGAACAGAAGTTTGTGTGGAGAATGTAGATTGCCTGGCTGTACAGGCTGTTAGTTCCCTGGTCTCCTCCTCCCATGCCCGCCTCCAGGACTTCTCCAGGGTGTCACCCATCCTCTGGAACTCCCTGCCCCAACCCATCAGATTATCACCTAATCTTCTCTCCTTTAGGCGCACCCTGAAAACCCATCTCTTCAGGGAAGCCTACCCCACCCCCTGCTAACCTGCCAACCTCCTCCACTCTTCCTACCACTCCATCCCCCACAGCTATCTCCTTCTGTACCATTATCCCCTCCCTCCTAGATTGTAATCTCAAAGGAGCAGGGCCCTCGATCCCCTCATGTTTTGCATTGTATTGGTATTGTTCTGCCACATGTTCTGTCCCCCTTTGTAATGTACAGCGCTGAGCGAACTATTGGCGCTTTATAAATACTGTATAATAATAATAATAATAGGAGGACCCAATTCATCAGCAACCCCAAAGGGGGGCATGCTACATTTACTTTTTTTACCTGTAAAAATATGTGCATGTATTATTTTATTTCAAAGGGTGAACTTATCCTTTAATTTTTATGCATGAATCCTGGGAATTAGGCACAACTTATAGGAGGGTAATGTACACATAAAGCCTCATCAGTTTTCCATAAACTTACCTGCCAAAAGATGATGGAATATATTTATCCTTCTGACAACACTGCTCCCCACCACACCACAAGTATGCAATTAGTGAGATGGCTCATATACCTGTTTTCCCCACCGCATGCGCTGGTTTCTCCTACCAGCTGATTCATCCTGCAGTAACATATCAGCCAGTTGGAGGATCCATAGCAGGTATACTACACACCCAGAAGTTAGGAACACTTGTGGTCGAGAAGTGCCTTACACAGCAGTGTTTTACGACATGGGACGCCAAAAAGGTAAGTATATGTCCTCTTTTGTTAGCAGGTATGCATTTAGATACACGTGACTCTGTAATGACATGATCACTTTAACTGCAGTGGATAACAGTGAAGTCACAGACTTAGCTATGCCATCTGGCTGAATCTCAAGGGTCATCTTCTAAAACACTTACCTTATTGATCTGAAACCTATTTTACGTTAGAATGTTTCCATTCTTTAAGATTTCCTCCAAGTTCTATTGGAATGTTATTTGGAAGATTTTATTAAGCAGGTTATTAAATCAGTTAAATCGGTTTTAGCAAGGGTTCCCCAAGACCTGAAGCATATGTCGAGGGTTCCTCCAAGAATTTTTATGCAGCAACACAATACCAGATGGAGAAATCAGGAAGTTTCAGGAAGTGATAGTCTTCACTGAAAACTGTAGGTAGCATATTTGGGAGGACTATACACAGTGTATATGTGCTTGTTTCATTATGATAGCACTTTAAATACATCATGTGCGGTAAGCACTTTGTCGATCATGGAGTCATATTTATTTGAAATTCATATAAATATATGATTTTTTAGGAAATTTGGTTGATTTGGATATGAACTTGTCTACGTTATAAACATAACGTTCCTGGAAAACAATTTTACCAGAAAATCAATATAATATGCTTCTAGAAGGCATAGCGTGTTAAAACATTTTAACAAACACAGACATTTGAAGGGCTTTTAATCAATGAGAATAGCATTACATATGAAGGTCTTCAAAAACTCCATGGGTTAACCATTAAATGGTCTCCATTGTTCTTTAATTATCCACCTTATTTTGTAAGGGAATTTGGTATGATTTCCTCCACAGACAGGTCTTGGCAGCTGTACCGAAGAATTGGCATCCTTTGTAACCAACTGAAATCTTTCCTGGGTACGTGTTCACTAATCAAGTGAAATATGAGTCCAGCTCTACTGTTGAAATTCATGGCAGTTTTACAGTAAAATGTCTAGGACATATCTGCACGTAGGGAAGAAATGTGGGAGCAAGCTGTCCATTTGTATTCAGAATAACTGTAGGTATTACAGATGTAACTCCCTCTAGTGTAAGATTTTTTTGTGTGCATAGGTGTCCGTTTATGACACAGAGGATCGCTGCTATTCTCTGGTCATTCACAGTTTATGACACTCAGGAGCTCAGCGGAGAACATGTTCAGCCCTCCACTGGAGATCTGTGTTCTCCCTCCAGATTCTCCAGTCCAGCCCCTCTGTGTAACCGCAAACTAAGCCGCGGTAATTTACCTCTGCTTAGTAAACTGATCTTTTACTGTAATCTCGCGAGATTATAGTAAAATCAGCCGTTTTCCAGTGTTTGTAGACCGTTCTCCAGCGTTTATAGACCGTTCTCCCTTCGTTTGGAGAACTGATCTACACTGCTTCATAAACTGCATTCACAGGAGAACTGTGTTCTCCGAGAATGCCGGAGAACTGAGCAGCGATCTATTACCGCTGGTTCATAAACGGACACCATAGTTAGAGGCTTACTAGCCTGGGTCTGAGTCAGCCTGGGAGTGAGTCAGCAAGGTTAATTCAGGTTAAGGCTGAAGGGCACTGAAGGTCAGTTCTCTGATACCTTCCCCTGCTCTAGAAACTTGGAGAAGTTTCTAGAAGCAGTGGGTGGGGGTGAGGAGGGGCTGATCTGCATACTTAGGGGAATCTGACCAATCCCCAGGCAGGGGGCCTGGCATGGTGGCTAGGTCAGCTCTTAAATATGAGAGAGCCTGGTTAGCAGGGGAGTCAGGTGGAAGATGGAGTGAGGAAGTGCTGCTGGTTTTGAGCTTGGGAGAGGAACCCAGTGGAGGGGGGGTGTGCGTACAGGCTTAAGCTGGACAGAAGGACGTCCACTGTCCCGCGGTCTACCGGGGAAAGACAGCCTGCCAGCAAGGATAGAGTCAGCCCAGCGTAAGGTCTAAAACCAGCTTCAACCTTTAAAGCTACAGGAACAGGACAGTGTCACCCCCTAGGCCAAGGAAGGGAGAGGGCAGTTAGGTGCAATACCCAACTAGTTCTCCTTGAGACAACATTCTTTGTGTGTCTTGGAATCCCTTGCTGTGGGATACTCTCAAGACAGCCAGATGACTGAGGATATTTTCATTTGGGGTCGGAAGAGGTTCACTTAAGGGTACCAAGTGCTCCTTGCAAAGACTGTGTGCTAATATGTCAGAAGCAAAGTGCCACTCCTGAAGAAGTAGAGAGCTAGGATCCATTTGTTCTTTTGGAATTTTTGCTGGATTCTTGCCATTTTCATCTAAGAAATTGTCCTCCAAGTTGTTTGGTTGCATTGGGCATTACATATACCCCTAGACCCCTTTCAAGTTATTAATAAAAAAAAACAAGCTCATGGACTATTTACTGCCTTTGGATGAAAGTGTGGAAAATGCATGTTGCTTGGCTGTGCAGAGCTTAGGAGCACCCAAAGACTCTGCATCGCTCAAGAGGGTAGTGCTACACAAATGTATTGACATTCATTCCAATGCCAGGTAGCCATACAGGATTTCAAATGCAGCCATACCCATTGCTATTATTATAATCATAAATGCTCTTCCATATGAAAAATATCTATTATTATGAATTGGTGTGGCTCATCTTTGCAGAAATTGTATGGTCATCTTAAATAGAATTGTCATGAAGATTAGAACAATATCAAAAAGAAAGACATATCCCCTATGGTAAGGCATGGTCTTTTCCTCTAGTTAGAGAGGCTGGGAATGTTGCCATGATCTCAGTGTTGTTCTGACCCTATCCTTTGTTGGCATGATCTACTCAGCTGGTTTCAAGAACGTTTGGAAAACCCCCTGGTTGACAGCAATGTTTCATATCAAGACGAAGAAAAAGGAAGCAAAGTTTGCAGATTTACTTAGAAAGGGCATCTTACTTCTTAATATTTATCTGAGCCTTCTATGAATTAAAAGAGAAGTATGGCCAAAGCTTTATTTGGCCATACATCTCTTGTGGGTCACAGGAGTGCACTTATTTTTGCTCTCCTTGGACCAAGAATCAGCCAACAGTGAGCTATAGGCCTCTGTCAATTGGCTCTGGAAAGGTACCAACATTTCTGTCAAGATCCACCCAGCTGTTTTATTGATAGCTGGCTGAGAGTCGGAGACAACTGCGCCCACCTCCTGACACTTCAGTGAGTGCTGGAGGAGCAGAATGGAAAGCAGTGACTGACAGTACTGCTCTGTGCTCTGAGCAGACCAAGAACTGAGCAATCAGTAGTCATCATGTGAGCTTGGTCTTAGAACAGATGTGAGACAGCTACAACATCATATTGATGCTGCAGCACAGAGGTGAGTATGGATGATTTTGTAAACCCCAAACTTGTTCCTTAAAAGGGAAAAAGATATGTCATAGTCACATTTTCCATGTTTGTCTTCAAACATCTTAAGAGGCAAGTTCAGGTTGCTCTAGGACAGTGGTCGGCAAGCCGCGGCTCGCGAGCCACATGCGGCTCTTTACACACTTTAATGCGGCTCTTCTGTGTGTCGGGCGCCCGCTCCCCTCCCTCCTCTCGGGTGGAAAAAAGTCAGGACTCTGCAGCTAGCCCAGCAATGGGCAAACTACGGCCCAGCGGACCTTTTAATCCGGCCCGCAGAGCATGATCCAAAAAAAAAACAGCCAGGGCAGCGCGCTCAAATGCAATGATTGGCCAGTCTCGCTGCCACTCACATCCTGATAGCAGTGATTGGCTGTCAGGATGTGTGTAGGCGGGGCAGCGTGACGAACGTGAGAGGAGCTAGGCTCCTCTCACAGTCCGCCCTGAAGACCGGAACGGCGCGGGAACACGGCGAGAAGAACGCGCGGAGCAAAGGTAAGTGAATTGACACAGGGGGGACTTGGCTTACTACTTGCTACTTACTTACTACTACTATATGAGGGATGAATTAATATGGGGGATGAATTACTATATGGGGGATGAATTACTATAAGGGGGATGAATTACTATTGGGGATGAATTACTATATGGGGATGAATTACTATGGGGGATGAATTACTATATGGGGGATTAATTACTATAGGGGGGATGAATTACTATGGGGGATGAATTACTATATGGGGGATGAATTACTATATGGGGGATGAATTACTATGGGGGATGAATTACTATGGGGGATGAATTACTATATGGGGGATTAATTACTATATGGGGGATGAATTACTATATGGGGGATGAATTACTATGGGGGATGAATTACTATCGGGGATGAATTACTATAAAAACTTATTGAAACTAAAAACAGTGTACCATCCTATGTATTTTCGAGATTTGGCTCAGTTGAAAAAAAAGGTTGCCCACCACTGCTCTAGGAGATTCTTCTGAATAATACCCAGTACCAGGGGGGACCATGGTTAGCAACCACTTACTGAGAGCCTCGCTCTGTTTCTATTTCAGTAATGCTTGTTTTTATTTTTTGTTTCATTGTACCACTGTACTCCCTCACTGGAAGCATCATCATCATGTACAATGAAGAGTGGATATTGTTCTGAAATTATAATGTGTGAAGCATTTGTGTGTATGGTAGGTAGACTTATTGGGATCTTGATTTAATTTTTGCATCTGGGCCCAAAGACTTGTAGCCACACCACTACCTATGTCAGTGCAGTGCTGGACATCAATGTCAAAGGAACAACACATCAACAGAAAAAATAAAAACTGTTTGTGCAGGAACTTAAAGTCTACCACAAATACGTAAAAGCTCTGATCAGGTGACCTGTGATTGGCAGCCATACCAAATATTACCTTAAAGAGACATGTTCAATGCTCATATTTAACAACATGAATTAACTTGTAAGGGCTGGATGTGATAGTGAAATTAGACTAAGCTCACTGAAACTTAATAATTTCATGAATTGCATGGTAAGACTCTAGTAAAATATTGCTGCAAACTACCTTCAAATACATTTTTGTGTTATTTGTGTCTCAATTTGTTTAATGTACTAACTGCTTTATATGGATAATAATGATAATATGTAAACTTTCTATAATTTTTAACCATGAAATTACTGAAAAGGGAAAGGCCAATGATTAAGCAGAAGAGGCGACCACTTTGGGTACTTCAGAAGGGCAAGGCAGTTCAAGAGCCTGTCACCTATACTGCAGTAGTTTATAGCTCATAGCTTAGAGCTGTCTAATGTCCTTACACCACAAGTACTAACAAACCACCAAAAAAAAACAGAAGTCGGTGACTCACAGCCAACTTTGGATATCAAAGCTTTGTAGTGCTCCATTGTGGATAAAACAATTTGTAGAAATCAATTACATTACTTTTACAGTTCTGCTTCCTATGCTTGACTTGTTTGGGTAAAAGAAGCATGAAATTAGCACAGCAGTAATGTAATTAATTAACTTACTGTAGACTTACAACACAAAGATCCCTCACAGGTCATTTGTATGAATTGCCATTTGCTTAAAAACTTTGAAAGTGACAGAGCCACTGAACTCCTTCCAGAGCCTGGTGGGCGGCCTCTGAGAACTGTTCCTGCACGGCTCTGTAGTAATGTTAGATTAACATGTTATATCATTGAACTATGCCATCAAGGAGGCAACTTCCCTGGCAACATACACAGTCTTTATGACAAAGTGCATTTCTTCTGGGTATCTCTGTGACAATTTGCAGCTCTCCTTGATGTTTCTGGTAATACAACATTTTCATAGCAGGTTCTACCTGATAACACATAAAACTCTTAATGAAGCCTCTCTAATAATATGGCAGTCTTTCTATGGAAATTATTCACAGCACTCTAGAAGAGTGCAACTCTCAAGAGAATTGATAAGCTTTAGGCCCACTCGCCATGCATGTAAGGGTAGCTTCTTGCCTGTGCACACGCTTAACCAATGCCCAAGCCCAGCCGGGGACCATGTTCATGTCAAAATCAAGCATTATGGTGGTTCCTCAGCTTAGAGACGAGCTGTACACTATGTGTAGCTTTGTGACTTACAGAGTTCCAATGTAAAGCATTACGTCCTGTGTCACTATACACCTTGCCTATCATATGTCACATTTAGTAAGGACACCGCTGAGCCTATGCCCTCTCCACCTATCCAGCATACATCTACCACCCCATTCTCAGTGGCAGAATGGGGTCCTGGCATGCACTTAGCGCTGACCTCATGCATGCACTTGTTTAATTGTTTCCTTCTGTACCATGTGGCCAGGCTGTGGTCCTCCATAATGTGGGTTTGGTCCCAGTTGCTTTGGGAAACCGACCACTGGGGAGGGAGTCGACATAGCAACACCTCATTTACAAACCACCCATTTGCCTTTTATTATACTTTCATTTGGGATGTGATGTCTCAGTGGCCACTATATTAAACTGACGCATAAGTCTGATAGTAATACATTACTTATGCCTACCGTCCTATAGCAGATATACTGCTACAGGGCAAACGCTCTGTGCAAAATCACGTATATATACATAACTTTGCAGTTCCGGGTAGGGGGCGCGTGTGCACACGTGATGCCATTGTTTGCAGCAGATGCCAATCACCAGGTTCCGGCCAGTGATTCTTGGCCAGCACTCGGTGATCACCGCTAAAGCTGAGAGGGGAGAGATCTGTGTGTAAACAACAGAGATCTCTCTCCTGTAAGCATGGACTTGCTGCTTTCTCTCTCTTTGCACAGCAGAGAGAAAAAACAGCATGTCTCCCTAGCACACAGTGTAAGCACAACACAACACACAATTAACCCTTTGATTTCCCAAGACGTTAACCCCTTCCTGCCCAGTGTAATTAGTACAGTGTCAGTGCTTTTTATTAGCACTGATCACTGTATTAGTGTCACTGGAGATGTCATTGGCAGTTAGTCAGTTCCCAGCCAGTGTCAGAATGCCTGCTGCAGTCCTGCTATAAGTCTTTGATTGCCGCCATTACTAGTATAAATAAATAGATAAATAAAAAATCCAGTACATATACCGCCATTTGTAGATGCTATAAATTTCACGTAAACCAATTAATTTACACGTATTGGGATTTTTGTTTTAGCAAAGCGATGTAGCAGAATACATTTTGGCCTAAATTTATGAAGAAATTTTATTTTTTTAATTTTTAAATTTTTTTTATTGGATATGTTTTATAGCAAAACATTTTTTGTTTTTTTTTCCAAAATGGCGACCTTGTTTTGTTTATAGAGCAAAAAATAAAAACTACACAGCTGATCAAATACCACCGAAAGAAAGCTCTATTTGTGGGGGAAAAAAATGACATAAATTACATTTATGTACAGCGTTGCATGACCGTGAAATTGTCAGTTAAAGTAACGCAGCACCGTATTGCAAAAAATGGCCTGGTCAGGAAGGGGGGTAAATCCTCTGGAGGGCAAGTGGTTAACAAGATATCTAAATACATTTGGAGGGGTTTTAATACATTGTTTTAGTACGGTTCCTTATTTGTATTTTATCCTAAAAGACATATTTTTTTTATCATGTATTCAACCTGTCCGTTTTTTATTTTTTTTGTATCAGTTATATGTTGCTGCAGTTGTTTATATCCACCAGACAAGGGAGTTATTTGTCTGCAGTGCAAAGTGTCAGTATAACAAGGGAAGACTTCCCACAGTGAGCAAACATAAAAACATTTCCCTTTGTAAGCAGAAGTGTCTGAGAACCACCAGGTCTCCTAGAAATGGAGGAAAAGATAAAGCATGAAACAGAACGGAATGATGTTTACTAAAGCGCTTTGAGTCATCTGCGAGCTGGTTAGATCTCAGTCTAACATACAGTGTATTTGCTATATCAACTCAGCTCTGTTTATGAAATATTACCTCTCTTTACAGAAACAGTATATCTATGTCATACCTGGAAGTACAGTAGCTGGCAGCCTGTTACCTTGAATCATTCCAGGGATTAATTATATGTAAAGACAAGAGAAATTACACAAATGTAAGAGATGCCTCCCTTCCTTAGAACCACTGCAATGCTTGGGGCTGTCCACTTTGAAAGGCCACTTATTGGTCACATACCTGTATGCACTAAGTATGGAGGCATGTCAGTAAAATGTTTGCTTGAGACTTCTACTGGTGTGGATGTAGGAGGATGTACCAAACACGATAATAACTGTTTAACAGTGGTGTCCCCAGGGGGGTGCAGGCCGCACCGGGTGGCACCATCACAGGGTGCAGGAGTAGGATGGGAGCAGAGCGTCTGGGCTCTGTGAAGGTCCTGGCCAGTTATTGGGGTGATCTCGGATTGCCGGCACAGTGAATGCTGCCCCTGGTGTAGCGGTAAAATGAGTATCCCGAACCCGTTAAGATATGTATCCCTTGTAGCAACTGCGCATGTGCCGGATTCATGCCGAAGAAGCCGATTGTCGATCTCCAACTTTAGCACAGAGCTGCCACAGTTAACCCCTTACAGGCTGCAAACCGCTGAAGCTGATCCCGCGGATCACTATGGATTGCAAGACCAGTTAACCCCATATAGGTGCAACCTATACGGGGTTGCAAGATCAGTTAACCCTGTATAGGTTCAACCTATACGGGGTTAACTGATCTTGCAACCCATAGTGATCCGCTTCAGTGGTTTGCAGCCTGTAAGGGGTTATCTGTGGCAGCTCTGTGCTAAAGTCAGAGATTGGCTTCTTCGGCCTGAAACCGGTACATGTGCAGTTGCTTCAGGGGATACGGATCTTCACGGGTCTGGGATACTCAATTTACCGCTACACCGACACCGCTCCTTTCTCTCTGGAGGGGTGACACCACGTGTTACAGTACCGGGTGACAGAAACCCTAGGGACGCCTCTGCGCGGATCACTTTGGGTTGCAAGATCAGTTAACCCGTATAGGTTCAACCTATACGGGGTTAACTGATCTTGCAACCCAAAGTGATCCGCGTGATCAGCTTCAGTGGTTTGTAGCCTGTAAGGGGTTAACTGTGGCAGGTCTGTGCTAAAGTCTGAGATCGGCTTCTTCAGCCTGAAACCGGGAAATGCTCAGTTGCTTCAGGGAATACATATCTTCACGAGTCGGGATACTCATTTTACCTCTACATCAGCACCGCTCCTTCCTCTCTGCAGGGTGACACCGCGTGTTAACGCACTGGGTGAAACCAACCCTAGGGATGCCTCTGCTGTTTAATCAAATCTTTCTTTTCAGAATACAATATGCTTAAATTGATTTCACGCACACTGCTAGACTGTTTTGAGTAAATAGATACCAAGTATTTAAAACTTCAAAACTGCATACATGCCCAAAATGGCAACAAACTAAAGCACTCAGAATTGTCGGTAGGAGGTGCTTTAAAACGTGCGTGTGTTTTTATGCTTATATGCGTGGAGGCTTTTAAAATGTTCTGTTTTTTTTTAAAGCTCAACTCCGGTAAAAGAAAAAATCCTCCCTTATAGTGAGGCTGCACACTTTTACTTACCTGTACCTCCGCTCCCCTGGAAGAGAGTGGTCCCCTATACTCAAGCAGTGGTCTGTTCCTCAGTGCCCTCACATTCAGTACAGGGCTATGGGCCTGGTCTTGATGACAAATCCAACAGTAACCAGAAATCGGCACTCAAATCTCTCTTGCTGCACTCAAAATGGAATCCTGCACTTGCTGAGGTGCCACCCTTGGTGGATAGGGGAATCTTGATACTAGCAGAAAAGAACAAAGCAGGGCGCATTCTCCTCATGCATTACCGTAATAATATGAAATTTATTATAAAAATACAAAAACATACTCACAAACCAAAAAAGTCATAAAAACAGAGACAAGAAGTCAAAGGATGCCAGTCGTGGATAGCATAAGTCCTTGGGTAAGGTGCTAACGCATTTCGGGAGTCGAACTTCCTTCCTCAGAGTAATAGGTGAAAACACAATGCATGGGAAGGATCCTTATATATGGAACTAAATGGCAGTAAAAACCCTGGCCACTCCCCCTCTGTCCAACAAGGGGGGCTGGATTCTGCAAGAAACGCCCCAAATGACACAAAAAAAAAGAGTGGGGGGGAGAGGTCCCCAAACATCTGGTGAGTGACTATTCCAAGCAAGAGACATTCACTGTAGTATGGCAATCAATGAATAAACAAACAGTGGACTAAGAAATAGCAATAGCAATGGTGATAGCAAAAGATGGCAATAATAGTAACAACCAATAGCAATAAATGGTGCTTATCAGATGGACTGATCAAGACCGTATAGGAAATAATGTATTATGAATGGGCATAAATGTAACTTTTGGTCTGTGTATGTAAAATGCATTTTATGGTACCATGTTGTGATTTGTTACAGATTTTTACTGCCTAAAATACTTTTCTCTCCCACAAAAATGCAGCATCCTTTGCTGACACTCCATTGATCAACGGTAGCATAGCTGAATAACAGCCATAACACGTATCACAAGTGACCCCACACAGACTTGTTTTGCAGAGAAAGGGAGGGGGTGTATCTAACCAGGTCAGTTACTGAGCACTGATTACTGAGAGCACTGGGTCTAAGGAAAGCCATACTTTATGCAATTTTTTTTACTTCAACCATGGGTTGAAGGAAATAAATCTACTTGATTCCCTATCAACACAGTCAGTGTTGATGGGAGAATCCTCCCGCAGTGCTATTGTGTTCTGCCACTGGGGAGAGAAGGGAGCCGTATGTATGTATGTCTTATGGCTTTCTATTTCTGTGACTTCAGTAAGGCTTTAACATTACCCTGTATCTAAAATCCAGCCTTATTTTAAACGCTAATGCCTTGGCTGCGGGCTGCTGCCTAGATTGCCCCGGTTAAAATTCACCACTGAAAGCTTGATCTATTCTGTATTGTTGTCTGCATCCTAGCACAACTGTATGGAGGCTATCACTACATAGAGCAGATACATGAACAGGAAAGGCCACAGAGAAAAAGACAAGAGGGGGCATATAAGCTGCGTATATGTTGTATGGCCATGGTGTTGATCCTTTCTATGAAACATCATAAATCACAAATATTTAAAGTGGTTTTAAAGGCTCATGGTTTTTTACCTTCATGACTCTATGCAGGGCTGCTGTTAGAAACCAAGGGGCCCCATACAGCCAACCTGACAGGGCCCCCCTCAAAAAACAAACAAACACAGTTTACTATGCTTCAGTTATGAATGAACACAGTGAGTGATTGGTACCGATCACTCATTGTGTTTATGCAGAAAAGGAAAGGGCTGGTAAATGTGACATATTTACCAAACCCTTTCCCCACTCTCCATGATGAAGGATCCTATTGTGCGCTTGCAGCTGCCGGTGGGAAGGAGAGGAGGGAAGCCAGCAGCACTACGGGGGTCCTGGGTAGCAGGGGGAGGGTGATAGGTGCACCAGGTGGGCAATTACTGGAACTGTTCCCCTGTATAGCTCCCGCTGCAGTAGCTGAAAGCAAGCAAGAGGGAGAGGAGAAGAAGCCAGAATTTCAGTTGCTGCAGGGAGAGCTATACAGGGGATCTGTTGCAGTAATTGCCCTCCCCCCACTATGCCGATCACCCTCCATGCCTGTAGCAATCGTGCACACAGAGATGGATGCGGTCATCCATTTTGCTCCAAACCCCTCCATCTTGTATCTCTCTCTCCCAAATCAGCTTCCTCCGATATCTCCCCTGCCTCTCTGTTGAGTGACATGTGGTCTGTTTGATGCAGAGATCACAGGCAGCAAACTCATTGGGAGGGCGTGCTGGCTATAAACCCCAATTAGCTGGTGTCCATATGTCTGCCAGATTCTTGCTTTGAAAAGGGATCGTAAAGCCATAAACCAAGTCCCTCGCTGAGCCTCAAAGACATCCCAGATAAGCAATAAAGCAGACATCACATTCAAGACCCACTTTCCCCTATGATTACATATCTTGGAATATGAGAGACTTACATAAAAACCAGGCAAATATTCAACCCAGTCACTTTAATACAAGTTGTCTGATATACAGTGAGGAACAGAAGTATTTGAACACCCTGTGATTTTGCAGGTTTCCCACTTAGAAATCAAGTAGGGGTCTGAAATTCACATTGTAGGTGCATTCCCACTCTGAGAGACAGAATTAAAAAAAAATTCAGGAAATCACATTATATGATTTTTAAAGAATTTATTTGTCTTGCAGTGCTGAACATAAGTATTTGAACACCTGAGAAAATCAGTGTTAATATTTGGTACAGAAGCCTTTGTTTGAAATTACAGAGGTCAAACGTTTCCTGTAGTTCTTGACCAGGTTTGCACACACTGCAACAGGGATTTTGGCCCACTCCTCCACATAGATTTCCTCTAGATCTGTCAGGTTTCAGGGCTGTCGCTGAGGAACACGGAGTTTCAGCTCCCTCCAAAGATGTTCTATTGTATTTAGGGCTGGAGACTGGCTAGGCCACTCCAGAACCTTGATATGCTTCTTACGGAGCCACTCCTTGGTTATCCTGGCTGTGTGCTTCGGGTCATTGTCATGTTGGAAGACCCAACCACGACCCATCTTCAATGCTCTGACTGAGGGAAGGAGGTTGATGCTCAAAATCTTACAATAAATGGCCCCATTCATCCTCTCCTTAATACAGTACAGTCGTCCTGTCCGCTACGCAGAAAAGCACCCCCAAAGCATGATGTTACCACCCCCATGCTTCACAGTAGGGATGGTGTTCTTAGGATGCAACTCATCCTTCTTTTTCCTCCAAACACGGCGAGTGAAGTTTAGACCAAAAAGTTCTACTTTGGTCTCATCTGACCACATGACTTTCTCCCATGCCTCCTCTGGATCATCCAGATGGTCATTGGCAAACTTCAGACGGGCCTGGACATGTGATGACTTGAGCAGGGGAATCTTCCGTGCAATGCATGATTTGAAACCATGACGGCGTAGTGTTCTACCGACAGTGACCTTTGAAACTGTGGTCCCAGCTCTCTTCATGTCATGGACCAGCTCCTCCCTTGTAGTTCTGGGCTGATTCCTCACCTTTCTTATCATCAGTGATACCCCACGAGGTGAGATCTTGCATGGAGCCCCGGTCCGAGGGAGACTGACAGTCGTCTTTAGCCTCTTCCATTTTCTAACAATTGCCCCAACAGTTGATCTATTTTCACCAAGCTGCTTGGCAATTGCCCCATAGCCCTTTCCAGCCTTGTGGAGGTCCACAATTTTGTCTCTGGTGTCTTTTGACAGCTCTTAGGTCTTGCCCATGGTAGTAGTTGGTGTCTGACTGACTGTGGGGTGGACAGGTGTCTTTAAAGAGCTCAGACAGGTGCTGCTAAGTTAGATTAATGAGTGGAGTAGAGGTGGACTTTTTAAAGGCACAGTAACAGATCTTTGAGAGCCAGAATTCTTGCTGTTTCTTAGGTGTTCAAATACTTATGTTCAGCAGTGCAAGACAAATAAATTCTTAAAAAATCATACAATGTAATTTCCTGATTTTTTTTTTTATTCTGTCTCTCAGAGTGGGAATGCACCTACAATGTGAATTTCAGACCCCTACATGATTTTTAAGTGGGAGAACTTGCAATATCGCAGGGTGTTCAAATACTTCTGTTCCTCGCTGTGTTACACCCCCTATCTGACATATACAGGAAAGCAGGAAATTATATCTCCTTAACCGTCACAACAGGTATGTCATATTTCATATGTAGACATTCAGCAGAAGATTCTGCGTATTAATCTACTCGTGAATAGAATGTTATATGTATCCAGGGTAAGTTATGAACCATGACATCAACTGTGAGGGTTTTTGGTCATAGCTTGGGTCTCCGACTGCAACACCCGCCAAAATGAGGCGATTGGTTCTCTGCTTCAGGGAGACACCCTGCTGAGTTCCTAGAAAAAGCTGAGTTAAGCTGAGTTGAGTTGAAGTTGAAGATTTTCCCTTTTAACATCGGAACTAACTTTGGGAGATAAGGCATCCTTTTGGCTCAGGAAACCTGATCTGCTTAAACCAAGGCTGACAGCAAGTACTTTATCCCTCTAAACTTCTTTCTGTTATCTCTTTGCTGTGCTATTGCTCTCTGTATATTTATATATATATATATATATATATATTGGCTACATCTTTTTCTGTAAATATTTTTATTGCAGCCTCTTGACCTTTTAGTAATAAATCTTACTTTCTGAAAGTGTTGAACTGTTTCTAAAGCTCTTTAATGCAAACTAAGAATCCCTGCCTCTGAAGAGCGCTACTGTGTGTGTGTTTTAGACTTCGGTATATCTCTGCCTGCGGTGACAATGGTATACCAACGCTTATGCAAACATCATAGTATTATTGCTGATATTGCCAAGTTTCCTCTTTCTCTGTACAAAAAGGAGGTGGTGGCAGTGTGAAAGGGTAATTGCGTAATTAACCTGACCCAGTAACAATCGCTCCCAGGCTGCAGATACACAGATTGTGGTCCATTAGCTGGAAAATCTTTGTGCAGAGTGCCGCTGGGCGTGGCATTGTTACGCACGTGACAGCGCGGTTTTAGGTTGGCTAGTCCTACAGTCACGAGTTTGGTGAGAAGGGCTGGGAGTCTGATGCCGGGACCGTCACAATGCCCACATCTGCCTGGGCCCTCCTGCTGGCCTGGGCCCCGTAAAGGTCTGGTGGTACCTTCTTATCCACAACCCTGATTCTATGCATGAAGATAAAAAACCTTTTGTGTGCAGCATCACCCCCAGCCCCCCCAATACTCACCTAAGCCCCCTCTCGATCTAGCGATGTGCACTGGAGTCTTGGCTATCCTGGGACTCCCTCTTCTCATTGGCTGAGACAGAAGCAGGAGCCATTGGAAATGGCTGTCAATCACAGCCAGTGAGCCAATAAAAAGAAAGAGGGGCGGGGTCAAGCCATTTCTTCATGTGAGCAGCGGGTGCCCCCACAGCCAGTTTATTGCTGTGGGGGCACCCAACAAGAGGGAGGGTCCAGGAGAGCCTGCAGGGGACCCAAGAAGAGGAGGATCCAAACTGCTCTGTGCAAAACCACTGCACGCAGCATGTAAGTATAGACATGTTTGTTATTTTTTCTTTAAAAAAATAATACTTTAGAATCACTTTAAGCTCCAAGAAACTGATAAATGGTTTAGCTATATACTGCACTCTATTCTGCAATGAAATAGTTAAATAAAGCCCTTTTTGCTGCAATGCAAGCTTTGGTTCTGGGTTAACCTTTCAGCATTACTGCTTTGTTCTATGTATTTTGGTTGACGAAACACACACATATGTAACACTGTACAGGCATGTGGCAGGACAAGGGTATCCTTGTTCTTTGTTATAATTGCCTTTTGAATTTACCTTTCTTCAGGGAATAAAGCCTAACAAAAGCACAGCTATTTGTACATCACCCCTGAGCAAGTAAGCGGTGCCAGGTTAGCCTTGATGTAATGAAAAAATCTTTTAAGGGCTATGTATACAGGAGTGTGGAATTGGGAGGAAACCTTGGAACATTGCAGCACACTTTCCATCTGCACTTACCTTGATAATAATGAACTAGTCACAGGGTAAGAGACCTGCCACTATGTTCATAGCAATACACCCAGTGATTTCCTCCCTAGTTTATACCATTTACCATTTACAGTTATGTTTTGTTGTGATTTAGCCTACTGTCACTCAAGAACTCATTAAATGGCCACAAGACTATTTTGTCATACATTAACTGATTCATAAGCACTGACACTCCCTTTCTACAAACTAAATGTATTAATTGCTGTTTTAAAGTGTTACTATGCCCACAACAGTAAAATCAGTCTGTATATGCAGTAAAGCATGCTTGTTATACTCACTGTGGAACCTAAGGGGTTAATCCTCTGCATCGTGTAAAAAGGCTGTCTTCTCTGATCTTCTCGTTCTTCTACTGTCCACAATCCATCTGCTGATAGCACAGAGCCCTAGGAGTCACTTTGCACATGCTCAGTTTAGTGTGTATGGCTAGAGAGGTTTTTTCTTTCTCTTTGGGACGGTGCATGTGATCAGCACAGGGCCGATCAGTGCTGTCCAGACAGAGGGTCAGAGGTCATGCAGCCTCATAGGACAATCAGAGGAGAACAAAAACTCCTACTCCAAAATTAAGCAGTGCTCAGCCAGACACTGATAGAAGTCACAAGACTGTTATATACTGCTGATGAGAAAAGGTATTTAGCAGTTTAAATATGTCCTGAATCTGGACAATCTTACACTGATGTATCTTAAAGTCTCTTAAAGTCTGTATATGCCGTAAAACATGCTTGTTATGCTCACGGTGGAACCGCCCCTTCTTTTACTGTCCCCAAACCATCTGCTGATAGTACAGGGCTCTAGGAGTCACTCTGCACACGCTCAGTTTAGTGTGTATTGCTATAGAGTTATATTTTCTTTTGGAGGGTACATGTGATCAGCTCAGGGTCAATCAGCACTGTCCAAACAGAGGGTCAGAGGTTATGCAGCCTCATAGCACAGTCAGAGGAGAAAGAAAACTCCTCCTACAAGATTAACCTGTGATCAGCTGATCACTGATAGAAAGCACAAGACTGCTATATACTGCCAATGAGAAAAGGTATTTAGCAGTTTATATTTACTAAAATAATTGCATTTCCATATTCTGTGTACTGTGGGAGACCAGATATAGTGAATGTAAGGTCCTGGGTTTAGTATCACTTTAAATTAGTAATTTTTTTTTTAAACCAGCACAAGGGATGATAATTACATTAGATGAGAAGTGTTCCTTGTGCTGGTGGCTGCTGTCTTAGTTGAAATCTTCCACCCTCTTCCCTCCCCCATACCACCGCTGTGGTAATCATCTGGTGTGGTGGGAGTTAATATGGCCACTGGACCTGTCATTTTGTAGGTACTCATCAAGACTGCCAAATTTACCCACCTTTTCACCCCATCCTTCATTTATAGAAGCTTTCATAAATGAAACAAGCTCTGTGAATGGTGGGGATCTTTTCATTTATCCATCCGTCTTCCATTCATTGAGCGGAAGGGGGGGTGGAAAGGGTGGGCATAGTTGGCACTCTTAACAAGTACCTATTACATGTCCAGCAGCTGCATTAACTGTCACAGCACCAGAAGATTACCGCTGTTGGCCTTCCGGAGCAAACGGCACCAGCAAAAGGGAATCTTCTCGTTCGATATAAGTACTAATCCTTGCTGATTTAAAAAAAAAAAATAACTAATTGTAGTTCAAACAGAAAAATAAAAAAGAAACACTGCCCTAATTTAAAACACTTTGAATGTGTTGTGACTTTTTGTATATGATCATTCAGCACTACAGCTCATTTCAAGTTTTTTTTTACTGGCCTTCACATTGGTATTTATGGTAGGCATAAGGAACAACCAGGGATGCAACCCCAATGCTGAATGATGCTGCAGCTGCATTTCAAAATTATTAAGGATTTATATAGCGCCAACAGTTTGCACAGTATAAGGGAGACAGTACAATTACAATATATTTCAGTACAGAAGGAATAGGAGGGCCCTGCTTGTGGAGCTTACAATCTAAAGGAAGGGGAGATGGTACTAAAGGTGATAGCTGTAGGTGATGTTCTGATGGAGGTGGCTCAAGTACAGTTCTTAGGTGGAGGTGGGGTAGGCTTCCCTGAATAAGTGAGTTTTCAAAGATCGCCTAAAGGCAGACAGTGTGGGGGCTGACCAGACATACTGTGGTAGGGAGTTCCAAAGGATGGGAGAGGCTCTAGAGAAGTCCTGGAGGCGAGCATGGGAGGAGGTGACGAGGGAGATAGAAAGCGAGATGTCTTGGGAGGAGTGGAGCGGGTAATTTGGACGATATCTGCGGATGAGGTTGGTGATGTAGCTAGGGGCAGTGTTGTGGATGGCTTTGTATGTTGTGGTTATTATTTTGAATTTTATACGCTGGGTTAGTGGAAGCCAATGAAGGGTTGGCAGAGAGGGGCAGCAGTCACTGATCGGTTGATAAGGTGTATGAGTCTAGCAGCAGCATTCATAATAGACTGAAGGGAGGACAACCTGTGTAACAGTAGACCAGTGAGGAGGGAGTTTCAGTAATCGAGGCGGGATAAAACCAAGGCGTGGATAAGTTGTTTTGTGATGTCATTGGTCAGAAAGGGGTGGATTTTGGAAATGTTCCAGAGGTTGAGGCGGCAGGATTTAGCCAGTGATTGGATGTGGGGTCCAAAGGAGAGGTCAGAGTCTAGGATTACGCCTAGCACCCTGGCATGATTATTATTATTATTATTATACAGTATTTATATAGCTCCAATAGTTCGCTCAGCGCTGTACATTACAATGGGAGACAATACATGAGACAGTACAATGACAATACAGTGTGATACACGAGGGGTTCGAGGGCCCTGCTCCTTGGAGCTTACAATCTAGGGGAAGGACATGAGGGGAAGGACCAATGGTTGTGCTGTTAATCTTAATGGTAAAGTCGTGAGTGGGGGATCGGGGAGGAGGAAATATTACAAGCTCAGTTTTGGAAAGATTGAGTTTAAGGTAGTGATGTGACATCCATGCTGATATGTCGTTTAGTAGATTTGTGATACGTGAGGAGTTTGAGGGGGTGAGCTGGGGAGTGGAGAGATAGATCTGCGTGTCATCAGCATAGAGGCGGTATTGGAAGCCATGGGAGGTTATCAATTGGCCCAGGAAGGAGGTGTAAAGAGAAAAGGAGGGGCCCAAGGACAGAGCCTTGGGGTACCCCAACGAAAAGAGGGAGAGGAGCGGAGGAGGAGGAGTTGTATGTGACACAGAAAATGCGCTGTGAAAGGTAACAGGAGAACCAGTAGAGAGCAGAGTCACAGAGGCCAATAGAGTGGAGTTTGCTGAGGGGGAGCGGGTGGTCGACTGTGTCAAAGGCAGCAGAAAGGTCAAGGAGTATGAGTATGAAGTAATGGCCATTGGTTTTAGCAGAATGACACAGTGAACAAATATTCTGCTGAAGACTTGTGTATAAAACCATTCTACCTGTACATGACTTCAGTTCTAGGTACCAAGGAGTGTTTTGCAGCAGACAAGCACCAGAGCTGGATTTTCCACTAGGCAACCTAGCAGCCTAGGGTCGGTGGATGGCCATGCTTATGCCCATAAATAGCAAAGTAGTTTAAAGCTGTGTACCTGCCTTTCACTTCCCAATTGATAATGCATTTCTAGCCAATTGGGCAATGCCAGTACAGACAATGCAAATGAGCTGGTTTTTATGTGTATATATCTCAAATGGTGTCAATTGTAGGGATGAGGAGGACCAAGGCTGCTACCTAGCCTAGTGCTCCATTCTTCTATACCAGTATCTTTTACTCACTTATTCTAGATACATGTGTAAAGAGACATTATGATATATAGCATAGCATTGCCTGTGGCCATTACAAACAAGTGTACATTGGTCCTCTAGGAGAATTTCCACTTCTCTAATTTCTTAACCTCAGTATACTCTATTCTTGTCTCTAGAAAAAAGTCGAACGTACAATGATCTGATATTTTATTTTACAAATGATCACATGGGGGGAATGGACTGCTATTTGTTAAACATATATTTTTTTCACACATTTAAAAATCTATGTAAATCATTTCCACCATTTGCATTAAGTGAGCTGTTAGTTTTTCAACTACATTTATCATAGAGCTAGTCAAGAGCATAACAATAATATGACCACTAGAGGGCATTATTTATTTAACAGGCTGCAAGCTGATAGTAATTTGTAATACAGACTTGCACTTTGTACCTGTTGTTCATTGGCTCACTAAGCTATATTTCTAGCAAAATATATTGTCAGGTACAGATATTCTCCTTTTTAAGCTGTTTACCTGTTTCTCTATATCATTACATGCTGTTGATGTATGCTGTGCTTTCAGACCAATGCCAACAATTTTCTTCTTGTTTACGTAAAAGAAGTATACAGTTTTTATATCATCCAATATTGTCAGAAAACTGCAAAAGATTAAAGATTAATAAAAATGTGATTTATTATTTGATAAAGTGCACTGATTAGAAAAAATCATAACACATTTTTGGTTACCAGTAATCATGTATTCTGCCTTAACCACTTGCCTACCGCCTAGGGTTGCCACCTCATCCCTTTAAACCCAAACACATATTAATTACACAGGTTCTGGGGCTGATTAAGGTAGTAATTAAACTTATTTTCCTTATCTGAATTAAATTAGCCTCAGAACCTGTGTAATTAATATGTGTTCGGGTTTAAAGGGATGAGGGGGCAACCCTACTACCGCCCTACAGCAGATATACTGCTACAGGTGCTCTGCGCAAAATCACGTATATGTATGTGATTTCGCAGTTCCGGGTAGGGGGCATGCGCACAGCCCTACCTGCGCTGCCATTGGTTGCAGCAGATGTCAATCACCAGGTCCCGGTCAGCGATTCTCAGCTAGCACTTGGTGATCGCCTCTAAAGCTGAGAGGGGAGAGATCTGTGTAAACAACACAGATCTCTCTCCTGTCAGCATGGACATGCTGCTTTCTCTCTCTTTGCACAGCAGAGAGAGAGAAAGCAGCATGTTTCCCTAGTAAAACAGCACACAGTGTAAACACAACACACAGTTAACCCTTTGATTGCCCCAGATGTTAACCCCTTCCTGCCCAGTGTCATTGGTACAGTGTCAGTGCTTTTTATTAACACTGATCACTGAATTAGTGTCACTGGAGATGTCAGTGGCCGTTAGACAGTTCCCACCCAGTGTCAGAATGCCCGCCGCAGTGACAAAGTCCTGCTTAAGTCGCTGATCGCCGCCATTACTAGTATAACAAAATAAATAAATAAAAAATCCAGTACATATAACGCCATTTGTAGACCCTATAACTTTCACGTAAACCAATTAATTTACACATATTGGGATTTTTTTTAGCAAAGACATGTACCAGAATACATTTTGGCCTAAATTTATGAAGAAATTTAATTTTTTTTATTGGATATGTTTTATAGCAAAAAGTCAAAAATATTGTTTATTTTTCAAAATTGATAGTCTTTTTTGTTTATAGCGCAAAAATAAAAAACACAGAGATGATCAAATACCACCAAAAGAAAGCTCTATTTGTGGGAGAAAAAAATTACCGTATTTGCCGGCGTATAAGACGACTGGGCGTATAAGACGACCCCCCTACTTTTCCTGCTAAAATTTAGTGTTTGAGCTATACTCGCCGTATAAGACTACCCCTCTTCCAATGCACACCAGTGGCAGGAATAGTGCCCCATCATTGGTATCAGTGACAGGAATAGTGCCCCATCATTGGTATCAGTGGCAGGAATAGTGCCCCATCATTGGTATCAGTGGCAGGAATAGTGCCCCATCATTGGCATTAGTGGCAGGAATAGTGCCCCATCATTAGTATCAGTGGGGGGAATAGTGCCCCATCATTGGTATCAGTGGCAGGAATAGTGCCCCATCATTAGTATCAGTGGGGGGAATAGTGCCCCATCATTGGTATCAGTGGGGGGAATAGTGCCCCATCATTGGTGTCAGTGGGAGCAATGGTGTCCCAACATTGGTGTCAGTGGGAGGAATGGTGTCCCATCATTGGTGTCAGTGGGGGGTGGAATAGTGCCCCATCATTGGTGTAAGTGGGGGGGGGGAATAGTGCCCCATCGTTGATGTCAGTGGGGGGGAGGAATAGTGCCCCATCGTTGGTGTCAGTGGGGGGGAGGAATAGTGCCCCATCGTTGGTGTCAGTGGGGGGGAGGAATAGTGCCCCATCGTTGGTGTCAGTGGGAGGAAAGGTGCCCCATCATTGGTATCAGTGGGAGGAATAGTGCTCCATCATTGGTATCAGTGACACCAATGATGGGGCACTATTCCTCCCACTGACACTTGCTGACCCTGTTCTCGTATGGTGCTGCTGCAGCCAGCATATGTGGTTGCAGCAGCACCTCTACACTGACCACTTACCTGCTGGTCCTGCACTCGATTTTCGCGGGGCCGCTCGACTCCACCCCCTCGCCGGTGATTGGCCGCCTGTGTGCCTTTCCTGAGCTACAGTTCTGGCGGCCAATCACTGGTGAGGAGGCGGAGCCGAGCAGCCGCACGAACATCCAGTGGCCGAACTGAAGGCGCAGCCGCGCTTCCTGGACCGGATCGTCGTGGGACCGGAACCAGGTAAGAAACAGCCGCTGCCCACTCCTGTACTTAGTGTCCCTTCCATTGGGGGAAGGGGGGGGGCGGCGGCGGGCAACGCGCCGCCCCCCTAAAAAGTGTCAGTATGCCGTATACCGGCGTATAAGACGACCCCCGACTTTTGAGAAGATTTTTAAGGGGTAAAAAGTCGTCTTATACGCCGGCAAATACGGTAAATAAATTTAATTTATGTACAGCATTGCAGGACTGTGCCATTGTCAGTTATAGTAATGCAGCGCCGTATTGCAAAAAATGGCCTGGTCAGGAAGGGGGTTAAATCCTCTGGAGGGCAAGTGGTTAATGCTAAACATCTAGTTCAGGGGTATTAACTTTTTTCAAAAAGGGCCAGATTTGATGAAGTGAACATGTGAGGGCCGACCATTTTGCAGCAAAAAAAAAATGAATCGATAAAGGACCGACTGATACTGGTCATGACATATTTGAAATCTGTACTTGTTTCTCCCCCTAAAAAAAAAAAGCGAAATTACTCTCACTGATTTCTTTCAATGCTTGAGAAGGAAGCGCACCTTTCATCAACCTCACGCATGCTCTGAAACGTGTCGAATTGCATGCTGGACATCCCTACGTCATCACGCTGCAGTCGACTTTTCGCTCCAGGGTGGACTCCGGACGCCATCTTTGGATCTCACACATACCGGCCGGCTCCCTGTGAACATCCCGAGTCTCTATGGCGTATACATCGAGGACGCCACCATGTTCTTCACTTTCACCACATATGCCTAAGCCTTTCGTTTTCTTTCATCATGTGTTTCTCATTATGTTCCTCAATTAATGTACCACATATTGCACTTAGAGGCGCTTTTCTCCTTTTTAGATATTGCCAAATTACTTGTGGGGCCGTATTAACCTGGAGCACGGGCCGCAATTGGCCCGCGGGCTGAACTTTGGACATACCTGATCTAGTTAAAGATGAAAAAATAGTGCTGGGATGATGATACTACAGTACTATATTATGAAAGAACTGAATAATATTGGGTAAAGTTAAGTGATGATTTATAAAGAAGATGAAAAAAGATGATGTGTTAGAAAGAAAAAGTATAACATAATAGTTGATGGTTGAAGTAGGTGAAAGGGTTAGTTGTGCATGAGTGATCGCGTTAGTGTGAAGAATGAGTAAGGAAGGGTTGGTGCCACATCCTATACTAAGTCCAGCATTTCCTCTTCAAAGTTCTATACTTAATTTCCTTCCATTCATAAGTTATATACCGGCGCCCACTAGAAACTGCCAGCACACTTCAGCCAATAATACAACACCCAAACAGTAAAATAAAACTGCTGGGATAAAAGATGTTACAGTAATATAAAAATGTAGAAGAGTATAAAGGCAGAAATGGGTCCAGGGATGATGGATGATGGGGTAATTGTTAGGCACACCAGTGACTCATTGTATATGTCTAATATTTTATCACAGAGTGAACTTATATTTGGGCAACCCCACTATAACTGGAGCATCGTTCTCTTGTCTTAATCACCAACAATCACTCAGTCTTAATCTCCAACAAGTTGTTGGAAATATTTAATGCAAAGTGTAGGGGTATCACTACTATCTGGAAAGTACATTATCACATTTTTATTGAATTTGAAAATAGGGGTTAATTTCTAATTCTGGATTAAAAAAACAAAACAAACTAAGGAGCATGACAACTAATTACCTGGATTGTTCTAGAATGAGCAACTTTCAAGATTAAAACTATGTGCATTGTGGAAAGGTTTTATAATCCACTAGCTAGCCATTAGGACACCAGACACCCAGCACAACACATTGAGGACGATCACTAAGAAAATGATTCATTTTGAGTCTATTAGCTTAAGTACTTTGCAAGTGCTGAAGTAATTACAGCACACAGAATAATGTTTAGAGTTCTGGGATGATAAATTATGATGAAAGATGGAGAGCCAAAGATACATATATAAAGTCAGAGGGTGAACCAACCAGGCAACATTACAGTGTTACTAAACCCAGGACCTTGCATTCACTATATCTGGTCTCCCACGGTACACACTACTTGGATTAGTAAATAAAAACTGCTAAATAGCTTTTCTCCTCAGCAGTTAGAGCAGTCTTGTGACTTATATCAGTGTCCAGCAGAGCACTGGTTAAAGCTTTCTGTCTGCTCTAGGAAGAAGCAGGACCCCAGACCCTCTGTCTGGACAGTGCTGATCGGTTCTGTGCTGATCACATGCACTCTCCCAAGAAAAAAAAAACCTCTCTAGCAATACACACCAAACTGAGCATGTGCAGAGTGACACACGATATGCCTTATCAGGAGATAAGAGGGGGGCACTGGAAGAAGAGTAGGATCAGAAAAGTCAGGATCAAACAGCATTTTTACACAATGCAGATGATTAACCCCTTAGGTTCCACAGTGAGTATATCAAGCATGCTTTACTGCATATTCAGACTGATTTTACTGTTGTGGGTTTAGTAACACTATAACCCAGTGGTGGCAAGCCTATGGTACATGTGGACACGCAGAGCCCCAGCATCGCCCCAGCAGCTGAGCATCAGATAACAGCACATATAGGGCTATGTGCATGCTCGGAAAGGAGTAGCAGTGCCAGGCGATGACATCACAAGCCGAGACTCATTAACCACAACTCGTCCGAACTTTCGCATGGCCGGTCAGTGTGCTGCCAAGGATATATATATATTGGACTGGCTGTGAGTTTTAATACAATCCTTTTTATTAACACAAGATTTTAGCTTGTGCTGGTGCTCAGTGGAAACTTTGCCCCTTTGTGCTGGTGGTCAGTGGAACATTGCCCCCTTGTGCTGGTGGTCAGTGGAACATTGCCCCCTTGTGCTGGTGGTCAGTGGAACTTTTCCCCCTTATGCTGGTGGTCAGTGGAACTTTGCCCCCTTGTGCTGGTGGTCAGTGGAACATTTCCCCCTTATGCTGGTGGTCAGTGGAACTTTGCCCCCTTGTGCTGGTGGTCAGTGGAACTTTGCCCCCTTGTGCTGGTGGTCAGTGGAACATTGCCCCCTTGTGCTGGTGATCAGTGGAACTTTGCTCCCTTGTGCTGGTGGTCAGTGGAACTTTGCCCCCTTCTGCTGGTGGTCAGTGGAACTTTGCCCCCTTGTGCTGGTGGTCAGTGGAACTTTGCCCCCTTGTGCTGGTGGTCAGTGGAACTTTGCCCCCTTGTGCTGGTAATCGGTCAGTGGAACTTTGCCCCCTTGTGCTGGTGGTCAGTGGAACTTTGCCCCCTTGTGCTGGTGGTCAGTGAAACTTTGCCCCCTTGTGCTGGTGGTCAGTGAAACTTTGCCCCCTTGTGCTGGTGGTCAGTGGAACTTTGCCCCCTTCTGCTGGTGGTCAGTGGAACTTTGCCCCCTTGTGCTGGTGGTAAGCAGAACCTTGCCCCCTTGTGCTGGTGGTCGGTCAGTGGAACTTTGCCCCCTTGTGCTGGTGGTCAGTGGAACTTTGCCCCCTTGTGCTGGTGGTCGGTCAGTGGAACTTTGCCCCCTTGTGCTGGTGGTCAGTGAAACTTTGCCCCCTTGTGCTGGTGGTCTGTGAAACTTTGCCCCCTTGTGCTGGTGGTCAGTGGAACTTTGCCCCTTCTGCTGGTGGTCAGTGGAAGCTCTGTTAATGTGTTTTTCTTTTAAGACAAAAAATGTTAATGTACGAGTTGTTTTTTCTAAATTAAAATCTCAGTATTCAGGTTTAAAGATGCTAAAATAATAGGATGATGAAGCAAGCATTAATACTAAAACCAAATGTATAAAATATGCAGCTAAACACACTAAAAGGTAAACCAAAAATGCCTTCAGATAAATCGATAAAATAGATATTGGTGCAGCGCTAGGATTAAATGGAAATAACCAATTCTCATCTTATAAATGCATGTATAGGATAAATACATTTTGCTTATAATGTGTAATAAACATCAATAATAACAATAATAATCTAAAAGTGATCGAATGAAAAAAAGTGTAGATGTTTATAAGAAACGCATAATCGTGATATGCGTGGTGATGATATAATGTCCAAAATTTCTTTAAATCTGGTATGATCTTCAAATAACTTTTGTAAAGTCCCAGAGTGTAATTTCTCCTTAGGTGGGTGTACTAATCATACAGAGTGTGCACTCACCAGATGCGCTAATAGAAAGTACGTTGTATAATGTACTCCTGGTATACACGGGTCCCTCAGGTGTGGTCAGGTATGCAGCCTGGGGGTATATGGTCTTCCTAAAGGTGCTGAGGTGTGATGGCCAGTACTGGTAGCTCAACCTCTTCAGGATGCTGGGACATTCACTAGAAATGGTGCTGGGGGATTTAAGGTGCTCAATGCAGAGCAAGAATTAGGGATATCCCATAGTGTAGTATTTAGAAGGTGCTTTATTGATAGTACTTAAAAATTGTGTTAAAAGAACATACAAAAACTGCAGTATAAGAGGAAAATGCAACAATAATGCTCGCATAAGATATGCACATGAATGACTGACCAGTTGGAAATATGAAGTGGCTGTCGGATCCCCGTGATCCGATGGCTTGACGTCAACGGCTTGCAAGGGCTCCTCCTTAACGTGTTTCGAACTCAGCGTTCATTTTCAAAAGGGGTATGCCTGTGTGCAGCCTGACGTCTCGATACTGCTATTTATAGCATCAGATAATTTGAAAAAAGCGGCAAAAACGCCAAAAACAACGATCGTGCGCCATCTTGCCGAAGTTCAACGCAAGTGTGCATGCGCGAACACGCGGGCGCCATTTTCCCATGGACAAATGTCACAGTAATCAGTATTCAGGTTTAATTGCAGTGTTGGCACTTTGCGATAAATAAGTGGGTTTTGGGTAGCAGTTTTGGCACTCAGTCTCTAAAAGGTTCTCCATCACTGCTTCAACCTATTAGAGTTAAGCTATTATGAGCAGGGCCTACAAAATTCTCTTGTTTTTCTATTGTAACTGTATTGTCTCCCTTTATATTGGAAATTGCACAAATTGTTGGTGCTAAATAAATCCTGTATAATATTATTAATAATAATCCATAACCAGCATGTTATTTTAACTTAGCTTCCTAGACATCTCTGGTTTCAGGATTTTCAAAGTCACTGACATGCAACAAGTTACATCAGAGAGAAGCCAGAATTCCTGATTTGTACACTTGTTCAAAGTAGGTGATTTCAGAAGCATTTGAAGCCATTAGAATATCATGATATCCAAGCACCTAGAATCTCTTAAGGAAACTGACCATAGGCAGTACCTCCCCAATCCTTGGCTTAGTTGCCATACATCAGGAAAAGTTTAAAAAGATAAGCATAATCACTTATGGAACATTCATGCTGAATTTTGTACAGTATGTCTATTTTGGTGATGTTGGCTCTCTGCCTGGCACCCAGCAAACACTAGACTTAAGGCTGGGTTCACACACATACGGTGCGGCAAATTGCATGTGATTCGCACAGGAACCGCATCGCATTCCTGTGCAAATCACATGCGAATTTGCAATGCATCTGCACCAAAAAGGTGCAGGACCTTTTTTTTGGTCCGCACTAGAATCATATCACATGGGTATTCACACCCATGCGATCCGATTATGCACATTGCACCATGTTTTGCCGACCAATTTTGGGGTGTTGTTAACTTAACATACACACCTGCAGAGGTTCGCATGAACGGGGTGCGATTCTGATGCCGTGGGGACTTTGCACAGAAAACGCTGCGAATTCCGCACTGCATCAGTGTGAACCCAGGCTAAAAGTGTGAACTGAGCCAAATAGCCTTGGATGCTCTTCTGCTTCCAAAGCTTCACCTGTCATTGTCACATCAGCTTTGCTAGATACATATACTAGTGCACAGTGAGTCTGTCAAATGCACAAATACTTTGAAAGTGATGTATGGAGGGCAGATGAATTTTACATTCAAAACTACTTCTTTTTATGAACGTATACAGATGCTAATTTCACAATGAGATAGCATAGAAAAGTTAAAGCCCAACTCAGCATTTTTGCTAAAATAAGAAAATTAGTTGGCCAGCAGCAGTGAAAATAAAAAAAACAGCTTTTGCTGCAATACACAACCTATTTTTGGTGCTGTCCTCCACAGATTCACCAGTCCTCTTCCATGTTGAATGACTCCCAGCATTATCCAACCTAATTTCCTTCCATTCAGGAATATGCTAGGCCCACTAAAAACTGCCAGCATACCATGCCAATAATGCAACACACAAACAGTAAAAAAAAACAAAACAATAAAATGATAAAAGATGTTACAGTAATAAAGAAATTAACATTCTAAAAAATTAGAGCTCAAGGAAATGTCCCAGTGTTCAATTAAAGTCTCTTTATTGAGTATAAAATAAATGTTTTTGTTTTTTATTAAAATAAAGTTGGCCAGAAGCATTAAAACATTTTTAAAAAGCAGCTTTTGCTGCAATACACACCCTATTTCTGGTGGTGTCCCCCACAGATTCACCAATCCAGCACCAATATTCTTTCCTGTTGAATGACTCCCAGCATCATCCAACCTACTTTCTGTGATTCCAGGTGTCTTGGACATCCTCCATGGAGGTATTTTTTCACACTGGCCTGGGCTCACAATATTTCTGAACAGAACGGCGCTCAGGCATTGTTACGTAAATGGTGCTCAGTCTATGAGTAAGGTCAAGGAGATCTTTGTCCTTAGGTGGATAGACCAATGATCACACATGACTGGTATGAAGACTGCAGAATTTAAGGCATATGTCAAGCAATTTGTACTAAAAATAGATGAAGTTTGGCATCAAAGCTGAATGCCAGAATAATTTGGCATAGCCACATTGGCTAAGCTTTCATATGCCATACCTGGTGAAAACCACCACAGTAGTCACCACTACTACAGTGATCATCAGTACTATATTCCAGGTCCCATGCTGAGGGCATAGTGAACACAGGGTGCCAGTTGGCATGTGCACCATTCACAGAAAGCATTGTATTATTTTAAGAGTGTGGAGATAGTGACGTCACCACCCAGCCCCTCCACCTCATCCAGTCAGAGAATATTGAGAAAAATGTAAAGCGTCTTATGAATGGCACTGTGCCAAGCAAGAGACCCCGTGTTCAAAATTCAACAGGTTAACTGCTTGGCACAGGACCTGAAAAAAACTGGTGATCACTGTAGTAGCAGTTACAGTGATTGGCACCTTTTCAAAGGATGACACAGGTATGACATATGCATACATACAGTGAAGGAAATAAGTATTTGATCCCCTGTTTATTTTGAATGTTTGCCCACTCACAAAGAAATTATCAGTCTACAAATCGAATGGTAGGTGTATTGGAACACTGAGAGAATAGCAACAAAAAATTCAAAAGAAATGCATGTCTAACAAATTATGCACTGATTTGCATGTTCATGAGGGAAATAAGTATTTGATCCCCTATCATTCAGCAGGATTTCTGGCTACCAGGTGATTTCTGGCTACCAGGTGTCTTTCATACAGGTAACAAGCTGAGATTAGAAGTAGTCTCTTAAAGGGAGTGCTGCTAATCTCATTTTGTTACCTGTATAAAAGACACCTGTCCACAGAAGCAATCAAACAATCAGATTCCAAACTCTCCACCATGCCAAAGACCAAAGAGCTGTCAACAAGAGATTTGCCACCAAGTACCATGACCAAGTCATGTTTTGTGAATGGGATCAAATACTTATTTCCCTCCTGAACATGCAAATCAGTGCATAATGTGTTAGACATGCATTTATTTTGAATTTTTTGTTGCTATTCTGTCTTTCAGTGTTACAATCATTCGATTTTTAGACTGATCATTTCTTTGTGAGTGGGCAAACATTCAAAATCAGCAGGGGATCAAATATTTATTTCCTTCACTGTACATTGGTCCAAGCTGGGGCAATGTAACTGCGCAAAACAAGCCACATCTGAAATCCAGCTTTAAAGAGAAGAAAAACAAGCATTAGAAGTAAAGGATAAGACAAACTATGAGGCAAACACACATTAGAAAACATTGTATGGATTCATTGTCACAAGCAATGCCGTGCTAAAATGATATATTAGGGTGACATTCTGACAAGTTAGTAATGAATTGCCATCTACAGTATGATAAGTAGCTTATTCAAATCTGGAGTGCATGTGTTATTTTTGAGTAATGCAAGCTTCCAGGCCTTCAGCCTCTCCACCCGTCTTGGTCAGGTGAACTCCCAATCAGACTATTATGCTGGGTTATAAGAGGGATACTGTTACTGGATATACAAAAACATTGAGCGAACAAATGTCATTTGAATTTCTTAGTTGAGTTCAAGGAATATTGACAGGATATGAATATAAATGTCCCATGGAATACATTTACGTGTTCACTTCAGAAAATTATGTGTAGACCTTGAACAAGTTAAATATATTCATTCTATGAAGCCTGTCGAATAAATAGCTGTGTCTAATTTACTGCATGTAGCCCAGCAGTTCTCTTAGGGTATCAAAACATATGCTCCACAAGAGACTATTTGCCAGGGCTGGGACTAAAAGGGAGCCCCGGTACGCAAACATCACAAACTGACATATCTACTGTAAATTTGACCAATTTACTTCAAGCGCTATGATGCGTTCATGAATTGTCTCAAGTATAAAGCACCTACGAAAAAACAGCAAGTATAATTATATAAGTATTGTGTGTGTAGCGGGCCATTGCTGTTTCCCTTTTAAAGAACTGTTTCCCTTTTAAGACTGCATGCTGTCAGAAAGGGATTGATTGGCTCAGCTCTCAGCAGTACTGGAGTGTTTGTGGGAGTTGCAGTTTGATTACAGAGGCAGACAATGTAACTTTATACTGCACAGGACTACAGGACCAGGATGCTTTGCAAGGACGGGGGAGAGGAGAGCCACAGGTGCCTTTGCAGAGGACATGTGGGAGCTAGTCTGCAGCCCCTACTGTTGAAGTACACTGACACTGTTTCCAGAACAGCAGAGGTTGCTAAGGACAACGGTTATCTACAGAAGCTGAAGTAAGCAGCAACTGTGATCATTGGTACCAGTCATCCGAGACGGCAGTTACCGACAGCAACAAAATCTCCCACCGCAGAGAAAGAGGTCAGAGTGTTGGAAATCGCAGAGGAGGCGCGTGACCATCCCAGGTGAGGCACCTCAGAGATTGTCCAGCACTGACGATTGACAACAGAAACAAAACCTAGCCAGAGAGACAGAGTCCCATTCATCATCCCTTCAAGGAGATAACCCCTGGAGACTGTTCTTCTTAGATGTGGTGAGCAACTGCTAACCAGTGACATGTCAGTCCTTAAGAGCGCTCCACCGATTCACTAACACAGGCCTGTGTAACGCATAGACTCACACAGTGTTACAATCCTACAGTATACAAGTGAATTTGGGATTGAGCCTAAAGAGATGTCAGTATAGCTGGGGACATATTGCTGCTGTAGTTGCAGGGGGTTAATTATGATCTATAGCTATACCGGTATACACATATATACATGAATATTGTGTTTATTGATGTTACTGTGCCAATCCTGGAAGGTTTGTGTATTCAGTGCATTTAACTGCTATTTTCCAAAGTAATTTGCAGTCTATTTGCAGAGTTTGACCTGTCTTATTAAACCTGTTATAAAACTTCCCACAAGGTGTACTGGTGTGCTGTGGATCCAATATATATAGATGTGCCCGTTATTTCCAGAGGCTCCTTTGGGGGTGAGCGCTACACGTGTATGTGCGTATATATATTAATATATATATATATATATATATATAACTGTTCATCTGAGTTTTTTTTCTCTCAAAAGTTGGGAAAATATATACACTGCCCTAGATTAGAAATTGTGATTGCCAATTGGAAAGAGAAGACAGACCTTTTATGTATGCTGTAACATCACTGGACAGGTGTTACCGGAGTGCAGACCACAGAATAGACATGTTTCAGAGTTAATTTCATCCTATGCTAGACATTTAGCTACAGTCTTAAAGTAAACCTAAACCCTGGAAACAAGTCCATTTTATTAACCATGCTACCCTACTTTATAGTTATTATGCTTACCCATTACCTACTCCAGGGTCCATCCTACTGTAAGTAACACCTGACTTGTTCCTACAACGCACAACCCAGGAGTCGGAAATTAGAAGTGAGAAGGAAGGACCAAACCCAGAGCTGAACACAAGCTTATCCCTATTAACCGATGACGGCTACACTGTGGCCGGCTAGTTCTGGGAGGATGTCATATGACGTCCTCCCAGAATGCACCCTCCCGCATACCCCCAGGGGTGCACACCCGGTGATCTCCGTGATGGCTATGTCCTATGGACACAGCTGATCATGTGATGTGGTAAAAGGCCAATCACAGCGGCCTTTTACCACGTGATCAGCCATGTCCAATGACACAGCAGATCACCGGTAAATGCAGTTGCCAGTTATTGATAACCATAAATTTTCAGAGGATGAATCGGCACCAATCATCAGGGCACTGATGATCAGTGCCCAGCAATGCCACCCACCAGTGCTGTCCACCTGTGCCCAGCAGTGCTGCCCACCTGTGCCCAGCAGTGCCCAGCAGTGCCACCCATCAGTGCCCAGCAGTGCCACCAGTCAGTGCCCAGCAGTGTCGCCAGTCAGTGTCGTCAGTAAGTGCCACCCATCAGTGCCGCCTATCAGTGCCCGTCAGTGCTGCCTATCAGTGCCCATCAGTGCTGCATATCAGTGCTGCCTATCAATGCAGCCTCATCAATGAACATCAGTGAAGGAGAAAAATTACCTGTTTGCAAAATGTTATAATTAGAGATGAGCGAAGAAATGAAAAATTCGATTCGGCTGATTCGGCGAATTCCAGTGTGAAATTCGATTCGATGCGAATTTCTCCGCTACGAAGATGACTTATTTAAAGGGTTTCTAGGCTTCAGAGAGCCTTTAAATTAGTGCAGAACACTGTACCTTTAATTTAAATGCCCTTGGAGATGAGGAAGGAGAAGGAGAAGGAGAAGGATGAGAAGAAGGAGAAGGAGAAGGATGAGAAGAAGGAGAAGGAGAAGGATGAGAAGAAGGAGAAGGATGAGAAGAAGGAGAAGGATGAGAAGAAGGAGAAGGAGAAGGATGAGAAGAAGGAGAAGGAGAAGGATGAGAAGAAGGAGAAGGAGAAGGATGAGAAGAAGGAGAAGGATGAGAAGAAGGAGAAGGATGAGAAGGAGAAGGATGAGAAGGAGAAGGATGAGAAGAAGAAGGCTGAGAATAAGGAGAAGGATGAGAAGAAGGAGAAGGAGAAGGATGAGAAGAAGGAGAAGGATGAGAAGAAGGAGAAGGAGAAGGATGAGAAGAAAGAGAAGGATGAGAAGGAGAAGGATGAGAAGAAGAAGGATGAGAAGAAGAAGGATGAGAAGAAGGAAAAGGATGAGAAGAAGAAGGATGAGAAGAAGGAGAAGGATGAGAAGAAGGAGAATGATGAGAAGAAGGAGAAGGATGATAAGAAGGAGAAGGAAGAGAAGAAGGAGAAGGAGAAGGATGAGAAGAAGGAGAAGGATGAGAAGAAGGAGAAGGATGAGAAGAAGGAGAAGGATGAGAAGAAGGAGAAGGATGAGAAGAAGGAGAAGGATGAGAAGAAGGAGAAGGAGAAGGATGAGAAGAAGGAGAAGGATGAGAAGAAGAAGGATGAGAAGAAGGATGAGAAGAAGGAGGAGAAGGATGAGAAGAAGAAGGATGAGAAGAAGGAGAAGGATGAGAAGAAGGAGAAGGAAGAGAAGAAGGAGAAGGAGAAGGATGAGAAGGAGAAGGATGAGAAGAAGGAGAAGGATGAGAAGAAGGAGAAGGATGAGAAGAAGGAGAAGGAGAAGGATGAGAAGAAGGAGAAGGATGAGAAGAAGAAGGATGAGAAGAAGGATGAGAAGGATGAGAAGAAGGAGAAGGATGAGAAGAAGGAGAATGATGAGAAGAAGGAGAAGAAGGAGAAGGATGAGAAGAAGGAGAAGGATGAGAAGAAGGAGAAGGATGAGAAGAAGGAGAAGGATGAGAAGAAGGAGAAGGAGAAGGATGAGAAGAAAAAGGATGAGGAGAAGGAGAAGGATGAGAAGAAGGAGAAGGATGAGAAGGAGAAGGAGAAGGATGAGAAGAAGGAGAAGGAGAAGGATGAGAAGAAGGAGAAGGATGAGAAGAAGGAGAAGGATGGAGAAGGAGAAGGAGAAGGATGAGAAGGAGAAGGATGAGAAGAAGGAGAAGGAGAAGGATGAGAAGAAGGAGAAGGAGAAGGATGAGAAGAAGGAGAAGGATGAGAAGAAGGATGAGCAGAAGGAGAAGGATGAGAAGAAGGAGAAGGATGAGAAGAAGGAGAAGGATGAGAAGAAGGATGAGAAGAAGGATGAGAAGAAGGAGAAGGATGAGAAGAAGGACAGTTCTGTGACAGTTTCTGTCTATTTCTGACAGTTCTGGGACATTCACTCCATACAGCGGTTTCAACCGCTGTATGGAGGGAATGTCATAGAACTGTCAGAAATAGACTATTAATGACAGTTCTGGGACTGTCCTTCCATGCAGCGGTTGAAACATTGTATGTATTTGTTTCCATAAATGGATCCATTTATGGAAACAAATACATACAATGTTTCAACCGCTGCATGGAAGGACAGTCCCAGAACTGTCATTAATAGTCTATTTCTGACAGTTCCATGACATTCCCTCCATACAGCGGTTAAAACAGCTGTATGCAGTGAATGTCCCAGAACTGTCATAAATAGTCTATTTCTGATAGATCTGGGACATTCACTCCATACAGCTGTTTTAACCGCTGTATGGAGGGAATGTCATGGAACTGTCAGAAATAGACTATTAATGACAGTTCTGGGACTGTCCTTCCATGCAGCGGTTGAAACATTGTATGTATTTGTTTCCATAAATGGATCCATTTATGGAAACAAATACATACAATGTTTCAACCGCTGCATTGAAGGACAGTCCCAGAACTGTCATTAATAGTCTATTTCTGACAGTTCCATGACATTCCCTCCATACAGCGGTTAAAACAGCTGTATGCAGTGAATGTCCCAGAACTGTCATAAATAGTCTATTTCTGATAGATCTGGGACATTCACTCCATACAGCTGTTTTAACCGCTGTATGGAGGGAATGTCATGGAACTGTCAGAAATAGACTATTAATGACAGTTCTGGGACTGTCCTTCCATGCAGCGGTTGAAACATTGTATGTATTTGTTTCCATAAATGGATCCATTTATGGAAACAAATACATACAATGTTTCAACCGCTGCATTGAAGGACAGTCCCAGAACTGTCATTAATAGTCTATTTCTGACAGTTCCATGACATTCCCTCCATACAGCGGTTAAAACAGCTGTATGCAGTGAATGTCCCAGAACTGTCATAAATAGTCTATTTCTGATAGATCTGGGACATTCACTCCATACAGCTGTTTTAACCGCTGTATGGAGGGAATGTCATGGAACTGTCAGAAATAGACTATTAATGACAGTTGTGGGACTGTCCTTCCATACAGCGGTTGAAACATTGTATGTATTTGTTTCCATAAATGGATCCATTTATGGAAACAAATACATACAATGTTTCAACCGCTGCATGGAAGGACAGTCCCAGAACTGTCATTAATAGTCTATTTCTGACAGTTCCATGACATTCCCTCCATACAGCGGTTAAAACAGCTGTATGCAGTGAATGTCCCAGAACTGTCATAAATAGTCTATTTCTGATAGATCTGGGACATTCACTCCATACAGCTGTTTTAACCGCTGTATGGAGGGAATGTCATGGAACTGTCAGAAATAGACTATTAATGACAGTTCTGGGACTGTCCTTCCATGCAGCGGTTGAAACATTGTATGTATTTGTTTCCATAAATGGATCCATTTATGGAAACAAATACATACAATGTTTCAACCGCTGCATTGAAGGACAGTCCCAGAACTGTCATTAATAGTCTATTTCTGACAGTTCCATGACATTCCCTCCATACAGCGGTTAAAACAGCTGTATGCAGTGAATGTCCCAGAACTGTCATAAATAGTCTATTTCTGATAGATCTGGGACATTCACTCCATACAGCTGTTTTAACCGCTGTATGGAGGGAATGTCATGGAACTGTCAGAAATAGACTATTAATGACAGTTGTGGGACTGTCCTTCCATACAGCGGTTGAAACATTGTATGTATTTGTTTCCATAAATGGATCCATTTATGGAAACAAATACATACAATGTTTCAACCGCTGTATGGAAGGACAGTCCCACAACTGTCATTAATAGTCTATTTCTGACAGTTCCATGACATTCCCTCCATACAACGGTTAAAACAGCTGTATGGAGTGAATGTCCCAGAACTGTCATAAATAGTCTATTTCTGATAGATCTGGGACATTCACTTCATACAGCTGTTTTAACCGCTGTATGGAGGGAATGTCATGGAACTGTCAGAAATAGACTATTAATGACAGTTCTGGGACTGTCCTTCCATGCAGCGGTTGAAACATTGTATGTATTTGTTTCCATAAAATGGATCCATTTATGGAAACAAATACATACAATGTTTCAACCGCTGCATTGAAGGACAGTCCCACAACTGTCATTAATAGTCTATTTCTGACAGTTCCATGACATTCCCTCCATACAGCGGTTAAAACAGCTGTATGCAGTGAATGTCCCAGAACTGTCATAAATAGTCTATTTCTGATAGATCTGGGACATTCACTCCATACAGCTGTTTTAACCGCTGTATGGAGGGAATGTCATGGAACTGTCAGAAATAGACTATTAATGACAGTTGTGGGACTGTCCTTCCATACAGCGGTTGAAACATTGTATGTATTTGTTTCCATAAATGGATCCATTTATGGAAACAAATACATACAATGTTTCAACCGCTGCATTGAAGGACAGTCCCAGAACTGTCATTAATAGTCTATTTCTGACAGTTCCATGACATTCCCTCCATACAGCGGTTAAAACAGCTGTATGCAGTGAATGTCCCAGAACTGTCATAAATAGTCTATTTCTGACAGTTCTGGGACATTCACTCCATACAGCGGTTTCCGGCAAAAAGTGTATGTGCAGAGTTCCTCTATTCTGCAGATACACTTAGAGGAGCTCTGCAGATACACTTAGAGGAGCTCTGCACATACACTTTTTTCCGGTTTGGAATTATTCTTATTTTCATCCTACTTCTTCTTCTTCTTCTTCATCCTCATCCTCATCCTCTTCTTCTTCTGAGGATGAGGATGAAGAAGAAGAAGAAGAAGAAGTAGGATGAAAATAAGATTAATTCCAAGCCGGCAAAAAGTGTATGTGCAGAGCTCCTCTAAGTGTATCTGCAGAGCTCCTCTAAGTGTATCTGCAGAATAGAGGAACTCTGCACATACACTTTTTGCCGGCTTGGAATTATTCTTCTTTTCATCCTACTTCTTCTTCATCCTCATCCTCAGAAGAAGAGGATGAGGATGAGGATGAGGAAGAAGAAGAAGAATGAAAAGAAGAATAATTCCAAGCCGGCAAAAAGTGTATGTGCAGAGTTCCTCTATTTCTGACAGTTCTCTCACAGCTTCTTCACATGTACAGCGGTTGAAATATCTGTATCCTAAATGGAAACTAATAGATACAAATTGTATCTATTAGTTTCCATTTAGGATACAGATGTTTCAACCGCTGTACATGTGAAGAAGCTGTGAGAGAACTGTCAGAAATAGAGGAACTCTGCACATACACTTTTTGCCGGCTTGGAATTATTCTTCTTTTCATCCTACTTCTTCTTCTTCTTCTTCTTCTTCTTCTTCTTCTTCTTCTTCATCCTCATCCTCATCCTCTTCTTCTGAGGATGAAGAAGAAGAAGAAGTAGGATGAAAAGAAGAATAATTCCAAGCCGGCAAAAAGTGTATGTGCAGAGTTCCTCTATTTCTGACAGTTCTCTCACAACTTCTTCACATGTACAGTGGTTGAAACATCTGTATCCTAAATGTAAACTAATAGATACAATGTTTCAACCGCTAAACATGTGTTCCTTCTGTCAGAGAACTGTCAGAAATAGCGGAGCTCACTGCAGGGACACTTTTGCCGGCTGATCGGGAAATGTTCGATTCGCGCACCCGAAGTAGGCAAAATTTCGGTTTCGACACGAATCGAATATTTCCTGAAATTCGACTCGAATTCCGGTTCGCCTAGTTCGATTCGCTCATCTCTAGTTATAATAGAAACAAAGAAAAACTTTTTTTTAAAATTTTTGCTTTTTTTCATTATTCAAAAAATAAAACACACAGCAGCGAGTACATACCACCAAAATAAAGCTCTGTTTGTGTGAAAAAAAAAGGAAAAATGTCATATGGGTACAGTGTTGCATCACCACGCAATTGTCATTCAAAGTGCGACAGCACTGAAAGCTGAAAATTGGCCTGGGCAGGAAGGGGGTATAAGTGCTTGGTAGGCACGTGGTTAAGGAGAACCAGTATTATCACCCTAGGCTATTCTACTCATACGGACTACAAACATCTCCTTCTCTCTCCATATTCAGCTGAGCTAAACAAAAAAATCTCCCCATGGGTACCTAGCATAAAGACTGACAGGCTGCAATATATGTAATGTTTGTTCTTGTGTTTAGACACTTCAATTCAATTAACCCAACTTACTGTGTATATGTATTTTTCTGCCTCCACAGAACCTATCTCCAGGTAGTTATGTCCTTGCCATCTTTGTCAGTGTTAACTGGTGTTGTCCTCTTAGGCATCTGGGTAATGGTCATGAACTGTATCAGGCCATTTATCGTCCAGCCCAGGGGCGGACTGACCATTCAAGCACTGGCATTCAGGCATTGCCCGAGGGCCCAGGGTCAGTAGGGGGCCCCATGAGATGCCCCTGGTACCTTTCATAGGCTTTTTTGGGTGTGGTTTGAGTGTGGGCAAGGACACAGGGGCCCCATGATCCCTTAATGCCCGGGGGCCCCATGAGTTGTCGGTCCGCCCCTGGTCCAGCCTTCATACTACATTTAGTCTGTGTGCCTCATTGCACTGTCGGTGACACAGTTGGTTCTTATGGGACTATGAGGGTAGAATGTGGCAGTTAATGTAACCAAGATGGAAAACTGCAAAGCAGTACCAGGGAATTATAATATAGTTATTAGTTTAAAAACCTCTATACATTAAAACAGGCAAACAGGTGGGCAACCAGCCACTTTGGCATAGATGGGATCTTTTTCTTTCCCATATTATATTAATCTTAAACAAAATAATTCAATTTGAAGTACACTGATTTTCTTTGAATGGTGGCTGCTTTGCTTAACCACTGTATAGCCAGGAGGGATGTTTGCTATTATAGACACAAAGTAACTTAATAAATGTGTGGGTGTTCTTCTGTGCTATTTAACCTACTACAGGAATTGACTTTTTTTGTTTTAAAATAACATTTAGGCATGAACAAAGAAACAGCATTGCTGAAGGAATGCACAAAGCTTCCAAATCACCCCTAGTTGGTTTGTAAAGATTTTAGTTCAACAACGTAAAATGTTCCCTTATATTTCTGACGGATGCAACATAAAATCAGTAATAATGTATGTCTGAATGATCTCAGAATATTAGGAAAAAGTAATAGAGCAGGGGGTGGCTGTGGTAACAGCAACTAAAGCAGTCCTTGCTGTGCTGAGCCTATCAAAGTAATGGGGTAAGACACATGAATGCTTGCATTGATGTATCACTACCCTCTTGAGGACCGCTGAATTTGTTTTGGGTCCCTCCTAAGCTCTGCACGGCCAGGCAACACACATCTTCCACAATTGCACATCCAGAGTCAGTAATACAGTCCTTGAGCTGTGTTTAGTTGTTTTTATTAATGGGTTAACAACTTGGATGGGGTCTAGGGGTATAGGGAATGCCCAAGGAACTGCGAAACTTGAGGACGAACTTCTTAGCAACAAAAACTGTACAAAATGTGGATCAATAAACATAGTCTCTTTAAGGAGCACTAAGTCTCCTTGCTGTATCTCCTCAGACCCCAGATGATTCCTCCTCTTCACCCAGCTGGGCAAGGGGTCCCAAGAACCAACAATGAAGTAGTTCCAGATGAGAATCAGTTGGGTTTTGCACCTGACCGCCCTCTCCTCTTATCTGGACCAGGGGGTGTAAGAATACTCACACTGTCCTGTCAGCTTGGTGGGTTGGTGGCTGCCTTCAAACCTTAGGCTGGCTCCTTCCCTGCTGCACAGGATGTCCTCCCCAAGGGGACAGTAGGACAGTGGAGATCCTCCCATCCAGAATCCTGCCTGTAGGTAGGCACCCTGCCCTGGGGCCCCCTCCCAGGCTCCACACTCCAGCCTTCCTCTCAATCCATCTTCCACCCGACAATGCACACCTCTCCCGAGGCTCTGCCACATTTCAGGGTTGTCCTGGCCACCATGCCCAGTTTCCTGCCAGGGGATTGGCTAAAACCTCGCCCCCTTGTCCACCCCTCCGTCAGAAAGTTCTGCCAGTTTCTGGAAGGTTGGGAGGGCTTCAGAAGACCTGACCTGTAGAACCTCCTAGCCTGTCCTGAGGTGAACTCACCCCCAGGCTGACTCATCCCAGGCTGCTATTCAACCTCTATCTTAAAAAAACAAGAAAATACCTATTTAGCTAAACCTAGAGGGCGTTACATTAAGAATACTTGCTTCTTTCCCCTTACTTCACCAACGAAAGCATTTTTACTGTATGGTTCTTTTCTAGAAAAAGCTTTTATATATACCTGGTAAATTTTGTGTTGGCGTGCATGGTAGGTGCTGTTAACAATGTGACATTTTTTGGTGCTAGATTTATGTTGCACAAAGGGACCCTGAAGTTTGTAATTAGACCTCCAGCACACTGAAGCTCAAAAACACATATTTTACAGGCGTTTGACTTTTTTTCTTCTTCTGTCTTTAAACGTCCCTCCATCAAGCCTATGTATCCATCCGTTTACAAGCATTTAGAGCAGTGGTTCTTAACCTTGTTGGAGGTACTGAACCCCACCAGTTTCATATGCGCATTCACCGAACCCTTCTTAATTGGAAAAATAAAATATGATTTTTAAAATTCAAAACATAGGTATATATTTAGGTATATATTTATACATAGGTGCACAAAATGAACAAAACCGTTAAGAACAAAGAACAAAACCATTAAAACATGATTTTCACACAAAATCATAATAATGAATATTTACTGCACGAATCATATGAGTCGGGTGTGGGTCTTCACCTCCGCCGAACCCGCGAGACTGACTCACCGAACCCCTGGGGTTCGATCGAACCCAGGTTAAGAACCACTGATTTAGAGGCAGGGGCGTTTAGAGACAGAAAAAAAAACACTGCCAGTGTGTTCAGAAGCAGCAGCATTTTGGCAGAAAAATGCCCAAAGGCATGTAAAAGTTTTTTGTGTTGTACTGAAGGGAAAATGTACCAGTTTAAATTGAATATGAAGACAAAGCCTGTCATTTTTCAGTTTATGGAAAAATAAAGCAGATTTTACGCTTATTGAACTGTCTGCCAAGAGCCTGTTTACCCCTCTGATCCCAACAAGATACAGTGGCTCAGTGCGCTGTATAAAATGTGTGCAGCCTCAGCTACATATAGCATACAGTGCTGTGTTCCGGCACTGAAATGGGAACTTCCCATCCCACTGCCAGAACAAAATCAAATCAGGCTGAGCACTGCTCAACCATTCACAGGGAGCTCTGTATTCTACGAATGATTCTGATTGGCTGAGGTTGATCTCATGTTATCCATCCACCTCTCCACCTTAGCCAATCAGTACAAGCTTTGTATTCATCCATAGAATACAAAGATCCCTGTGAATGGCTGAGCAGTGCTCAGCCTGACTTGATTTTCTCGTCCAGCTGCCAGAACACAGTGCTCTATACTGTAGGTCGCTCAGGCTACGTACAGTTTATACAGCGCACATAGCTGCTACATCTGTTAGTGAAGTAAATTGTTTATTTGGACTTTTTAAACTTTTATAAAACTTGGAGTTCAGCAGCCCATAGATGAGTAATTTTTTTTATTCAACCAGTGGGTTGAATGAAATACAAGGACTTAATTCCGCCCCCCCCCATCCTAACATTTGATGTGGATGGGAGAATCCTCACCACTGAGCCTTTGTATTCTGATAGCGGGGAGATTCCCTGCCATGAGAATACACTGATCAGTGATGCCAGCTATAGCCTGTGGTGCTGATAAAGTAGGGGAAACCAAATCGGGTGATCTACTGATCGACTTCTGTACAACCACAGTGCCCTTACATGGATTGAAATTTGGCCAGTCCCTGCTGAAATGGCTGACTTTCAATCCATGTATAACCAGCTTAAGGCTTTAAGGAGATATTTCACCCATTTTTTTTTTTAAATTAAAACTAAGCAGCAACAAATACTGTAGCTGATGGCTTTTAAAAATCAGGTGCTCACCTGTCCATGGAATTAAACACTGTTTTCCTGCAGCAGGTTCATCTCGCTGCTGCAGGTCGCTGGTGCCACCATCCTAAATTTGGGACTCAGCTGTGACTTCCGGAGGAATCACAGCCGGCTCCCTACTGCGCATAAACGAGACCACACTGTGAAGTGAGACTGGACCTTTAGCCTTCTAGGACATATGATGCATCCCCAGATGTTGCAAGCGGGGAGGGGAGCTTAGGTGAAAATTGATGAAGTGGGAGCAGGTGCCTGTCAAAAACCTTGACTAATTAATCATTTTTAAGTGTAAACAATACTCCAGGCACAAAAACTTTCATTGACATATATTTTCTTCAGAGGATATGGCTACTTAGTGTGCACCAAATGCCTCTGCTAACCCAGATATTACTGTGCAAAAGTAACAGTGACATCATCACTGTGCTGTACATAACCTATGCAGAGAGCAGAGCTGTGGGAGAGGCTCAACAGGCTACCTGCAAAAGAACTGCAGGAGGTGGCAGTGCAGTCAACCTGCACAAGGAGAGAGCATGCAGCAATCGGTCTTTATTATAGGAATCCCCAGCACAGAGGCAAAGTTTCACACTGAATTACTGCACAGATTTGGATGAAATACTTAAAAAAACACCAAGATTCAAGTTAAAATACACTTGCCTCTTGTATTTACACAATATTAGCCTATCTCAGAGTTCAAATCTATGCCAGACGAGGGTGCGTGTCCCTATGCACCATCTGGCCAATTGATGCATCTAAAATATAACCTTTATTCAAATATATAAAATGTATGCTCAACTGTATTTAATGCCTATTGGTGTGGAATGTACTGTGTACAACAATATGACTGGATACAGTGCAATTATTTACCTTATATCCAAATGTTAATAACACCAGGCGAAATCAAATACCATACCGTTTTAGATGAAGTGACGGCATAAAGAGACACTGTAATTTGATCATCAGCTTGAATGTATAACCTCTATGAAGGAAATGGAGTTACCCCATGGACAAAAATAATTAGATAGTATAATCTGTCCTGTTACAGATATGTAATACGGGTACACTCATCCATGGGCCTAAATGTCAGCCTCTCATGGACAAGCCCCATACATCACCATATCCAGACAAATATACCTCACTGTCTTGAGGAATGCAAATGATGCACTGTAAAACTCAGTACAGACCTCTCCAAAAAAAGGGGGGGAGAGGAGTAAATACCATGTGCATTCAAAAAGTGCTCCCAAAGAAAGACCCAAAGAAAAAAGAAACTCTACATGTTTCGCTCCAAATTACAGAGCTTCTTCAGGAGCATAAAGAATGAAAATAGGTCACACATTGGCTGGAAGTTGTGCTTAGCTTCACATGGTGGCAAAAAAGGAGCTTGAGCGCTCCGAAACACGTTACCACACCCTCACGGGCACAGGTCCTGCCCTGGTTTGACATCACTTTTGCGCCAGATGTGTGTTCCAAGTTTGTTCCGATGCTTCCTGGTTTCAGCTATAGAGTGGTGTCTCGCACCATGGATGGCTAAAAGATTTTCCCACTCTGGCCACTTTCATCAGTGTTGAACCCTGGCTTTACATCTTTTGATGGGCACTTATTCTTTAAATATTGCTATTGAGTTGCTAATTGTCATTAATCTCAAAGTTTAGCTTTAATCCATGTTTTTACTACTATTTTAATGTTTTGGGAACTTAAGCTCCTTTGCCTGTAAATATAGAGCAAGGTTTACTCACCTTAAAACTCACTGTCTTTTTGCTGTGACTGTTTCCACACGTCTGTGTTTTTTTTTCCTGTATAAACATTTGAAGGGCTCATTTAAAATTGCTTCAAAACATGACATTGGGCATTCTTTTTTTTAATGCATTCTGAATACCAAATAAAGCACCTGTCACTAAATAAAATGGAATGCTTACAAGTTACAATCCTGTTCACACATAGGGGTTGATTTGCTAAAGGCATAGACTGTGCACCATACAAGGTGCAGTTGCACTCTGCAAGTGCAATTACTCCAGAGCTTTGTAAATGAGATAGAGATTCACTGTGCAAGGAATACCCAATCACACAAGGAAAATTGAAAAAAAAGCACTTTTGCTTGCACATGATTGGATGATGGAAGTCAGCAGAGCTTCTGGTCATTTGTTAAGCTCTGGAGCAATTGCACTTGCACAGTGCAACTGCACTTTGCAAAGTGCACAGTCTATTTGCCTTTAGTAAATCAACCCCACAATGTTTGTTTTGCTTTGAAAATTATACCGCACTTTGCTTTCTTGGTGCTTCAAAGTTTCTCCAAAGCATCTATAGAAGTGTATGACAAAGCTCGCTTAAAAGCACCTGCAACTTTTGAGAGGCTTATATTCAAAGTTAGCTTTTCTCTGTGTTGAAGGTATTGTAGGTATGGGATATCCCAAGATGCACTGATAAAACAGCAAATTAACTGGAAAGACATTATCAGCAGCCACTTCCAGTTCATGTGTATTTATTCTGGAAGTGTCTGGTGCATACATCATATCTGGTTTGCAGAGAGAAACAACAGGAAGGTGAGCGGGGTCCGGACTTGAGTGGAGCAACTAGCAGACAGCACACGTGGTGTGCAACATGGGAATGCTATAGTGGAAGGTAAGCGGGAGAAAGTAGCAATGTCACACGTGATACACATACAGAAATAGAAGTGATAATGTAAATTAAACATTGTGTGTTTAGTAAAATTTTAAACATAGTGGGGTTTATTTACTAAAGCTGGTTCACTCAGAATCTCATGCACATTTGCATAGACACCAATCAGCTTCCAGGTTTTATTGCTAAAGCTTAATTGAAGAAACTGAGATTAGAAGTTAATTGGCTACCATGCACAGCTGCACCAGATTCTGAGTGAACCAGCTTTAGTAAATAAACCCCAGTGTTACTTCTGTTCAGGGGCGGACTGACCATTTGGAAACTTGGGCACTGCCCAAGGGCCTGGGGTCAGTAGGGGGCCCCATGAGATGCCCCTGGTACCTTTTTCATAGGCTTTTTTGAGTTTGGGCAAGGACACAGGGGCCCCATGATCCCCTATTGTCCAGGGGCCCCGTGAGTTGTCAGTCCGCCCCTGCTTCTGTTTATCAGTTCACAGTGCTGTCTAATTTGATTCCAGATAGCATGAGATTTCTACAATTCAATACCTTCCAACTTTGTGTGACGGCAAAGAGGGACACCCTATAGCACAAAATATATAGGCAAAGGGCACTCCCCTACCATGCCTCCAGTTACACCAGGACCATGAGGATTAATGCACAAAGAATGATTGGTTCAACCCAGATTTTTATCACTACATTTCCTTTAGGGCTCTTTCACACTAGTAGCTGAGGGGCAATAAAAACAGGTGCTTGAGCCATGGCTTTACAGCCCCTCGGGCCACCCATTTAAATTCTAACATCACATCCTGACAGGGCTGTACACATGATGTGACCACAACAATTTTAACTATTGCAGACTAGCTGCAGAGTTTGACATGAACCGCCCATTGAGATCAATGGAGCCGCACCACAACTGTGAGCCAGTTGCAGCATGGTCCCCTGATGTTTGGCAATTAACGAAAAAAAAACCCAAAACAGGTGTCAGGAGCACCGTTTGAACACCTGCCAGCGGTCATTGCTATTCCACCCCCTGAAAAGTGATCCACCTGTCCCAATTAAAATGAGCAATGTACATCTTACTGGCAGCAAACCAGACAATAGCAAGAGCCTTGAAACAGCAGTTTGTCCATTTTACAGAAGTCTGCCAATGCATGGACACCTTTTTTTATTAATGAAAATCTCACCAGTATCTTCCTTGATATGCACAAGAAATTTCTAAGGCTCCATTCACACTAGGGTTTTTCAAATCGCGGGTGGAATTGCCACTATTTTGTCTGTGATTTGAAAACAGGCTGTAAAAGTGTGAATTCATATCAACAGCACCTGAAAAGGCGATTGCGGAACATATTTCCTCTCGACAAATGTGCCGCGACAGCGCAAACAAAATCGCGGGACGTGCAATGCCCAAAAAGGAACGCCCTGCATTTTCAGTTGAAATGAATGGCACCTAAACACGTAATTGAGCGTTTTCATACTTTAACAGCGCATTTTCAAATCGCGGGCAAAATAGTGCCAAAAAAGTATCTGTTCAATTTTGAACACTCTTCCTTCATCTGCTTTTTTCTTACTTGGGTTCTGTTTTCTTTTGCGATGTGGAAACCATGCTAGAAACATTTGTCCCACTTAAATGATCCAGATCATTAAAACATATTACACAAAGTTAACCTGAATAATTACAAAATACAGTTTTTAAATGATGATTTAATTTATTAAGGGAAAAAAGCCATCCTAACCTGCCTGGCCCTATGTGAAAAAGTAATTGCCTCCCCCCTTCCTTGCTAAATCATGAAATAACTGTGATTAACCACATTTTTAGGAAAGCTGAATTTCATTTGCCACACCCAGGACTGATTTACTGCAAGACATGTTGAATCAAGCAACCACTTAAATAGAAGCTGACAAAATTAAGCACGCTAAAAGATTTAAAAAGCAACACATCATGCCACGATCTAAAAGAAAAACAAGAACAGATGCGAAACAAAGTAATTGACATGTATCAGTCTGGAAATGGTTACAAAGCCATTTCTAAGGCTTTGGGATTCCAGCGAACCTTGGTGACAGCCATCATCCACAAATGGAGAAAACGTGGAACAGTGGTTAACCTTCCCAGGAGTGGCCGGCCTACCAAAATTACTCCAAGAGCACATTGACGACTCATCCAGGGGGTCATAAAAGAAACCAGAACAGCATCTAAAGAACTGCAGGCCTCACTTGCCTCAGTTAAAGTCAGTGTTCATGTTTCGTAATTAAGAAAGAGACTGGGCAAAATGGCATCCATGGGAGAGTTCCAAGGCAAAAGCCACTGCTGACCAAATGAACTCATCTAGCATTTGCCAAAAAAATCAGGATTATCTCCAAGACTTTTGGGCAAATATTCTGGGGACTGATGTGACAAAAGGAGTGTGTCCAGTTACATCTGGCGTAAAACTAACACAGCATTTCATAAAAAGGATATCATACTAACAGTCAATGGTGGTGGTATTGAGATGGTCTGGGGCTGCTTTGCAGCTTCAGGACCTGGATGATTTGCCATAATTGATGGAACCATGAATTCTGTGCTCTACTTGAAAATCCTGAACGAAAATGTCTGACCATCAGTTCAAGATCTCAAGCTCAAGCACACTTGAGATATGTAGCAGGACAATGACCAGAAACACACCAGCAAGTCCACCTCTGAATTGCTAAAACCCCCCCAAAAAATTAAGGTTTTGGAGTGGCCTAGTTAAATCTGATTAAAATTTATGACCTTAAAATGCTCTAAAAATGTGGCTGAATTAAAACAATTCTGCAAAGAAGAGTGGGCCAAATTTCTTCCACAGCAATGTGAAAGACTCATTGCCAGTTATCGCAAACACTTGATTGAAGTTGTTGCTGCCAAGGGTAGCACAACTAGTTAGTAAGTTTAGGATGCAATTACTTTTTCACATAGGACCGGGCAGGTTTGGACAGTTTTTTCCCTTAATAAATGAAATCATCATTTAAAAACTGCATTTTGAATTTACTCTGGCTATCTTTGTGTAATATTAAAATTTAGGGATACACCGAAATTTCGGTGGCCGAAACAATTCGGCCGAAAACACCCCACCCCACCCGAAAACACCCCATCGGCAAAAATGAAAAAAAAAGCACTGATACAGGTGCCGAAAAAACCCCGCTCCTCTCTGCCGTCCGCCGTTGCCGCTGCCCCTCTCCGGCGCCTGCCCGCCACTGCTGCCACCGGCCACCACTCGGTAGTTCTCAGCCTTACCTGAGAAACCATTGAGCGATTCCAGCTCTTAGCATAGAGATGTGTGAAGGAAAGATGGCCTCCACTCATCTCTATGCCCTTGGAGGACCAGAGCGATGTCACTTCTGGTTCCGGCCATTTTTTTTTTTAAAGCACTAGATCAATGCTTTTTTTGATCCAATGCTTTACATTGCAGAGGAGAGATGTGGGGTCTAAATGACCCCACATCTCTCCATAAAGAGGACCTGTCACTAATTATTTCTATCACAAGGGATGCATGCAATTCTTGTAATAAGAATAAAAGTGTTTAAAAAATGTAAAGGGACAGTGCAAAAAAAAAAGTTTAAAGTGCCCCTGTCCCCCTCTGCTTGCACATAGTGGTGAACACATACGTAGGCCATGCCCACATATGTAAATGGTGTTCAAACCACACACGTGAGGTATCGCCACGAACATCAGAGCAAGAGCAATAATAAGCAGAGCAAGAGCAAAACGCTAGAACTCCTCTGTAACTTTACACTGCTAACCTGTAGACATTTTTAAAGCATCACCCATGGAGATTTTTAAGTACCGCAGTTTCACGCCATTCCACGCATGTGCAATTTTAAAGCATGACATGTTGGGTATTTATTTATTTGCCGTAACATCCTCTTTCATATTTTACAAAATGGGGTATATATTGTTGTTTTTTTAATCAAAGTGTATTTTTTTCCAAAAAATATATATTCATTTTTAAAAACTGTGCATTTCAGTTTTGGTTTTCGGGCAAGTGCATTTTGAATTTTCAGTTTCGGTTTCGGCACCAGAATTTTCATTTTGGTCACCACTATTTATATTTGCTTGATGATCTGAATCATTTAAGTGTAACAAATATGCAAAAAAATCAGAAAGGGGGCAAATACTTTTTCACAGCACTGTATGTGCTGTGCGGGAAGGCAGAGGAAGGGTTGTGGGCAGGAGGCTTTGGGAAGGAAACTGAAATATGGCGGGATGCAGCCTACCCCAGCATCCCCCTACATCCAGCCATGTGGCATTAACTTGCCTAGCGTTATCAGGAGTCCCTGCATTCACTGCTGCTGGTCCTTTTGCAAACAGAGCATCAGGTATCCCTCCAGGTGCGCCTCTTACTGGTTTGTTGTCAGTGCCTGCCACGGCTGGTTTTGCAAAAATCGCAACCCTCCAGGCATGAATGGGTCTGGATTGTCCATGCCAGGCGCCATGGCTGATATACTTGCAGGGCATCCCTCCAGACATTCCCCAGACCGCATGCTTAGTACTCTTGGCGCGCTGGTTGGACATCCCTGGTTTAGTGAAATTAAGCTTTTCTGATTGTTAGTTAGAGATCCATGCATCAGGTAAAAAAGAGGGACAACTGAGGGAGAAAGAAGGACAGAGGGATTTGGTTTCAACAGTGGGAAATTTGCAATGCAATTCTACCACTAAGCAAAAATCCTTCACTTATCCTTCATAATATTATAATATTCTTCAAACAGTCGCAACTTGAAGAACGAGGCCCTTTTTTTCAAGGCACCCACCCTTTTCCCTCTGGTGCCTGGCAAGGAAAGTGGGGAGAATTCTAACCACCTCCTTAAATGAAAATAGTTTTTCGGGACTCATAATGGAACATTAAACCACCAGCATCAGGGATGAAAGGTCAAGCCACAACAGAAACAAGACTCAAATGTGCCTTCAGATTTTTTTTCCTATGTCTGTAGGCACAGAGTTTCCTGCTTTTCTTTTCTTGTTGTTAAGAGGTAATATGATTTACAAGCTAAAATAAACATTAAGCGTTAACGCAAACATTGCGGAAACCCTGCCTGTCTCTGTAGTAAAACACTAGGTTACACAGCACATGCGGTTTAGTTCATGGAATAAATAAGGAAGGAACGGGAACTAACTCTTATGATCAATTTCATTTGTAAACATTTAACAGGGTAATTTGCCACTTTAAGGATGACGCAGCTATCAGTCATTTGATTTTGTTGTTTGTTTATATTATTGGAAAATGAATGTGTTATTCAGAGGCCAAATTCCACCATGTCAGCAACTCACTAATCTCTTTAATTAATACATAATTGATGAATAGCATATGAAGTATTAAATTTAGGACAATGTGCCAGATCTTACTTTCAAATGAATACAGTGGTGGCTGGTTTATTTATAAAGATCAAATTTGCAAGAGATAAGGTATGAAAGAGATAAGTTCAGAGATGGGGTATGAAATTACTCTAACAACCAATCAGAATCTTTATTTTATTTTCAACAGTACAGAAATTACAATTCTGAACTTGAGGTCTTAAATGAGATTCTGTTGCATTTACAATGATGGATGAAATACCATTCGCTGACATTTGCAGAATATATGATGCTTGTTGGCAGTGTGTACAGGTTAAACGCTGACATATATGTATTTAATTCAGGCTAAAAATATTAGTTTGCATTATGAAAAATATTAGCTTGGATGAATTTGGACAAGGAATCACAGGTCTCTAATGGCAATTATTTATAAAATCAATGACAAAATCAATCATTCACATTCTAAAAATTGTATTTATTGGCTAAATCCACCATTTAAAAAAACAGATAAAGGCATATTACCCAATAAAAAAATGCACATTTACTATATATACAGCCACAGATCTGTCCTGAGATATAGACCTTCAATCATGGGGCTGGAGGAAGTGTCAATGACACCACCGCAGTTGTGCACCATTGGTAACTACAAGTTTCTTTGTGGCAGTGGCAGATTACTGTGAATGATGATGGAGCCACATACAAATTCAACTAATGACAGAAGTCAGCAGAGAGAAGGACCCCTGAATTATGTAAGTGGAGGGGCAGTTTGGGAGTTGGGAACTGCAGACTGAGACCGCGTTCATGGTCATAAAAGTGAACCTCTTAGTAAGGTACTGTACAGGTGAATTCAAATGTGGAACATGTTTATAAATGTGGAAAATTATGCGACGATTCATTCAATCATTTGCCCCTTTATAAATAAATGTATAATATTGTCCTCAGTTATTAAAGAGACCCTGTTGTTAGGCTAAAATGTTTCAGGCAGAAACACGCTGTAAAAGAACAGTAAGCATTACTGCAATACAACAATTCTGGGTGTGTTGGTGTCCTTCACAGAGAGTTGTGGTTCCTTGCACCAACTCCTTCATTGGTAAAATGTTCTATAGTAACGTAAGGATCACTACACTGGATCTTCCATGCAAGAGACTTCTCTGGGATCGCATCCCTCTCCCCGTAGTAGTCTCATTTGGACTATTCTGAATATTTACACCATTTATAGATCCCATTAGGATCAATCCACACACGCATTTGTGTGATTATTGACTTCACATTCTTCTTCACGTATTGGTTTTTCACATTATCCTTCACTTATTCCTGATCATTGAGAGATCATGCTGTATATTTAGATTTCACAGCATATAGGCTGCGCCTATGAGATATAGTCACGATATGTACTTTGTCATATGTCACATATATTCTTTTATTTATTATTTTTGTTCATAGAAGTTTGATATATATTTTTCACTTCATATGTGCGTTTTTATGTATGCAGTTCTGTCATTAGCGATACATCATTTATTTTGATATTTGCTCATAGATCATTAGGTATATGAATGGATGTTGGCAGCTTCATTTGTTATGGTGATTTTAGGTTTTAGGTAGGAGTGCAGGAGGTTCTCACATACAAGGGTAGGTGATGGGAACCGCAGAGGGCACCAGGGGACACGCTATCTGACATATTGTAATGTTTCTTATAGCATTGGGGTTTTTACCTCTACAAGAGAACAAAGATCTCATTCTCAGTCACAACTTACTGAAGAAGTAAGTCCCCAGTATGTTCTTTTACATAGTGCTTCTGCCTGAAACATTTTGTGTTACAAATAGGGTCACGTTAAAACATTAATCAACCCAAAAGAGTGGTGATTCAACCAGAGTCTGCTCAAATTTAGCTGAAAGCAAAATACTAGTTTTTGGAGGACTAACTGTTCAAATCAGCTAGTATTCTCTATTCTACCCACTTGCCACAAACCACAGTGTGATTTGAAGTTCTTGCCATGAACCAACTGTTCAAATCAACTAGTATTCTCTATCTGCAGAGATAGAGTCCTGTTCTACCCACTTGCCACAAACGAAACTGTGATTCGAGGTTCTTGCCATGAACTAACTATTCAAATCAACTAGTATTCTCTATCTACAGAGATAGAATTCTCTGTTCTACCCTCTTGCCACAAATCACCTAATGATACTCACAAGACTTTATATTGGCTGCATCTGGGGAGGATAGTAATGGAGAGCTGAGAATGTCCACTGAAGAGTAAAATAAGTCAGAGGATTATTCATCCCAAAAGCAGCAGTTAAACCTAGTCTTTAACCACCTTCCGCCCGCCCTATAGTACAATGACGGGCGCAAGGTGGTTCTCTCGTTCTGATAGGACGTCATATGACGTCCTACCATTCTCACTGCGCATGCGCGGCTCAGATGATGATCAGTGTGCCCTGATGATCAGTGTGGCCCCAGAAGTGCCACGTGCCAGTGCCCATCAGTGCCACGTGCCAGTACCCATCAGTGCCACATCAATGCCACATATCAGTGCCTACCAGTGCACATCAATGCCACATATCAGTGCCCATCTGAGCTGCCTTTCAATGTCACCCATCTGTGCCAGTCAGTGCCACCTATCAATGCCAATCAGTGCCACCTGTCAGTGCTGCCAATCAGTGCCACCTATCAGTGCCAGTCAGTGCTGCCTATCAGTGCCAGTCAGTGCTGCCTATCAGTGCCATATATCAGTGTCATGTATCAGTGCTGCCTTTCAGTGCCCATCAGTGATGCCTGTCAATGCCCATCAGTGCAACCTACCAGTGCCTCCTCATCAGTGCCACCTATCAGTGTCCATCAGTGCAGCCTATCAGTGACCATCACTGCAGCCTCATTAGCGCACATCAGTGAAGGAGAAAAATCACTTAATTATAAAATTGTATAACAAAAACTAAGAAAAAAATTTTTTTTTTCAAAATTTTCAGTGGTTTTTGGTTTGTTTAAGAAAAAATAAAAATTCCAGAGGTGATTAAACACCACCAAAACAAAGCTGTATCTGTCTCAAAAAAATGATAAAAATTTCATATGGGTACAGTGTTGCATGACCGCGCAATTGTCATTCAAAGTGTGACAGCGCTGAAAGCTGGAAATTGGCCTGGGCAGGAAGGGGGTATAAGTGCCCTGTAGGCTAGTGGTTAAATACAGTTTGTACTTTGATTGCTGAAAGGTCAGTGCAAGATGACAGACATCTTTGTTATCTTTTTAGATGTGACCATGAGAGTGCTCTCTGCAAAGTGTTTGACCATAAAAACTAATTCAGAAACAATTAGAGAGCTTTACTTACATACTGTAAGATATTCCATTCATACAATTACAGTGGCATGCATGTCATTGAAACCTCTGCAAACAAGTAAAGAAATGCCCTACAACAATCAGACAAGAATAAGGCCTTGAAGGGTTTCCCCAGATGAAGATGATATGTTTTGACATTTGTGAGCATTCTTCACACAGAGATAAACCAAATTGTCAGTGTGTAAAGGGTATGTCCTTTCCCTTTACTATAGAGAAAAAGGAGCTTATTACTCACAATGTATTTGCTGTGTCACCTGTAAAATTAACAGATTGTCCACACAGCAATCGACCATGGACAGATTGCTCACTGTCCATCATTCATGGTAAGGCATCAGATCAGCTCATCTACAGCCAGGTTAAATTGTGTTCAAATAAAGTTTTAAAGAAAATTCCTTTGAATAAGAAACAGTGATCTAATCGGCACCATACAAGTATTTCCCACATACTAAATTGTAGAGTTGTAATAACTGTTTTAATAAATTCTCTCAAAACCACTTACTACTTACAATGTTTTCGAAAACTGAGCTATTAGCAGTAGAATTACAATTATTGTAAGCATATGTTTTAACATATATTTTTGCATGTTCGTTCATTTTTTTAAACTGGATTTTTATAGTAAGCATCAAATAAATTGGTCAAAAATGTTTTTTTGGTTGACATATTTTGACTGAAGTTAAATAAAAAAAAAATATTGAGAACAAATGAAATAAAAAATCCTCTTAATCCAGCAATGCTAGCATCTGTTCTATCCCATATTATATATGGTCATGGTGCACCACAACAGTTAGAAAATTTACATATACAACTACATTTATGTGAATGTACAATATGTACAGTGCTCAGCATAAATGAGTACACCCCAACAGATTTGTCAGAAAACCTTTACTTTACTTTCAGAATCAACATTTTCTATGAGACACTATACTACAAAATACACCCACAAATGTGGGCCGTTGATTTCAAACAAGATTTGTTAATTTGCATGCACAAAAAAGTATTTTTCCTAGCAAATTCATTCAAGACCATGTTGCCAAAATGAATACAACCCAATAAAAGTCATAGGAGCAAAACTACATTTTAGACAACAAAATACTAATTAACAAGAATTCAACTACAGGTGAATATAATTATTCATTTAACAGGTGTCCAGCAGACAGTTGAATATACAGTAAAAGAGCGTTACTTAACAAAGAAAACCCCTTCTCATGTCATGCTGTCAGCAATGGCACTACATGGAAGAGAAATGTCACAAGGCCTGAGAAAGAAGATCATTTCTTTACACAAGAAAGGCGATGGCTACAAGAAGATCAACAGAGCTTTACTTATCAGTCAGAATACTATAGCAAAAGTGATACAAAAATTTAACAAAGATGGAACTGCAGCCATCACATAGAGAAATCCAGGCCGTCTACGGAAGTTAACACCTCAACAGGAGCGTCTTCTGATGAGAAGGGTTGAAGAAAATCGCCTTACAAGTTCACTGCAGTTAGCTAAAGATGTAGAAAGCCAAACTTGGGTGATTGTTTCCCGTGACACAATGTGGCGTACACTGCAGAGGAATGGCATGCATTAGTCTCGTCCATGGAGGAAACCTCTCCTAAAGCCCATGCACAAAAAATCTTGTCAAGAATTTGCCAGGGCCCATGCTGAAAAAGAAAAATACTACTGGTACTGTGTACTCTGGAATGATGAGAACAAGATATATGTTTTTGGAACTGATGGCTTCAAAACTGTATGGTGTCGCAAAGGTGAGGAGTAAAGAAAAATGCATGGTGCCTACAGTGAAACATGGTGTTGGGAGTGTCCTTCTGTGGGGCTGCATAAGTGCTGCTGGTGTCGGGGAGCTGCATTTCATTGATGGTATCATGAATTCACAGATGCATTGCTCTATATTGAAAAAGAAGATGCAACCATCACTCCATGCCCTTGGTCGTCATGCACTTTTCCAATATGACAATGATCCAAAACACACATCTAAGACCACTGTTACATTTCTGAAGAAGAACAGAGTGAAAGTGATTCAATAGCCAAGTATGTCTCTTGATCTGAACCCAATCGAACACCTATGGGGAATTCTGAAGAGACAAATTGAGCATCACTCTCTATCCAGCAGTCAGACTCTAAAAGAGGTCGTTCTTGAAGAATGGAAAAAGATAGATGTTACAATATGTCACCAACTTGTTCATTCCATACCTAGAAGACTTGGTACTGTCCTTACAAATCATGGTGGTCATACAAAATACTAGATGTAGTTATTTTTGTTGTGGGGTGTATTCATTTTTGAATCAACTAATTTAAGTAAAACTGAAAATTTTGTAATCAAAGTTATATTATTAATCTTACTTTCATGTAATGAGCAAAACAAATGTTCTATAAAACTCTTGTGTTTTTGTGTTCATTGAGATATTGATTAAAATTTTACTTTTCAAAAGGGGTGTACTCATTTATGCTGAGCACTGTATATGTAAAGCACTGTGAAAATTGTTGGCACTATATAAGTGCCCGTAATAAATAGATTAAATAAATAATTACCCACAAACTAGAAAACAAAGATTTCACTTTTTGAGTGCTGGGATTTAGCAATCACTGATTCAAGTGAATCCCAGCTTTACCTAATACTCCTCATGTTAAAGCTGAAATATGGGCAAAACTATTTTTGTACATTTTCAGAGTAAAACTAAGTTACTTCTAATGAGGTGTGCCCCATCTCTGACTGCTGCAGTGTTCGTTGAATCTTTTACTTTTATTCGACCTGCAGCCTACTGTTGGTGCTGAACATTCAGTGATGACATCTGTAGTTCTGGCTGCAATACAGTGATCACAGTAGGGCACTTGCTCAGCACTTCCTCCATTCAGAAAAGACCAGGATACCAAAGTGTTCTGTGAAAGGAGGAGGTGAAGATAAACATCACAATCTCTCCTCTGCCAACCATAAAATGTCTTGTATTCTGTGAAAAGAATGCAAGGCTTTTTCTGAAAGGAGGTACCCCCATACATTGTAGCCCTGGATGGAAATGTGTCTTTTGCAGAATAACCAAGTGAAAATAAAGGAAAAAATGTATGAAGAAAAGAAACTAATGCAGCCGACCCCTCAAGGACTGGTAAGTTGTAATATATTGTTGTTTGTTTTAGTGTTTAGATATACTTTAAGTAAAATAGGCAGAAATGACAGGAAAATCCATTGTGCATTTACACACTAATGCTGGCAAAGTTTTAGCAGCCTGTTTAAACTGTCATTGCTGTGTTTTGCTGATAGAGTATCTGCATGTTGAGCTAGTGTACCATCTGACAGTTTTGAATGACTGCAGGAGGCTAATAGATATACCATTTTGCCATCAGAATTTACAGTATAGAGAAAATGAAGAATCTATGTAATGCTGCATAGACATGTAGAGTTATTGCAACTGACAATGAATGGCATTAAGATGCTAGCTGATACCCAAGGTATTGAGGGCTCTTCCCATAAGTATTCCTATAAATACATAAGTATTAGCATTTTTTGACAGTAGTATGTAATGCACAGTTTCCAGATGGCTAGGAGGTTTTTACATTTGAAATCTGGTACAGCACCCATTACAGGAACCATGAAGCCAATGACAGAATATCCTTTGAAATATATGAAAAGTCCCACTTTCTTTAAATAAACCAATTACTAAAAATCTACCTTTCCAGATCTTGCATTTTAACAAGATCCATGGGGACTAAGTTTAAACTCTCCTTTCAAATCCCTCTGAAAAGGATATTATGTCAGCACGAGAATACTGTTAGGTGTAATTAATATGCTATTTTTCTTATTTCCCTGCCGAGTGTTGAATAACGCAGCTATAACTCATTTATGTCACCCTCACAGAGGAAGCAAGCGAGCAGGGACATTCTCACACTTGGGGAAGAGTTTGGAACCAAAAAATAGTGGGGATTTATGGGGAGCTTAATGGAAATCATCTCAAGGATTTTGGCTCCGGTTTCCACTCTCACATCACTCAGCAGCTTCATGGGGACATTATGAAAACATGTCTCAGCTTCCAGTTAGAGTGGACTATAGAAGAAGTGAGATGTAAAAATGGCTTGGTTAGCTATTCATTCTGCTACACATTTGGTCACGGCTTAGCATTTTATTAGTTATTCTTTGCTTTTAGACAGTGAAAGCAAACTATAAAATGATGTATAGCATTCTGATATACACCTGTGTTGTCCATTTTGTAGTGTCCTTCAGAAATATGAATGGAAGGAGTCACCTGGTTGGGTTGGTCTTATCTTACCCTAAGGCTGGACATAGTTATACAAAAGTGCTCTGAATAACCAGGCCATTAGTTTTGTCTCTTCCTTCATCTGAACATGTAGAACGTGAAGTTGTGTTTGTATTCCTATACGAATGAAAATCTGTGCTTTGGCTATGCAGGATAAAGCAGCAGGTTCAACTCAAAACTGCCCCAAAGTGTACTAAATTTACCTCTCTTGAATTCCCTGAAACTTTATCAACTGCTGGCAAGATCTGGAAATTACGCAGAGTCCAGGATTTCCCACTCCTACCTGATAGCATTGGAGCTTGACCAGCCCTCCACCAAACACCGGTGCTGTAATGCAGAAGGATGATGTGTAAGGCGTAAGATCTCTTATACCCAGAATCATGGATTTTTCATACAAAACATTCCTTGACAAAGGAAGTTACATGTCTGTAACAAAAGATGGCTTAATCCTTTTAACAGTTTGGATTCATAGCCCCTGACTTATATAACACTAGCATGTTCCCTTTATTGCTTAGATATAGGGTGTGTTTGCTAAGATAATCTTGCTTGAGGTGATTGTAACCGTATTAGTGCACTTGCGACAGAAACAATTGAGTACTGATGTGATACTTTTTTTATTTGCACTAACATACAATTTTGAGGACAGGCTTTCAGGGTATATCCCCTTCTTCAAGGTCCAGGCAGTACTACTACAAAGTTTTAGCAGAATGTTAGAAGATATGTTGAAAGGGGGAGGAAAAAAAACCCAGAAAGAAACACACACAAACAGATGTACACAGCAATGGTTAAAAGACTAGGATTAGACTAGAGATAAGATACAGCAAAAGCAAAGACTGGGGTGGGGGAACAACACTTACAGATGGGGTCAAAAAACTGTTGGATAATGAGTGAGGAATCCCATGTCCAAATTAAGGCTGTTATCTCTTGTGTCAAATAGAATTATCATTCTTATTTCAAAAGTTTTTTTTTCCTGAATAGATTTGAAATTTCCTTTAAGGACTAAAATATTGAGGTCTTTCATAGTGTGGTCTGGTTGTGCAAAATGGTGTCTCACAGGTGTGCAAAATTCATCTTCTTTATGTTCCTTGATGGTATGTCTGTGCAAATTCATCCTTGTTTGCAACTTCTGTCCTGTTTCGCCAACATAAGATCATTTGCTACATTTTCTGCACTGGATAAGGTACACAACATTACTAGAGCTGCAGCTGTATGATCCGGAGATATTGAAGATCCCTTTTGAGTGTCTGACATTTTTTGATGGATTGATTTGGTTGCACAGTTTGCAGCGTTTTTTATTGCAGGGTTTGCTTACATTATTTGTGACATCTTGATCAGAAGGAAGTTTCCTACTGATTAGTTTATTTCTGAGGTTGGGGGGTTGCTGAAAGCCAGTATTGGGGGTTGCTGGAATATTTCTTTCAGAGTTCCATCCTCTGTTATGATGGGTTGTAAATCTTTGATTATTTTTTTTATTCCTTCAAGTGCTGGGTTGTATGTAGTTACTAGAGGTACACGGTTGTTTGTTTTTTTCTCTTTGTACTGAAGTAGATTTTCTCTTTCAGGTTCTCAAGGCTGTGTTTATGCTGGTGTTGATAGTTTTGTCCTTGTAACCTTTCTTATGGAAGGAGTCTGCTAGTGTCCCGAGATGTTTATCTCTGTCTCTTGGGTCAGAACATATTCGATGGTATCTAATGGCCTGACTGTGTATGATGGCACGTATTGTGTGTTGGGGGTGGAAGCTAGAACTGTGGAGGTAGTTGCATCTGTCAGTGGGTTTCCTGTATATTGAGGTGTGAAATGTATCATCCCCGATGTATACTGTGGTGTCTAGGAAGTTGACGTGTGTGTTTGAGTATTCCATTTTTTAGTTTGATTGATGGATGAAAAGTGTTGATCAATGAGTAAAACTGTTTTAGGTTTTCTTCACCTTCTGTCCATATGATGAAAATATCATCAATATAGCGATAGTATCTGTATGGTTTTTGTTCCATGCTGTTCAGGACAAAGAGAAAAAAACAAACAACCGTGTACCTCTAGTAACCACATACAACCCAGCACTAGAAGGAATAAGAAAAATAATCAAAGATTTACAACCCATCATAACAGAAGATGGAACTCTGAAAGAAATATTATAGCAACCCCCAATACTGGCTTTCAGACAACCCCCCAACCTCAGAAATAAACTAATCAGTAGAAAATTTCCTTCTGATCAAGATGTCACAAACAATGGAAGCAAACCCTGCAATAAAAAACGCTGCAAACTGTGCAACCAAATCAATCCATCAAAAAGTGTCAGACACTCAAAAGGGATCTTCAATATCTCTGGATCATACAGCTGCACCTCTAGTAATGTTGTGTACCTTATACAGTGCAGAAAATGTAGCAAAGGATCTTATGCTGGCGAAACAGGACAGAAGCTGCAAACAAAGATGAATTTGCACAGACATACCATCAAGGAACATAAAGAAGATGAATTTTGTACACCTGTGGGGCACCATTTCACACAACCAGGCCACACAATGGGAGACCTCAATATTTTAGTCCTTAAAGGAAATTTCAAATCTATTCAGGAAAGGAAAACTTTTGAACTAAGAATGATAATTCTATTTGACACAAGAGATAACAGCCTTAATTTGGACATGGGATTACTCACTCATTATCCAACAGTTTTATGACCCCCATCTGTGAGTGTTGTCCCCCCCCCAAGTCTTTGCTTTTGCTGTATCTTATCTCTAGTCTAATGCTAGTCTTTTAACAGTTGCTGTGTACATCTATTTATGTGTGTTTCTTTCTGTTTTTTTTTTCCTCCCCCTTTCAACATATCTTCTAACATTCTGCTGAAACTTTGTAGTAGTACTGCCTGGCCCTTGAAGAAGAGGACATACCCTGAAAGCTTGTCCTCAAAATTGTATGTTAGTGCAAATAAAAAAAGTATCACGTCAGTACTCAATTGTTTCTAAGATAATCTGCAATTTATTTGTGACATTACTGAAGCCCATTACTTGAAAAATGCAGTCTTGCCATTTGTGAGTTTGTGGGCACATATAAACAATAGTAAAAATACGGAATAATAAAACAATCAAAGACAAGTGCTAATGTCATGCCACCAACTTTTTTCTTGCTTTTGTTTGAGAGAAGGATAACTCATGTCAGGTAAACACCTGACATTTTCTACCTCTTTACCTCTTTAGAGGTAGAGTTTCTACCTCTTTCAAAACTTATACAAAACTTGGAAAAAAAGCTTTTGTCTGGACATCCATAGTGTTCTGAAATGTCCACTATGACCAAATGACAAAAGATGACCATGACAATATTAAAATTATATTGGTAAAAATAGACAATATTGAAACAATACCCAAATATCTATCAGTGGTTACAGTGTTGTCATGCAACACTGTACCCATATGAAATTTTTATAATTTTTTTGAGACAGATAGAGCTTTCTTTTGGTGGTATTTAATCCCCACTGGGTTTTTTATTTTTTGCTAAATAAACCAAAAACAACTGAAAATAATAAAAAAAATGTTTTTCCTTAGTTTCGTTATAAAATGTTGTAAATAAGTGATTATTCTCCTTCACTGATGTGTGCTAATGAGGCTGCAGTGATGGGCACTGATAGGCTGCACAGATGGGCACTGATAGGCGGCACTAATGGGCACTGATGAGGAGGCACTAATAGGTGGCACTGATGGCCATTGATAGGCATCACTGATGGGCACTGAAAGGCAGCAGTCATATATGGCACTGATAGGTGGCACTGATAGTCAGCACTGACTGGCTCTGATAGGCAGCACTGACTGGCACTGTTAGGTGGTACTGACTGGCACTGATAGGTGGCATTGATAGGTGGCACTGACTGGCACTGATAGGTGGCACTGAAAGGCAGCTCAGATGGGCACTGATATGTGGCATTGATGTGCACTGGTAGGCACTGATATGTGGCACTGATGGGCACTGGCAGGTGGCATTGATGTGCACTGACAGGTGGCATTGATGGACACTGACAGGTGGCACTGATGGGGCTACACTGATCATCAGGGCACACTGATCATCAGTGTACATGTCCACTTTGAGGAATGCTAATTACCGGCTCTCCTCTCCTCATGAGCTGTCATAGTGACAGCTTGTTAGGAGAGACATGCCGATAAGCGGCATTTCCTTATTTACATGCGATCAGCTGTGATCTGTCACATGACAGAGCCAACGTCTTCAGCTCTTTCCGTTGACTGGTGATCCGCTGTGTCCAAGGGACAAAGCGCACCACCGATCGCCACGCTACTCGTCCTCAGAGCCGCGCACGCACGGTTAGAGTGGGAGGACGTCATATATCTTCCTACCAAAACGAGAGGACCGCCTTGTGCCCGTTATTTCCTTATATCGCGAGCGGGAGGCGGTTGAATTCTAAACACTGGTAGACAATGGTGTATTTAGGTTTTGTGCTGCCCTATGCAAAATCATCCATGCTGCCCCCACCCCACGGAGAGAGAGCCTGACTCCATCCAACACCACCCGCTCACTTGAGAGAGCCTTCCACTACCACCACCCACCCCCAGCAAAAGAGAGAAAGACACTCACCTTCACAGCTACGGACATCTCCTGGAATGAAAGTCAGGCTCTGCATACACCGTCAAGCAGCCCGCAGCCTCTCTCGGTTCACACCTGGTCCCCAGATCGCGTGTGTCCCTTTTCCCATCTCTTCTTCAGGTAGTCCGTTTCCATCTGTCAGCTGATAAAGGACAGTGGGCTGTGTCCGCTCTGCATAAGCGGAGCGAACACGGACCTGTCATTCATTTGCTCAGTGGGGATCAGTGGGCAGATCCCTCGCTGATCAAGTGGATCCCCCGACGGGTCCACCCTGTGTAAACGGGGCCTAGGACAAAAAAGTAACTAAACTAAAAAACACACTTTTTTATTTTCATTAGTGTTAGTTTAATAAAACTAACTACAGTTAGTAGCTCCTACAGTGTTCCTGTATTAAAAAAACTATACACTTTATTCTCATTAGTCCCATTAAACTAAAATAACCATTGCAAAATTATACACATAATGTTTATAAATAAAGGATTTTTTTTCAAATATGAACCAACTGAATACTAATGGAAAAATGTTTAAATAATAAAGTGGAGTTCCAGTTGATTTAAAAAAATAAATAAAAGTCAGCAGCTACAAAAACTGTAGCTGCTGACTTTTAAAAAATAGACACTTACCTGTCCCTTGATCCAGCGATGTCCTGACCACGGCTGGTTTCACCTCCTCACATATAATTTTTGGATTGTAAGCTCTAACGAGCAGGGCCCTCTGTTTCCTCTTGTACCAAATTGTATTGTAACTGTTATGTCTACCTTCATTTTGTAAAGCGCTGCACAAACTGTTGGCGCTATATAAATCCTGTATAATAATAATATAATGTAGAGTTAATAGTCATGTACTGCATGTGATGAAGCCCAGAGATCACTCACAGCTCAGATTGTGAGAACAGTGCTGAAACCTCCTTGAGCCAGGATAGGGTAAATAATACACCTTATCCATGTACCCCTTGACCTAATGTGTAATTAACCCTTGTAGTGAAGGGTAGAGTTTATCTCATTCGCAGAGTTCAACTTTAAAGGGTGAAGGGGAAGAAAGAGTTAATTGGGGATCATCAGGGTAAACTAAGGGTTAACAAGGGGTTAACTAGGAAGTGGTTGCAAAGGCATTTTTTTATTAAAATATAAAACATGCTATACTTACCTGTCCAATACCAATGGAGCCAATGGCTCCCACTGCTGCTGAGTCTCTTGTGAATACATGAAGGGTAGAGAAGAGCTGAAGCAGCTGGACACAGTGCTGGATTCAGATTGGGCTCAGACAAGTGTCTAAGGGGGGAATGGGGGTAGCTGATATTGGAAGTTTTTTTTATCTTAATGCAGAGAATGCATCAAGGTAAAAAAACGTTTTGCCTTTACAACCACTTTAAACTTAAATTATATGCGATCGAAGCTCATCTGTATCATCTGCAGATGAATGAAATAGAGCAGGTTAAGCTGGGTACACACTATAAAAAATGTAGTAAATGATCGTCTGGGTTTCTTCAATGTTTCACAGCAAGTCAAATCCAAGGATGGTACTAATTGTATGAAAATTTTAGAACGACAAAGGCTTTTTTTTGTTTGATGTAAAGATGCTGCAGCATGTTGTTGCTTATTGTTTCTGATTATGCACAGTCTTTCTAATGCAAATTTTCTTGTATGAAAACAGTACCCATTAAGCGAAAATCATTAGTTCTGTTCAAGTAAGAGAAAAATTTTGAAGCTTGTCCCTTTAGAAATTTTCATTTGCAAAGTCTGAATCAGATGTCAAAAGTTGTGTACACATTATACGAAAATAAAACAATCGTTCCTCATTTAGTATTTTTCCTACAATTTTCTTATAGTGTGTATGCAGCTAAACTTTATGTCTATCTATCATGTGTCTAAATAATGTTTAAATACAGTGCCTTCAAAAAGTATTCATACCCCTTGAAATTTTCCACATTTTGTCATGTTACAACCAAAAATGTATATTTTATGTGATAGACCAACACAAAGTGGCACATAATTGTGAAGTGTAAGAAAAATGGGGCAGAGGTTCACCTTCCAGCAGGACAATGAGCTACAATGGAATGGTTTAGACCAGGAGTCTCCAAACTTTTCAAACAAAGAGCCAGTTTACTGTCCTTCAGACTTTAGGGGGGCCAGATTGTGGCAAGTGGGAGTAGAAAATGTCCTGGGACCACCATCAATGAGGGTTTGTGGTCAGTAGGAGGAGGAGTAGTGCCCCATCAGTGGGGGGAATAGTACCTAAGCAGTGGAAGAAATGGTGCACTATTGTTGGTGTCTGTAGAAGGAATAGTGCCTCATATCATTGGGAGGAATAGTACCCAATCAGTGGAAGAAATGGTGCACCATTGTTGGTGTCTGTAGAAGGAATAGTGCTCATATCATTGGGAGGAATAGTACCCAATCAGTGGAAGAAATGGTGCACCATTGTTGGTGTCTGTAGAAGGAATAGTGCTCATATCATTAGGAGGAATAGTACCCAATCAGTGGAAGAAATGGTGCACCATTGTTGGTGTCTGTAGAAGGAATAGTGCTCATATCATTAGGAGGAATAGTACCCAATCAGTGGAAGAAATGGTGCACCATTGTTGGTGTCTGTAGAAGGAATAGTGCCTCATATCATTGGGAGGAATAGTACCCAATCAGTGGAAGAAATGGTGCACCATTGTTGGTGTCTGTAGAAGGAATAGTGCCTCATATCATTAGGAGGAATAGTACCCAATCAGTGGAAGAAGTTGTGCACCATTGTTGGTGTCTGTAGAAGGAATAGTGCCTCATATCATTGGGAGGAATAGTACCCAATCAGTGGAAGAAATGGTGCACCATTGTTGGTGTCTGTAGAAGGAATAGTGCCTCATATCATTAGGAGGAATAGTACCCAATCAGTGGAAGAAATGGTGCACCATTGTTGGTGTCTGTAGAAGGAATAGTGCCTCATATCATTGAGAGGAATAGTACCCAATCAGTGGAAGAAATGGTGCAACATTGTTGGTGTCTGTAGAAGGAATAGTGCCTCATATCATTGGGAGGAATAGTACCCAATCAGTGGAAGAAATGGTGCACCATTGTTGGTGTCTGTAAAAGGAATAGTGCCTTTTATCATTGGGAGGAATAGTACCCAATCAGTGGAAGAAATGGTGCACAATTGTTGGTGTCTGTAGAAGGAATAGTGCTCATATCATTGGGAGGAATAGTGCCCCAAGGGCCGGATGTAGGCTAGCAAAAGACCACATCTAGCATTCAGGCCACAGTGTGGGGACCCCTGGTTTAGATCAAAGCATATTCATGTGTTACAATGGCCCAGTCAAAGTCCAGATCTAACTCCAATTGAGAATCCGCGGCAAGAGTTGAAAATTGCTCTCCATCCAATCTGACAGAGCTTGAGCTATTTTACAAAGAAGAATGGGCAAAAATTCACTGTCTAGATGTGCAAAGCTGGTAGAGACATACCCAAAAAGACTTGCAGCTGTAATTGTAGCAAAAGGAGCTTCTACAAAGTATTGACTCGGGGCTGATTACAAATGCACGCAATACTTTTCAGATATATATTTGTAAAAAATGCTGAAAGCCGTTTATCATTTTCCTTCCACTTCACAATTATGTGCCACTTTGTGTTGGTCTATCACATAAAATCCCAATAAAATACATTTACGTTTTTAGTTGTAACATGACAAAATGTGGAAAAATTTCAAGGGGTATGAATACTTTTTCAAGGCACTGTATATGTCTGTCAGTGTTTTGACAGCAGCAGCATTACAGTTGCTGTATTTACACAGTCACCTGTAATTTTGAGCCAGCCTCCACTGCTGGTTAAACAAATATCATATGTTATCTGGGCACTGATAAAGTCTGTGCATTTGCTAATCCAATAACTGGGATTATTGTAAAGGCGTAGTTGCTCATATAAGCCTTTGCTTTCAAAGACAGAAATACTTGCTGTCCTGAGTTTTCCACACTGCACTTACTGAAATGAATAACCCCTCATTTAAAGAGACATTGTTTTCACAGATGGAGAGTGTTTTAACACAAGCACAGCTCCTGGCCTTCCTATGTTTAGGTCAGCCAGTTTTTAGGGCTGTTAATGATGGCCATCATTCATCTAAGTCACCTGCTTAATAAAATTTGCTTTATGACTGTCGGGTTATATCATGTATAACGTGTACAGTATGTACATCTTCAGTTTTGTATAAGGCTTAAACTGAAGAGCACGTCACTTAAATGTAAAACCCCAACCAACTACTTCATAGTCTGCGTAAATTTGATTGTGTAATTCTCACTCTTGCATTTTTTTATTATTTAAAAGGCAATATTTTTTTATGTTATAACCAATAAAAGCAGAGTAAGTAAAACAACTTCATAGAGTAAATGTAAATGAAATAAAGTATAGCAAAGAATACAGAGCTGTTAGAAGTGTACGTCCAGCTAAGCCTGTTTTTTCTTTGTTTTGGATAGAGTGAGGACAGGTTAAAACTTTTGTTAGGTTTTTACTGCTTTCCTGTACTCCATTAGAGAGATTTCCCCCCTACTTTCTGTCCTGCTAACAACATTTTACCAGACAAGAAGTGAGGAAAACTCTCCGAAAGCAGCACAGTCAGGAAAAAAAATGTTTTTTATCCTGTAGAGTAGGGGGAAGCTGTAACAGATGTATCGCCCTCTAGTGCAGTAGGGTTTTTTTGTATAGTTAAAGCAGGGATAATCAACCAGGGTTCTGTGGAATCCTAGGGTTCCTCCAGAGGTTGTTAGGGTTTCCTTGAAGAACAAGATATCTGCTTCTCAGATGAGTAATCACTAACTGATGCCAATGGTCGTATTAGCTATCTGTAAGGGGTAATTCTTCCCAATGACCACAATATGGTTTCTAGGGGTTCTGTGAGCAATAGGAGATTTCTACTTCTCAGATGGGTAAACACTGACACCAATGGTCATTTTTTGCTATCTGAAAGGGGGTAATTCTTATCAATGACCACAAATGCAAGAAGCATTCTTCTTAATGACCATCATAATAATGTACTGTGAGCTGTAAATGTAATAATTATTAGCAGGGGTTCCCTGAAGACAAAAAGTTATTTCAAGGATTCCTCCATGTCAAAAAGGTTGAGAAAGGCTGAGTTAGAGGCTTGCTAGAAGCCTGGGTGTGAGTCAGCCTTGGTGTGAGTCTGCAAGGTTACTTTAGGTTAGGGCTCTACAGCTCATTCCTCTGGTACCACCCCCGGATGTGGAAACTTGGAGAAGTTTCTAGAAGCCAGTGGGTGGAGGTGAGGAAGGGCTGATCTGCATATTTATGGGAGTCTGACCAATCCTAGGCAGGAAGCCTGGCAGTTTGGGAGATCAACCCATAAATATGACAGAACCTGGCCATCAAGAGGAGTCGGGTGGAAAATGGAGTAAGGAGGTGCTGCTGTTATGGGACCTGGGAGGGGGCCCCAGAGAGGGGATCAACCTACAAGCTGGGAGCTTGAAAAAGGGACCTCCACTGTTCCACAGTCAACCAGGGAGGTACAGCCTGTCAGCAGGGGAAGAAGCCAGCCTGAAAGCAGCTTCACCTTTTAAAGCTACAGGGACAGGACAGTGTGAGTACCTCTACATCCCCTGGGTCTACAAGGGAGAGGACAGTCAGGTGCCATACCCAACTAGTTCTCCCTGGGACAGTATACTTATCTGTCTCTAAATCTCTTGTCCTGGGACACTCTTCCTGACAGCCAGATGGATGAGGAGATTTTCATCTGGGGTCTGAAGAAGTTTCATTCAAAAGGACTATGTACTCATAGAAAGGACTATGTGCTGATCTGTTAAGAGACAAGAGTCACTCCAGGGGGAATTGAAAGTCCAGGATCTAATTGTTCTGCTTTTTGTACATAAGGATTTTGTCCTCCAATTTGTTTCAGTTCCTTTTGGCATCCCATATACCCCTATACCCCATCCAAGTTGTTTAATCCCTCATAAAACAACAAGCCCAAGCTCATGGACTGTTTACTGACTTTGGATGAAAGAGTGAAAAAATGGATGTTGCCTGTCTGTGCAGGAAAATAGGGAGACCCAAAACCAGCAACTCTCAAGTGATCTGTAGAAGTAGTATGATTGTAGATATAGTTTAATTCGATGGAATTAAAGATACTGTATTCCCTTAATCAATAATCAATCATAGACATATGCTCCTCAATTAGAATTTGAAAATGACTGAGCAATCTCTAGACCAGAAGTGACACCTAGGTGACAGTGAAATTTCCCCATCCTTGTAGATATAGAATTATCACCTCCCTGAAGTATCAAAGGAAAGATCCAGCCAATTTGTCTACGGGCCCAGCAGGGGACAAAGTCTGTTCACTCCAGAGACTTCCAAATTTCTGCCAACCATTGAATAAAGATTGGAGGAATCTATTTTATCTCTCATAAAACCTAAAATATTAGTTGCAGGGAGATGAAAATAATTCCTTCTGATCGTACCCATTTTGGGGTATGTGTACCTGTAAAATGGCTTGTGTAGTATATATAGAATCCAAGAGAAACCCCTGAAACAATTATATGGCACCTGACTGTAACAGGCAAGCTGTGATTGATCCTGTTATGATCAGACTGGCATGTTGTCAAAAATCCTATCCTCGACCCAGCCATCAGAGCCATTCATGGCACATTTAAACCTATTCACTTTGGAACAAAGAACCGTCCTGTGGGCTGGAAAGGGAATACTTCCCAGAGTTGATTGGCCATGTTTTCTCTCATTTGCTGTCTGGTTGTCCCAAGGTCAGGAAGTGAAGGTAAATCTTTGTCCCTCTGGGCTACTGATGGTGTGAAATAGGGAAACTTTTTTCTCCTGGACTGGAATGGATCGTGCTCCATTGTTGGTATCAGTGGGAGGAATGGTGCCTTATCATTAGTGTCAGAGGGATGAATCATGCTCCGTTGTTGGTATCAGTGATAGGAATGGTGCCTCATCATTGGTGTCAAAGAGGATGAATATTGCCCCATTGGTGGTATCAGTGGGAGGAATGGTGCCTTGTCATTGGTGTCAGAGGGATGAATAGGGCTCTGTTGTTGGTATCAGTGGGAGAAACGATGGCTCATCATTGATGTCAGAAAGATAAATATTGCCCCATTGTTGGTATCAGTGGGAGGAAAGGTGCCTTGTCATTGGTGTCAGAGGGATGAATAGGGCTCCATTGTTGGTATTAGTGGGAAGAATGGTGCCTTGTCATTGGTGTCAGAAGGATAAATATTACCACATTGTTGGTATCAGTGGGAGGAATGGTGCCTCATCATTAGGGTCAGAGAGATGAATTGTGCCTTGTATCAGTAATAGGAATAGTGGCACAAAAGGGCCAGTTGAAGGCTAACAAAAGGCTGTATCCAGCCTGTGGGCTGCATTTTGTAGACCATTGCTGTTGATGATACTTTGCCTCTCTCTCTCTCTCGTTCATTTACTGTGCTTACAGAAAAAAAAAGAAGCAGTGGCATAAATCATTGCAGTATATCAAAAATGTTTAAAAAGATTGATAAAAAATTATCATATAAAAGGTAACCAAAAATGCATTTTTTTACACTTTTGCCAATTTGTCAACTTTTAATAAAAAAAAAAACAGCGTATTAAAAAAAAACAGTTTTCCAAAATAAAGGCTCATTAATTAAGTAAATTAGTAAAGTTATTGTCAATTATCTGATGCATGCTAAATCTGCTAAATTGATCTGGGCATCTGCGGGCTAACTGTTTTGTATGATGAAAAGAGGCATTAGGCTGTAGTTGCAACTATTATACAGCATAGCTGTTTTATAGTCAGAAAAAGTATATCAGTAAGTAGGTACAGTACATACTCTATGCTAGAATGCTAACAAAACAATTTACAGTATTAGGGTAATTGCAGGTAATGATATTAGGATGCCTTTATTTTTTTGGCCATGTTAAAGTGGAAGTAAACTTTGTTTTTCATGTTTTACCAACAGGTGAGCCTTTAGTAAGGCTTACCTATAGGTATTGTAAATATTTCCTAAATGTGCACCGTTTCGGAAATATATACTGTGGCAGCGCCGGTGATGTTACCGATGCATGCGCACTGTGCTTTCAATGGAGGGTATGCCGTCCATTGAGAGAGCAGTGCCGTGGCAAAAACTCCCGCAGAGAGCCGGAGTGAGGTCATCAGCGGCTCAGCCAATCAAAAGGCCACTGCTCGTATACCTGGAAGGAAGACCAGGTGAAGATGAGGTGAAGGGGAGCCGGTACAGCGCTTCACTGGAGTGCTTTGTTTTCAGGTAAGTCTTTCATAATGTGCTAGTATGTGACTCATACTAGCACATTATGCTCTTATCTTGCAGGGAGAAGTTGTTTTATATATTTTTTTTTTTTGTGTGGTTTACTACCACTTTAAAAGTAGATGTAAACTTTAACTAACTGACCTAATAGGCTAAAGAACAGGGTATGATAAATTGTTTTTTTAATCTTTTGGAGTAACTTTTTTGCATCTAGGTCCTGCTGATCTCCCCATTTATCTTTGCTACCACTTCCTGTCTAAATGCCTAAGCTCTAGTGTCAGCTGCATCATTTTTTAGGACTGGATTCCTGATAGAGACGACAGTGGAACATACCTGTGAAATGAAAATTGGCACAGTTGTTGATAAGCTCCACTGAAGCACATGTGTAACAAGGTGACAAGGTAACAATTGACATCATAGACGTCCAGAACCTTGTCACCCTATAATAGGAGGAGCATAATCATTAACCTTGATAGGATCACCAGGTATTATCTTAATCAAAGCTGCAGATTTAAAAACTATCTGAGATTGTAAGATCCAAGGAGCAGGGCCCTCCTTTCCCTCTTGTATTGAACAGTATTGTTGCTGTATTGTCTCCCGTTATATTGTACAGCACTGAGCAAACTGTTGGCGCTATATAAATCCTGAATAATAATAATAATAATTACTCTGAAATTGTTTCCTAGTGTTTCAGTTCACACCACAGCGCTGCAGCGGTGTGCATGATCAAAAACAAACTGCAAACAGATTGCAAGGCAACTGTGAGAAAATAAGGAAACGATTCGATGCGCATTGGCACCGTGTCCCACCAAGTGCCTGTGCGGTCAGTGCTACTCAATGGTATAAACAAACCCTTAGTGACAGCATTCTGATCCACTTTAAATGCATACAGTTCTTTTAATTTCAGCCTGGGTTCACTCTGATGCGGTGCGGAATTCGCAGTGTTTTCTGTGCGAATTCCATACCGCATCACAATCACACCCCGTTCATGCGAACTGCTGTGGGTGTGTATGTTAACTACACCCTGAAATTGGTCCGCAAAATGCAGTGCGATGTGCATAATCAGATCACATGGGTGTGAATACCCATGCAATCTGATTCTAGTGCGGACCAAAAAAACGGCCCTGCACCTTTTTGGTGTGGATGGCTCCAATCGCACCGCGCACAATTCACATGTGATTTGCACAGTAATCGCATGCGATATACCGCACCTCACAAGTGTGAACCCAGACTCAGTGAGGAATTCAATCACACACTAAAAGTGAATATGAGCTGCCAAATAATAGTAAATTCCAGTTTTTCTTTTATAGTGAATATATTATTTATCTTTTGCGGTTCAGTTTTGAATCTGTCATACTTTTCAGCACCTTTGCTGACAGGCTTTTACATCAGTCCGCTGCTTTTTATCTAAATTCCCAAAGTTCTTCTCTATTGGGAATCCATGTTCAAAAGCATTACTTCCTCAGACATCAGTGGTACTTCAAAGACATTATTAACTCGATACGCAATGTGCTAAATAAAAATATACATTCGTCCATAATTCTCTGCTATGCTAATCACTCCAGTGCATGTTTAAGATACCCAGACAGATCAGACACTATGCAGAAGGTTCGCCAAGATATCCATATGGACACAGTATATAGCACATGTTTCTCAGATTACCATATTTATCTCAACTAGCAGCTCTCATCCTTTCAACATCTAAACACACACAATTCACTTCCTCTGCTCAGTGTACAAAACATTTAAGCAATGCAAACAATATAGAAAGAGTACGGCCGCAAGGGAAACACCATTACAGTAGATTGTTTAACATCAGGTTCCTTGACCATATAATAATTCTGTGCTGACATCCCAAGAACATGGCTAACTATATGGAGGTTGTATTGTAGCTCACATCTAAAACTGGAAAAAATAAACACTTAAACATTGGCCACTTTATTAGGTACACCTTGGTCTTTGCTGCTGTAGCCCATCTACTTCAAGGTTTGATGTGTTGTGCATTTAGAGATGATATTCTGCATAACTTGGTTGTAATGAGTGGTTATTTGAGTTACTGTTGCCTTTCTATCATCTTGAACTAGTATGCCCATTCTCCTCTGACCTCTGACATCAGCATTTTCGTCCACACAACTTCAGCTCACTGGATATTTTCGCTTTTTTGGTCCATTCTCTGTAAACTCTAGAGATGATTTTGTGTGGAAATCCCAGTAGTTCAGCAGTTATTTAAATACTCAGACCAGCCCATCTGGCACCAACAACCATGCCACATTCAAAGTCACACTTAAATCCCTTTTCTTCCATTTTTCCTCCTCCTCGACTCTTCGTCACTTGTGTGCTCCTACTACGCCTTCTTAGACCTTATCCGTTTGGTCTACTGGACCCACGGCTGTCTGCCTTGTATTGGTGTATTTGCTTTTGATTTTTGAGATTGGATTGCCCTCGTAGGGCTCCTTTGGAGTTGTTCCACTATGGCTTTGCCCCCTTGTCTTTCCCAGCTCCCGACTCTTCCTTTTTTCTTTTCTTCTTTTCCTGTGCTTCTTCCTTCCTTTCTTTCCCTATTTCACCTTTCTCCTTGGGTTATTTTTATTTTTATTTTATTTGGTGGACTCCGCCTGGACATACAGTATCTTGCTGCTCCTCATGCCCCCTTTTTTTGAACCAGTTTCTGCAGATATATGTCTTGGGGGTTTTCATGTTATTTATCCAGGTCTACATAACTTGACTTTGAAGTTCACTGATTGGTTCATCTCCTGGATGAGCCTACTGATTGTTCACATGCATATGTAATCGCTATAATACTATGTTGTAAAACTTAATAAAGACACAATTTGCCTTTAAATCCCCTTTCTTTCCCATTCCGATGCTCTGTTTGAACTTCAGTAAGTCATCTTCACCACGTCTACATGCCTAAATGCATTGAGTTGCTGCCATGTGATTGGCTGATAAGCAATTTGTGTTACCAAGCAATTGAATAGGAGTACTTAATAAAGTGGCAGGTGAGTATTTTGTATGTATTTCAATAGCATATAGCACTCTGGCTGGAGGTCAGTTTTGAAAACACTCAAAAAGGCATGTTCGCATCATAACCTTTCCATGGGCATTGTTGTTCACATTCAATTTGTATAAAGCTTGCGGAAGGGATCTACATGGTTCTGAAAGCTTTATTATTAAAAGATGCAAGTTATCCAACAAAAGGTATCACTTAAAATACAAATGTTCTGCAATGACCAATGTCTAACAAGGCACAAGACTACTTCAATGACAATATGTCATCACTACCCTACTACTACACTTCAGTCTCCTGAGCATGCTTCAGAAGAATAAGCTGGGAGTGTCTTTCTGCATATAAATGATATCAATACCCAAGTAAGACCAATGTAGGTGAGGATGTGACTATACCAGAGTACAAGTCTTCACTAACAAGGGTTTATTGAGTGTACTGCCACTGGTTCTCTACACATTTATGGATAAAACTAAGTAGGTACAAAGGGTGTACTCAAATGCATATTTATCTTTAGGTCAAGGAAGCCACTTACCATAGATTTTTTTCTTCATTACCTCGATGTTTCTTTTCTCTATCCGAAAATGATGTGGCAACTAACATCAATTAACTTTTACAGAGTTCTGAGATATTAGAAGAAATTTTGGCCTACCCTTGAACTGCAAGACTTTAATTTATACTATATCATGTATATTGGTAAACCAAAAAATAAACATGTGTAGGTGGGTTACCTATTTCAGCCTAGTTAGGTGCTGCCCCAGGAATACAGTTAATATGTTTTGCTGGGTTTTCCTTGTCAAGCGTCTTGGGTCCTGTGTGAATATAAAAGAGTCAAGGGTCCAGGTCCAGGGTAGGGGGGGTCTCTCATCGCTGTTGTTCTCACTGATGATGCCATTACCGGAGTCCATCCTGCCAGCCTGTTGTATCATGCCGGAGTCCAGAGTGCCTACTAATGTATGCTTGGTCATAGAAGCCTCCAGCTATGTATGGACTACTGCTGGGGCCTGCAGTATGCCCTGAAGATGCCAAGCATGGACTTGTACAGGTATGCTGGGGCAGACACAGGCCTTAGTTAGGGAATAGTTTAGGGAAAGATTGTGCTTTGTTCGTCTGTCATGTTTAATATATTTCAAGTAAAGCTTTTGAAACTGTGTCATTGACTGGCCTGAAGTTACTAAAGGAGTATATGTAAGTAACAGGCACACCTAGGCTACAGCATGAGTCAGTTGGGACACATTAGGATATGAAGACACCAAGTGGTTACCAAAGGTAATGAAGGTTTCACCTGCAGCCTGTCATAAGAATGTGCTTGTGGAAGATGTGATAGCCTCTTACAGGAGGGAGTTGTCAGCACTCTCTCCATGAGCGGTCCATTTCCCATAGCAACTGGAGCAGATCAGCACTGCAGAGGTCCTCAGCCTGTGCACAGTTATGAAAGAAGACAAGTTAAGTGAGCGCATGCATGGAATCCACGTTCGGAACATGATGGAATTCCTTTCCATTACTGGGAGTGGGCTAGAGGAGATATGCTGGACAGGTGAAGACGGCATAGGGTATGCATGTCCCTACTAAATGCAACAAGTGAAGTAGTGATATATATTAACATTAAAAGAGTCAAAGTTGAATTGTCTTTTTAAGTAAAGGTACCCCATGTGTAAGTCTGACACTATTCCAAGGTGCCTAGTGTAGCCCAGAAGAACCCACCCCAAAGTAGGCCTTCTATGTGACCCATACTTGGCACCCAACAAAGAGGGGAACATGGAGAAAGTGTCATCCACCTACTATCCCATAGAATGGATTGGTGTACACTCGTAAGCACATGGCAACTAGTCATAGGTCCTATTTCTTTGCTGTACAATGGTGTCATTTAAATGCATTCACAGTTCTGCAGAGGCAAAGGATGTGGCAAGGCCAGGGTAGTAAGTATAGTACTACTTGCTTGAATGAAAGATAAATGTATAAACTGAGTGCGCAAAAGAAACTTTAGAGTTGTTATCCCCTTCGAACTCTAATTCCAATTTTTAAACTTTGTGCCTGCAGAACTGTCTCCTCTTTTCCTTGGTAGCAGCTTTTTTTCTGTTCTGATGTTATCAATGACTGAGCAATTGGGTGTGTTGGGAGATATTGCTGTAAACTGATATTTCTTTGTAACATGGTAGCTTATGTTTATTTTTAAAAATAGTATGGGGGGAATTAGGCAGCTGTCCATAATATTCAATCAGATAATATCTGTCACTTATTAGAGCTGTTTCAAAACCTGGTGCTTTAGACAACAATATAAAAATGATCAGCAGAGCTTGAAGTGCTCGCTAAGCTGGGTATGATAGTACCAGTATTAATATAAGCAACCTCAAAGTAGCAAAACTGCCAAAATGTAACTAAATAGCACTGCTACAAAGATATAACCGAATCAGATCAATAATAGAATCCAGATGATCTGCTCGGAACAAAAACTACATCAACATGTATATGAATTCCCACACTTGTTACAATGTCTGTCTTGCAGCTCAGCAAAGTGAGGGGCACTCTTTTGCTATTAGACGTAAGGGAAAAATGGCAGAGCACCCTGACATGAAGCAGTATTTAATAATAAGAAATTTTAAAAAATCAAAAGGAGACACTGTCAGGGATTTATACAGGTACCGCTGAATGCAGCAATTCCTTAGCTGTGAGTGCAATATATATATTTTTTATTTTAATATAAAAAAAAAAAATACACCATGATGGTGTTTTCTACTATTTTCCTCCTATGTTTTTAAGAAACCTAGATATTATTCCTTTGCTGTATCCAGTGTGTCAGTACTGAAATGGAATTAAAAATGATCAAATCCTGTACATAAATAGTATGAGAATACCATTTTTCAATACACCTTTCTCTGATACAATTTGCTTGATTGGAGTCACATGAATCCACATGGCATGAATACCTATTCCTAGCAAAGCTAACAACATTGCCCACTATCCTATAGTAGAAGTACTGCTACAGGGTGGCAGGGCTGCGCAAAATCACATATATATAATTTGCATTTACAGGTAGGGGGCACGTCCGCCTTTGGCAGCTACGGCTGTCAATCACCGATTCCCGGCCGGAGATTCCCCGCTGGCACCTGGCGATCGCTGAGTAAAACTGACAGGGGAGAGACCTGTGTGTAAACAACACAGGTCTCTCTTCTGCCAGCAAGGACATGCTGCTGTGTATTTCTCTGCACACAGTTAACCCGTTGATGTTAACCCCTTCCTGCCCAGTGTCATTAGTACAGTGTCAGTGCTTTTTATTAGCACTGATTGCTGTTAGTGTCATTGGGATGTCAATGGCCATTAGTAAGTTCCCACCCAGCGTCAGAATGCCCGCCACAGTCCTGCAGTCCCGCTATAAGTCTCTGATCGCTGCCATTACTAGTATAAACATAAATAACTTAAATTAAAAATTCCAGTAGATATACAACCATTTGTAGACGTTATACCTTCCACGTATACCAATTAATTTACATGTACTGGGATTTTTTTTAGCATTAGTACTAGAATACATTTTGGCCTAAATTTATGAAGAAATGTAATTTTTTATTTTTTTTACTTGATATGTTTTATAGCAAAAAGTAAGAAATATAGGTTTTTTTTTTTTTTAAATTGGTGTCACATGCACCATTTTTGGCCACATGTTACAAGCTGATCATAAACAAAAGAATTAAAAGCAGCTAAAGGCCCAACCTAGGGAGGATTATGCAAATGTAGTACAATGGCTTGTTTACTTGCATTCTGGCACCTCTCTTCCTCTCATGCCTTCCGGCCTCTGAATGACAGCAAGTCAGAGGCCGGGGCTGGAAATCATCTGTTGGGTGGAGATCACTCCGCCTGACAGAGAAGTGTGTGTATGACTAGACATTGTATGTGTCTAGACATTGTGTTGGGTGCAGTAGCGCATTTGGTACCACGACGTAGCTCTACAAGTATACTGTGTTTTCTTGGCAGCAAGGGTGATCTGTGTGCACTGCTGTGCATCTTCAAATGCAGGACATTAGTTAGATATAGGTGTCAGGTGCTGTGAGGAGTGGGCAGCACATCTGATCTACCTATCAGATGGCCACGATCGACAGGTAGATCGTGATCGATGGGTTGTTTAGAAGATGCTGATGCTGATGGATGAGGGTCTGAAGAAGGAAAACCCTGTTACTGAACAGTATTTACCCACTGAAAGTGGAAAACCCCTTTAAATATCATCTTTATAAAAATAAATGTAGCCTAATCTTAACCTACCTTAGATTGAAACTACCTATACTTCTCATAAAACCAGCCACATTTGAAGAACATCACACACCTCTTCATTTTCCCTTCCCATACTCTATCAGTCATCATCACTCATTAGGAATATATATTTATACAGTATATAAATGCATTTTGGAATAAATGCAGTAAGTGATTCACATACAAGCAGTGCCATTATAACCTCAGTGCCCCATAGGTAAGCTCAGACTGAATTGACCTAAGATTATAACCTCATCAGAAGGCCCCCTCCTTAACTCTTACTCCCCACACCCTGCTGTCTGATGACCTCATGGTTAACCACCTGTGTTATCAGTGAATGAAGCAGTGTTTGCCAGAGACCCATACCAACAGACCTCTGTGTGCCTCCTACCTCCAGGGTAGAGCCAGACCTGGAAACTGTGAGCAAAAGCCAAAACGTTCACCAATATTTATACATCTTTGTCTCTAGGCTTTTAATACTCTGGAATCATGTTACTTGGTTTCCTGCCATGTAGATTTGTGTCTTTACAAGCTAGAGGAGATGCTGGTGGAAACGGCAATGCAAGAAAAGTTGACAGAATACTCTACAATAACATTTACGATTGGAATGAACATTACACACATTTTTATGCTTTACATGAATGAGGAAATTAGTATATTTAATAACTGTTATACATTACTATGCAATCATGCACACCATGCTATATGTAAAACATGAATCTACAAATTTGAATTCACTGTCATGCTTTCCTTATGAATGGTAAGAATGCAAGGCTTCCAGTCAAAAGCAAAAAAATAGATAACAGGGCTTTTAAACATTTGAAATCCTCCTATGAACACTCCAAGACAGGGTTTCTCAACCAGGGTTCCTTGAGAGGTTGGTAGGGGTTCCTTCAGCAATGACCAATATGCCTCTCAGATAGGTTCCCGCTGACACCATTGATATGTTTTAGCTATCTATAAGGGGGTAATTCTTCTCAATGACCACAAGTGTATGGAACATTCTTCCCACTGATCATCACACAAATGTGTCAGGAGCTGTAGATACAGTAATTTTTAGCAAGGGTTCCTCGAGACCAAAAAGTCATTTCTGTGTTGAAAAGGTTAAGAAAGGTTGCTCTAAGGGCTGATGCACTAAAACTAGGAAAAGGTTTATATGTGCAAAAGTGGAGTAGTTGCCCATTGCAACTACTCAGAGTAAATATTATTAACATATTTTAGATATTATTAACATATCTTAGATAATGCATGCAGGGCTGCTGTTAGAAAGCACAGGGCCCCATATAGTCCCCGCTCGCTGTCACAATCCAAAATCTAAAATATGCCTAGCTGCGTCATTCATTCACAGTGTTCTGTGAATGAATCGACTACAACTACTGACCGGCTTTGTGGTTGTAGGCTTGTTGTTCCCAATGAATTACCAGGGTACTGTTGAGCACTGTGATAGTTCATTGATTCTTCCTGTCAGTGTAAAACTGCCTGCAAAAAATGGCATTTATTATTTTTTTAAGGTGAACTTATCCTTTTAAAATGATGGGAAAGGTCAGTAATAAAAATCTAACAGAGATTCAAACCCTTGATGGAGAGCTGCGCTTGGGCTACCACTCTGATGGTGGAGAATAGAGCAACTTGCAACTAGATCAGCGGTTCTCAACTTGGGGGTCGCGACCCCTTTGGGGGTCGAACGACACTTTCCCAGGGGTCGCCTAAGACCATCGGAAAACACATATTTCCGATGGCCTTAGGAACCGAGACACCGCTCTTTGATCCGTCTGCAGGTGTGGGCGGGATGACATGTCGTCTCTGTCATCTGGACACACCCCCGGGATCAATCCTTCCTCGTCGGTGATTGGCCGCCGGAACTGTAGCTCAAGAGAGGCACACAGGCGGCCAATCACCGGCGAGGAGGTGGAGCTTGGAAAGGAGGAGCCGAGCGGCACCGCGAAGCACGAGCGAGTGAAGAGGAGGAAAGCGGCCGGAGAAGGAAGCCATCTGACTGGTAAGTGTTTGTACCATGGGAGAGGGAGGGAGCGAGCCCAGGCTGGAGCAGGGGTCAGCAAGGTAAGTATCATTGGTGTCAGTGGGAGGAATAGTGCCCAATCATTGGTGTCACTATTACCAATGATGGGGCACTATTCCTCCCCCCACTGACACCAACGATGGGGCACTATTCCTCCCACTGACACCAACGATGGGGCACTATTCCTCCCACTGACACCAACGATGGGGCACTATTCCTCCCACTGACACCAACGATGGGGCACTATTCCTCCCACTGACACCAACGATGGGGCACTATTCCTCCCACTGACACCAACGATGGGGCACTATTCCTCCCACTGACACCAACGATGGGGCACTATTCCTCCCACTGACACCAACGATGGGGCACTATACTTCCCTCTGATACCAATGATGGGGCACTATTCCTCCCACTGACACCAATGACGGGGCACTATTCCTCCCACTGACACCAATGTTGGGGCACTATTGCTCCCCCTGATGCCAACGATGGGGCACTATTCCTCCCACTGATACCAATGATGGGGCACTATTCCTCCCACTGACACCAATGATGGGGCACTATTCCTCCCACTGACACCAATAATGGGGCCGTATTCCCCCCACTGACACCAATGATGGGGCACTATTCCTCCCACTGACACCAGTGATGGGGCACTATTCCTCCCACTGACACCAATGATGGGGCACTTTTCCTCCCACTGACACCAGTGATGGGACACTATTCCTCCCACTGACACCAGTGATGGGGCACTATTCCCCCCACTGACACCAATGATGGGGCACTATTCCCCCCACTGACACCAATGATGGGGCACTATTCCCCCCACTGACACCAATGATGGGGCACTATTCCCCCCACTGACACCAATGATGGGGCACTATTCCCCCCACTGACACCTATGATGGGGCACTATTCCTCCCATTGACACCAACGATGGGGCACTATTCCTCCCCCCACTGACACCAACGATGGGGCACTATTCCTCCCACTGACACCAACGATGGGGCACTATTCCTCCCACTGACACCAACGATGGGGCACTATTCCTCCCACTGACACCAGTGATGGGGCACTATTCCTCCCACTGACACCAGTGATGGGGCACTATTCCTCCCACTGACACCAGTGATGGGACACTATTCCTCCCACTGACACCAGTGATGGGGCACTATTCCTCCCACTGACACCAATGATGGGGCACTATTCCCCCCACTGACACCAATGATGGGGCACTATTCCCCCCACTGACACCAATGATGGGGCACTATTCCCCCCACTGACACCAATGATGGGGCACTATTCCCCCCACTGACACCAATGATGGGGCACTATTCCCCCCACTGACACCAATGATGGGGCACTATTCCCCCCACTGACACCAATGATGGGGCACTATTCCCCCCACTGACACCTATGATGGGGCACTATTCCTCCCATTGACACCAACGATGGGGCACTATTCCTCCCCCCACTGACACCAACGATGGGGCACTATTCCTCCCACTGACACCAATGATGGGGCACTATTCCTCCCACTGACACCAATGATGGGGCACTATTCCTACCACTGACACCAATGATGGGGCACTATTCCTACCACTGACACCAATGATGGGGGCACTATTCCTACCACTGATACCAATGATGGGGCACTATTCCTCCCATTGACATCAGTGATGGGGCACTATTCCTCCCACTGATACCAATGATGAGGCACTATTCCTCCCACTGCAAAATTACAGTTATGAAGTAGCAACGAAAATAATTTTATGGTTGGGGGTCACCACAACATGAGGAACTGTATTAAGGGGTCGCGGCATTAGAAAGGTTGAGAACCACTGAACTAGATCCTCTGTCCCTGGGGAGGGGAGCTGATGGTATCACTCGGTCTGAGGGAGAAGCTGGTAGTGCCCTTCTTTTTGAGAATTGCACAGATTGTAGATAACATGGCCCTGTTGTTCTGCAGAATTAAGCTCTTATATTTTGCTTAGAAGGGGTAGCTTATGGTACTGCTCTTTGATGAACTGAATTGATGGTTATTCGCAGCTGGAAAGCAGTAATTGATGGTCCTGAGTTTGTACTCAGGGCCGGTGCCAGCATAAGGCTGCTTAGGCAGCTGCCTTATGGCACCAGGATAGGGAGAGTGGGTGGTAAAATACACCTTTGCCTATGTAGACAAAGATCCTTGCACCGGCCCTGAATACAGTACATACCAACCGCAGGCCGAGACATGAGATGCCAACCACTGCACTGTTGTGAGTCCACTAACCCCTCATTTGCCACACTGATAACGCTGTCCTGTGGAGCGCCCCTCCTTGTAGGCCCAGCACTGATAATACTGTCCTGTGGATGGGAGGGGTGACATGTGTGGATGCAACGTCACTCCTCCATGGCTGGTGGGCGAAGCTCTAGAAGGGTTACGTGAGAGGTGAGTGTGACAGGGCTCTTAACGCTGACTGAGCACAGCAGTCCCCTATCCCTCAAAACTGGGGTAATGTGTTTGACCACTGTTTCTCAACCTTTTTACCTTCAAGGAACCCCTGGCAAAAAGTTTGAGATCTCAGGGAACCCCTGAAACTATGTCCACATCTACAGCTCACATAACATTGATATGATCAGCGAGCTGTTGATAATATCAATCATTTTTAGAAATAGCATTAAATAAAAGAATGAATATTAAAACATTCTTTTTCTGCAAAGATGCCGCATTCTGGGTCCAACTTGGGTTAAACATTGTATGGGGGGGGGGGCAGAAGGGCAGGGTACAGGGGCTCAGAAAGCAGGGAACACTATGTGGGAACAGGGCACATTATACAACAGCAGGGCACATTACGTAGAGGCAGGGCACATTACGTAGAGGCAGGGCACATTAAGGAGGCCAAGGCACAGTATGTGGGAGCAAGGCATATTACATAGAGGCAGAGCACATTATATGGGAACAGGGCACATTATACAAGAGCAGGGCACATTACATGGAGGCAGGGCACATTATGTGGAAACAGGGCACATTATACAACAGCAGGACACATTACATGGAGGCAGGGCACATTATGTGGGAACAGGGCACATTATACAAGAGCAGGACACATTACATGCAGGCAGGGCACATTATGTGGGAACAGGGCACATTATACAACAGCAGGGCACATTATGTGGGAACAGGGCACATTATACAACAGCAGGGCACATATGTCCTTTTCCACATATTTGTTCTGGATAATCTGAATATGGGCAACAGCCCTTCATTACCTGTGCTCCCAGTTTTAAAAATTAATTTGTCAGTTATTTACATCAAACTAATCTTTTCACGCAAGCTCTTCCAGTGTGGGATGTTTTGTCATACATTCCCATGAGTTTCCATGAATCCCAACCTGAAAACAGATGCTTTTTCGCATGCTGACAGAAGTATGTAAATGTGTGGGATAAATATAAATTTGATGTTTATTTAATGAATAACAGCGAAGATTGTACCATCTAAGTTAGAAGGAGGATTAAAGCTCTGGAATGTACATGTGTCTACATCAAATTATTAGATTTATAAGTATTGTAAAGTATATACTGCATGTAGTTACTGTATATATATATATACTCTCTCTCTCTCTCTCTCTATATATATATATATATATATTTAGTCTGGCTGAAAAAAGACAAAAGTCCATCTAGTTCAACCATAATATATATACAGTGGGGCAAAAAAGTATTTAGTCAGCCACCAATTGTGCAAGTTCTCCCACTTAAAAAGATGAGAGAGGCCTGTAATTGGCATCATAGGTAGACCTCAACTATGAAAGACAAAATGAGAAAAAAAATCCAGACAATCACATTGGCTGATTTGGAAAGAATTTATTTGCAAATTATGGTGGAAAATAAGTATTTGGCCAATATCAAATGTTCATCTCAATACTTTGTTATATATCCTTTGTTGGCAATGACAGAGGTCAAACGTTTCCTGTACAGTTGTGTCCAAAATTATTCAACCCCCAATGCTGTAAAGGGGTTTAGGGACTATAGTGTACATTTGGAATTGTATTCAGAATCAAATCCTACAAGGACGTTGTAACTACCCAAATGCAACTAAAATGACATCAATTGTTTATGTAATACAGTAGTAAATGGTTCTTATGTGGTTTCTTCATTGCCACAATTATTCAACCCCTTAAAGACTACCACTCTGAAGAACAGAGGTTCATACAGGTGCTTTCCATCAGGTATTGAAAACACCTGTGGATGTCACCGAGCAGCAATCAAGCATAATAAGCACCAATTAGGCAGCTTTAAAATGACTGTGATACTCAGCTCCTTCTAGACATTTACTGGTGTGGTTACAAACATGGTGAAGGCAAGAGAATGGTCCAGGAAGACAAGAGAAGAGGTGATTTCTCTTCACAGGAAGGGCAATGGCTATAAGAAGATTGCAAAGATGTTAAACATACCAAGAGACACCTTAGGAAGCATCATTCGCAAATTCAAGGCAAAGGGCACTGTTGAAACGCTACCTGGTCGTGGCAGAAAGAAGATGCTGACTTCGACTGCTGTGCGCTACCTGAAGCGTAGAGTGGAGAGAAGTCCCCGTGTGACTGCTGAGGAACTGAGAAAAGATTTGTCAGATGTGGGTACAGAAGTTTCAGCCCAGACAATAAGACGCACACTGCGTAATGAAGGCCTCCGTGCCAGAACTCCCAGGCGTACCCCCTTGCTGTCTCCAAAGAATAAGAAGAGTCGACTGCAGTATGCCAAAAGCCATGTGGACAAACCACAAAAGTTGTGGGATAGTGTTCTGTGGACTGATGAAACAAAATTAGAACTGTTTGGGCCCATGGATCAACGCTATGTTTGGAGGAGGAAGAACAAGGCCTATGATGAAAAGAACACCTTGCCTACTGTGAAGCATGGTGGAGGGTCAATCATGCTTTGGGGCTGTTTTGCTTCTGCAGGTACAGGGAAGCTTCAGCGTGTGCAAGGTACCATGAATTCTCTTCAGTACCAGGAGATATTGGATGGAAACGTGATGCAGTCCGTCACACACCTGAGGCTTGGGAGACGTTGGACCTTTCAACAGGACAATGATCCCAAGCATACCTCCAAGTCCACTAGAGCATGGTTGCAGAGGAAAGGCTGGAACATTTTGGAGTGGCCATCGCAGTCACCAGACTTAAATCCGATTGAGAACCTCTGGTGGGACTTAAAGAAAGCAGTTGCAGTGCGCAAGCCTAAGAATGTGACTGAACTGGAGGCCTTTGCCCATGAAGAATGGGCGAAGATACCCGTAGATCGCTGCAAGACACTTGTGTCAAGCTATGCTTCACGTTTAAAAGCTGTTATAACTGTAAAAGGATGCTGTACTAAGTACTAAGATTGAATGTCACTTGGGGGTTGAATAAAACTGATAATGCTGTGAGCACAGAAAAGACATTTGTGGTTATTTCATTATAACTGTTATGTTATATTTGTCTGACCTACAAGTGCCTCTTTAATGTAAATGTAAGCAAGATGACTGAATGATCAAAAGCAATGTCAAACTGGCCAAAACACTCAATTTCAGTGGGGGTTGAATAATTTTGGACACAACTGTAAGTCTTCACAAGGTTGGCACACACTGTTGCTGGTATGTTGGCCCATTCCTCCATGCAGATCTCCTCTAGAGCAGTGATGTTTTGGGGCTGTCGCTGGGCAACACGGATTTTCAATTCCCTCCAAAGGTTTTCTATGGGGTTGAGATCTAGAGACTGGCTAGGCCACTCCAGGACCTTGAAATGATTCTTACGAAGCCACTCCTTCGTTGCCCGGGTGGTATGTTTGGGATCATTGTAATGTTAGAAGACCCAGTCATGTTTCATCTTCAATGCCCTTGCTGATGGAAGGAGGTTTTCACTCAAAATCTCACGATACATGGCCCCATTCATTCTGTCCTGTACATGGATCAGTCGTCCTGGTCCCTTTGCGGAGAAACAGCCCCAAAGCATGATGTTGCCACCCCCATGCTTCACAGTACTATGGTGTTCTTTGGATGCAACTCAGCATTCGCATTCCTCCAAACACGACGAGTTGTGTTTCTACCAAACAGTTCTATTTTGGTTTCATCTGACCATATGACATTCTCCCAATCCTCTTCTGGATCATCCAAATGCTCTCTAGCAAACTTCAGACGGGCCCGGACCTGTACTGGCTTTAGCAGGGGGACACGTCTGGCACTGCAGGATCTGAGTCCATGGCGGCGTAGTGTGTTACTGATGGTAGCCTTTGTTACGTTGGTCCCAGCTCTCTGCAGGTCATTCAGTAGGTCCCCCCGTGTGGTCCTGGGATTTTTGCTCACTGTTCTTCTGATCATTTTGACCCCACGGGGTGAGATCTTGCGTGGAGCCCCAGATCAAGGGAGATTATCGGTGGTCTTGTATGTCTTCCATTTTCTAATTATTGCTCCCACAGTTGATTTGTTCACACCAAGCTGCTTGCCTATTGCAGATTCAGTCTTCCCAGCCTGGTGCAGGTCTACAATTTTGTTTCTGGTGTCCTTCGACAGCTCTTTGGTCTTCACCATAGTGGAGTTTGAAGTGTGACTGTTTGAGGTTGTGGACAGGTGTCTTTTATACTGATAACAAGTTCAAACAGGTGCCATTGATACAGGTAATGAGTGCAGGACAGAGGAGCCTCTTAAACAAGAAGGTTCAGGTCTGTGAGAACCAGAAATCTTGCTTGTTTGTAGGTGACCAAATACTTATTTTCCACCATAATTTGCAAATAAATTCTTTCCAAATCAGCCAATGTGATTGTCTGGATTTTTTTTCTCATTTTGTCTCTCATAGTTGAGGTCTACCTATGATGCCAATTACAGGCCTCTCTCATCTTTTTAAGTGGGAGAACTTGCACAATTGGTGGCTGACTAAATACTTTTTTGCCCCACTGTATATATATATATATATATATATATATATATATATATATGTATATATATATATATATATATATATATATATTTAGATTTTTAAAATAGTTTGATTTTTTTAGCCAGGCAAATATTGAATATGTTCAATATTGATACATTGGCCCTCTTGGCATTGTTCACATATTTAACCTGTGTCAACTCTTAGCTTCCCTGGTCTATTTATGGAGTTCAATAGGTAAACTCAAATTTAAGCCCACAACTGAAGAAGTCAGAGGGGTTAAGGCGGGGGTCGGCAACTTGTCAATCGCAGTCAGGTGACAGGTAGACCGCAAACAGGTCCCTCTCCCCCGCCTTTCCCCCAGCCTCCTCCGCTGCTGCTGTCATCCTCAGTGCACAGCAGAGAGTGGAAGGCAGCATGGCTCAGGACGGAGGGTGGGAGGAACTTTTCATATTACCAGCTGGTGACTGGTTATTAGAATCGAACTAGCTGCGGGTTAATATGAAAAGTTCATTTGGCCAGCTCCTCCTGCCCTCAGTCCTGAGCCGTGCTGCCTTCCGCTCTCCACTGAGAATGACAGCAGCAGCGGAGGAGGCTTTGGTAAGGGGGGGGAGAAGACATTGCTGGGGGGGGAAGGGGGCGAGAGGTCACTGCTATTGGAGAAAGGAGGGGCAAAGGACACTACTGGGGGGGTGATGTGCAAGGGAAACTGCTATAGACAGGGCCACCCCCATAGCAGTGTCCTCTACCACCCTTCATATCACCCCCCCCCCACAATGGTGTCCTTTGCCCCCCCTTTCCCCCATAGCAGTGACCTCTGGCCCCCTCCCCCCCCCAGCAATGTCCTCTGTCCCCCTTTCAACCATAGTGACCTCTAGTCCCCCTTCCCCCCCCACCAGCAGTGTCCTCTCCCCCCCTTCCCCTTTCCTCCCATGGACAGGTATTTTAGAAATCTGAATTCCCAGCAATTGGCTGGGGATTGGGATTTTTCTGCCCCCTCACCACCCTGGCGCCCAGCATATGGCTGCTTAGGCAGCCACCTTAGGGCACCGGGGTAGCGGGGGGGTAGAAAAATCCCAATTCCCAGCCAACTGCTGGGAGTTAAGATTTTTTAAATACCTGCCTTCCGACAATCCCCTTTATTGTCCTCCTGGAGCAGCTGAAAGCTAGCATCTCCTCCTCACCCTCCCATCAGTGTACAGTTGCTGCAAGAGGAAAATCCAGGGGATCACGTCTAGTAAACACCCCCCACTCTCACCCGCTGCCCTTTTCACCCTTGTTCCTCCTTTTTTTATGCTGCCTGGCCCTTCCCCCAAGTGCTCCCCTTTCAACAGAGATCCTGAAGAAATTGTGAAAAATATTAAAAAATAACAACTACTGACACCAACCTCTCCCCTACTGACACCAACCTCTGACCAACTGACACTGTCCACTGCTCTACTGACACCATCGACTACTGTACTGACTGACGCCAAACTCTGCCCTACTGACACGGTCACTGCCCTGCTGACTTACCCCATTCACTGCTCTACTGACTGACAACAACCTCTGCCCTACTGACACCGTCCATTTTTAAGGCAGGCTAAGTTTGTATTTTTCCATTGTTACTCATCATCTTCCTGGCTGCTCTGCTGAGTAGGCTAGTACAGAGTTTCAATCAAAGAGAGAGAGAATCTAAGGGCAAGGATCTTCTTCTGTGTTCCTTTTTCGAAAAGCCGTAGTGGCTTGCTACAAAGTGTTATGAGTACTCCTGTACTAAATGTTTGTTTGTTAAATGTAGATTTTATAAACATAGTAAAAAAAAAGGTAAAATTGAACTAATTGAAACAATTTTAGTTTATCTTAAAAAAGGGATTCTGCTTGTATTTTCTGCTAGATTAAGACTCAGCAAAATGCATTAAAATTCTACTTATGATTACTATCAGGTTGTTTGTCAACATGAAGGCTCCACAGTAAGTGGCTGCATAAGTCTCTTCTGCCAGAAAAAGAAAGAAACTGCTTTGTCTATCTGCTAGCAAGTTTTTATTCGTCAACACTACCTATAGCAGGCCATACATGGAGGGAATTTCTTTTCTGCAACCATGGTTGACAGTGTTGACAGAGAAATCCCTTCCGCCGAGCCATTGTACTCTCCCGGGGGGGGGAGCCATCCCCGGCAGGAGAAGACAGTGATTATTGCTAGCGGTTATACCAGCTGCTAGCGGTAATCTTAGTAAATGCCAGCAAGCTGGTTGTATCGAGCAATCAACTTGAATACATTCAGGCTGCCCATATATGGTTCGAATCTCAGCTGGTTCACGTTGAACCAGCCGAGATTCTAATCATCTATGGTTGGCCTAATGCTCATGGTTAGAGTATTGTACACTCTCAGCCCATTCCTGGTAGGAATGCCTGTAGTAATATCTGTAGGATGTTGAGAATGGAACTGGGTGCATGAACGATTCAGCTCCAGCAAGAGGTACATCATAAGCAGCAGCCCAGTGGGTGATCCCTAAGATACCAGACCTGGAAGAAGACTAGGGTAGATGAGTTGGAATAATAAGTGGAAGCTTGTACCTTGCATCGCTGGAGGATAAGTGTGCCATTCTTGACCATTATGGCAAGAGCTCTGGATGTCCACAGTGGACTTAGTTCCATTTAAACTGCAGTAGAGGAGAGCCGAGTAACCAGCCTGATTATGCTGTCTGGTAGGGCTGTGTAAGTCTCAAGACTGGATGAACCACAATACAATTGCTATATAGGTATTCCAACTGTTAATGCCTGTAGGTTAGTGTTAAAGCTAAACTCTGGGCACAAATAGTGAAAATGTATATAAATCCATTTTGTGTGTACAATTGCTTTTGCAAACCCAGTTATTCCTTTGCATGACATCATCACTGTGTTGAATATAGCCAGTGCAGAGAGTAGAACTTTTGGAGGGACCCAGCAGGGCCATATGATACAGACTGCTTGTAGAAAATTACAGGAGGGGGGCAGAGAGAAGACCACTCACCCTGCGCTATGAGGCAGAGCAGCAGTGACTGGTCTTGAGCTCCTGAGAAAAGAAAAGGTTTCTCACTGCATTACTGCACAGACTTGAAAAAAAAAATAGACAATGCACACCAAGATTTAAGAAAGAACACACATGCCTCTTGTATTTAGACAAAATGGGCTTTATTTACTAAAGCTGAAGAGTGCAAAATCAGAAACCAATCAGCTTCTAACCTCAGCTTCTTCAATGACTGTATTACTAAACCCAGGACCCTACATTCACTCTATCTGGTCTCCCACAGTAAACAGAACATGGAAATGCAATTATTTTAGTCAATATAAACTGCTAAATACCTTTTCTCATCAGCAGTTACAGCAGTCTTGTGATGTCAGCAGAGCACTGGTTAAAGTTTGTAGGAGGAGTTTTCTTTTTGCTCTAGGAGGATATGAAATTCCTGACCCTCTGTCTGGACAGTGCAGATTGGCCCTGTGCTGATCACATGCACTCTCCCAAGAAAAAAAAACTCTCCAGCAATACACACCAAACTGAGCATATGCATGTGGCTACGGATTCCGACCTTTTTACACAATGCAGAGGATTAACCCCTTATTTTCCACAGTGAGCGGAAGCATGTTTTACTGTACATACAGACTGATTTTACTGTTGTGGGTTTAGTAACACTTTAAGCTTTGGCAATACAATCTGGAAGCTGATTGGTTTCTATGCAGTAGTGAGCCTGATTTTGCACTCTCCAGCTTTAGTAAATAACACCCTATTTGTCTATCCGGTTCGGTTTTAAGGAGACTCTATCATAGCTTAAAAAACCTGGCTGCAGGCCACTCTAAGGCTCCATGTACACTGCAGCTGATAAACTCATGTTTAGGAGCTTTTATGCATTTTTTCAGCAGCCCCTGAACTCTCCCTAATGTTTTCCTATGTGTCCATGTACACATTGTCATTTGCAGTCGTTTACAGGCAGTTGAGTTTACAGTCGTTTTTTTGAACGCACCAAACTTGTGTTCAGGAGTAGATTTTACCAGCGTTTCAAACACCAAACGCTTGTAAATGCAGGTAAATGTAGTTACCGCGTTTATAAGCGTTTGCGTTTGGAACATTTTTTTAAATCTTCCATTTCCAGATGCTGTCCAGAGCCTTTTTTCATCATGAAAAATGCATGCAAAGCGTACTCAAATGGCCCTGGCACACCATACTTTGAGGTTTCGCATGAAAGAAAATATGTTAGACACTGCTGCAATAATTTCTGCACAGAAATGAGCTGGAACACATCCAAACACCACAAAAAAAAGACAGGTAATCTCAACAAATACTGCTTTCTCTGCTTCTACTCTCTCTATTTCTCTCAAACAGTCTGAAATAGCTAATAATTTATCATTTCTCAGTGCATTCTGGGTATTTGGGAGGTTCTCCTGTGCTTATCTTTAAAAAATGCTTCTGAACGCAAACGCTCATAAATGCGGCTAAACGTGCATAAACGCAGTATGCAAATGCAGCAAAACTGATGTTTTTAACCTGCGTTTTTCTGCTGTCCATTTCCAGCATTCAGAAGAAAGCTCCAAGCGCACCGTGTACATGGAGCCTAACAGGCCAAATTGACACTTTCAAGTAGAAAAGTTGAAGTTTGCCACTACCTGCTGCCCCCTATATTTTTCTCTTAGCTTGTCATTATGATGACCGGCCTCGCTCTCCAATAGAAATGTGCAGGAAGGATAGCAAGCAGTAGTACTATCACAAAGCGCAATATCTTTGGCTGTCAGAACAGCCAGGCTTTTAGCCATAGCAGCTGCATACCTCTATGTGCCTGCACTTTATATTCAACACTTATGTTTATTTTCCCATGACAGAGTCTTTTTATTTTTTTTTCAATAGTTTGACAGTAGTTTGTCATAAGTTTTGTCAGCCTTCCTTCACAAACTCCCCACCCCCGTCAGTCCTGCTCAATAAGAAAACCCGGTATATTTAGTATTGCACACATCTACGTTTGTGGTCACCTTAGAGTAAATCCTTTTCTAGTAATTTAAGTGAAATTTTCCATGTTTTTTTTTCTGTGTTAATCTCCGGTCATCATACTATTTTCAGCCAATGAGAAAATAAAGATCATTAGGATATATATTGCATGTGCTTCAGCTTATTTTATGAAACAGAGGAACGGAGGGACTAAGTTTCCGAGTTAAGTTAGGGGTTACAAGTATGAGCTAGAGTTTTAAGGATGAATTTATTGAAGGCAATGAAAGGCACATGCCAAGAATCTCTAGGCGCAGGGTTATTGGCGATAAAAAAACCAACATACTGCTTAATTTATCTTACGTCATACAATACTGCACCAAATGTTGGCACATAATATTGTATATAAAAGTAACAGAATTTTATTAGTTATGACTGTCAAAGTCTAAAAGTGTAAAGCCCGCCTCTAGATGTTATAAAGTGGACTTGAATTTAATAATGAGGAAAATAATTAATGAAGATTGGACATGTTATACTGCAAACTAACTGCGTACTTCTTGACATGTAAGGGTGCCTAGGCACCCCCATATCTTTCTTGTGAGTGTGAGATCTAAGGCACTGCCCCATGGGACTGCTGGTATCACAAGACTTGCAGTGAGATTTATTAATGTAACTACTGTACTGCTTGTTGGAGAGGAATTTCCACTGCATGCATCTCATTGCATCTGCTTAGAGTGGTTCTTCACCCTAGAAACAAAAAATTAAAAGTCAACATACTGTAGCTGCTGACTTTTAATAATAGGATACTTACCTGTTGAGGGATCCAGCGCTGTCCTCACCCAAAAATCACCCGTTAGTATACCCCCTACACAAAACACTAAACAGTTAATAACATTTTGAAACTCCTTACCATTTAGGAGAAAAGTCTATTGAATTTTCATGACCTCATCTCTGTAATTCAAAAGATTTCAGCATCTGCTCTGCCAAGGATGAGGTGTAACAGCAGTGATTAAATCATACCCTTTCCTCTCTCTTTGCGGTTAAAGGAAACTACAGTTCCCAACAAACACAGGGAATTGTAGTGAATGTGGTAGGGTACACTAGGCCTGTTGAATGTGTCTGAGAGTCTTGGTCCGGCTAAATTACATCACTGCTTACTGGAGATAGAGCTACAGAAGAAAAGTGCTAAGACCAGTGGCTGGAGGAACATGAGGCATAGCAGCCACTGGTCTTACAAAGAGGAAACCAAAAAGAATTAACGGTTTGATTTGAAAATTAATAAGCAATTTCAAAGTAACTACTGTGTGAACCAGAAGATGGATGACATATTCAATGAAGATAGGAAATCAGCAATAAGGACTTGTAAAGAATTTTTTGCCCAAAGTTCTTTTTTAAGGGTCAGCTGTAACATAAGGATCTAAAGCCCAATTCCTCTACCAAGATGACCACCCCCACACAGAGACACAATGCAGAACAAGGCATGGCGAGTCTGTAATGAAGAATATATTATCAGTAGTGAGCCATACGGCAATGCTAGAACTAGTCCTTTGTCCTGTTTGCCTGTTTCTGGCACAACTTCCGCAGTACAGGTCATCTGTATGGTGAATGAAAGCATCATTTTTCTATTTTTAAATGTTCTGGTAAATTTTTTTTTTTTTTAAAAAATGCAGAAGCTGAGATTTACACACCAGAAACAATGAAAAGTAAAATTTCGGAGAGTTGCCCATGAAAATATAATATTTAATTTTATTATCATTCCACTTTAACATAGTCTTCTCATATGGAACACTCCTTGCCTCACCAAAATGGCTTTATAAAGGTTGTTCCAAACCATTTCAAAAGTCTCTGCATAACATTCAATGACAAGAGGTGTCTTTATTCTAGTTTTTATAACTTTTCAGACATTGTTATGTACAACATGCCTACATAACAGACTGACCACATCAAGTAGAGAACAATACGCAGGATTTCTGTAACATGAAACAGACTCTTTTCAGGGTTTCAGACTACTCTTCTGGAGCAAACTATTTTTTCCAAGCTAAACGGGAACTTCACAATAATTTACTGGCTCTAGCAAAAGTCTGCAAAGAAACTACTGTTAAACTTTGTAGCAGCTTAACAATAGTACGATTCACATCACCTTCTTACATCTGTAAGTATAAAAGTATTTCTCCAAGGATCTGCATAGCTACATTTTCGCCAGGGGCTTTAGCGCTAAACGGCACCTATCTGCTCCTGTATTCAGGATAAAATTTGCAAGCATTAAATTTTACATTTCCACATCACACAAAAATTAAACAATACAAATATACAATGTATATATATATTTATATATGTATTATACAGTGTACTGTATATACTGTATATGGAGAGAGTCAAAACCTTAACAAAAAATACCCTAAATAACTCTGATCTTAAAGCAATCAACTGAAAATGTTATTATAACTGTACCCATATGTGAGACCACACACAATGGGTACACATTCAACAGCAAAAAAGGAAACACACTCATTAGGGTTAGTAACCTTTTGATTGCCTGAAAGATCTAAGACATTGAAAACAAATGGGCTAATTTTGTTTTTCTTTTTATAGATCACAACACATAGGCAGTGGGTTTTTTTCTTTCTCACAGGGAACAGAATGTTAGGTATATGAACATGAAAAACCGGATGTTACATTCTTGCATTCATAATATATAAAAGATTATACAAAATATTCTCTTTTATGAGTTCTTCTTGGCAATTATTCAGTCTGAAACATTAGGCTGTTCCTTGAATAAAGTTTGATTGATTGATGATTCTTCAGTAGTGATCAAGCATATGTTGATGTCAACACTGATATTGGGATAATTGCCCAGTGTGGCGCACATGTATGGCGCCATAAGATTTGGCATGCTCAAAAATGCACTATGCCAGAAACACAAATGTCTGTACCATCATCTACATACCACACTAAGTTTATGCATTTATTAACTTCAACTGTGGGTATTGGATAGTGTAAATGGAGGTTTATTATATGTGTGTGTTGGGTTTTTTTCTCTGTTGGCTGAACTGGATGGACCTTTGTCTTTTTTCAACCAGATTAACAATGGAACTGTTTCACATGAAAAAAAAAAATAAAAGTCAACAGCTACAAATACTGTAGCTGCTGACTTTTAAAATATAGCCACTTACCCGTCCAGCGGTCCAGCGGTGTTCTCACAATCACTGGTTTCACCAGCCGTCTTCTCTCCCTGGTGCCGGCATCTTCAGTGTGGGCACCCGGCTGTGACAGCTTGCAGCTTCACAGCCGGGTGCACAATGCGCATGCGCGAGAAGCGCTGCACTTTGTGAATGGCCCCATAGTCTTCTGTGACCTGTCACGTGTCACTACAACTACGGGGAGGGAGGGTGGAGGGTGACTTCCGCTTCCGATCGCCTAGGCGATCACAGCGGAGGTGGGAGCGGGTACCTGTCAATTTCGGGTACCCATCCCCCCCGCTCCCCAAAGGTGCCAATCCTTAATGGGGAGTGGGGGACAAGGGTTTAAAGCAGAACTTCCCATTTTGGGTGGATCTCCGCTTTAATTGCTTACCAAATGTTGATAGCAGTTTCCTTGCCTTTGGTAAGATGCTGGTAAGCATTTAAAAATCAGTTGGAAAAAATTCCAAATTATGGAGAACATTGGTGGGTCTAAAACTGGTGGAGAACAGTAACATTAGAAGAGCCCACTCATGTGACCTGTCAAAAGCACATGCTCTGCTCTGCTCTGCTCTGCTCTGTTAAGAAGAGTAAACTTCATGGGGCTCTGGCAGCTAAATACTGCAGCTGATTTTTTGAATGGGATCATTCACAGTGGGGTGGATTTACTAAAGGCACTAAGACACTAAAACTAAATTTATTAATACACTGTGCACTGTGAAAGTACAGTTGCACTCGTTTTCCTTAGCTAATGCGGTAAAGCTTCACTTTGCAAAAAAAAATAACCAATCAGATACAAGGAAAAAAAAATGAATTTTTTTCTTCCATGATGATGGAAATGATGGAAATCAGCAGATCTGTATCACATTTACTAAGCTCTAGGGTAAATGAGTGCAACTGCTTTTGCAAAGTGCATAGTCTATTTACCTATTTATAAAATCAACCCCAATATGTATTTGGTTCCATATAGTGATAGGCATAACCCAGAAAATTTTTTATCTTCTCTTGTGCAACATGCCCTGCAGTACCCTATGTATGAATGGTTCCTAAAAAAAGTAGTCAGTCCCTGTTGTGGCCATTCCCTCTCTTAACAAGACTTTGCTTTTCCCTGTTTAGGACATCCCTATGTTTAAAGACTAAGTGGAAAAAAGTCAAGACATCTTTTCTATAACTTATCCTTCTACACAGATCCTGCCTTGCAAAATGCCATTGCATCATGTCCATCTGCCTGTTATTAGCTGTCCGATTTAGGGTTCAATTCCAGAACTCTGGATCTATCCTAATTTATTATTCTGTCCTCCAGCAACTGAAGCTTATGTCATGTAAAGCTTCACTTTGCAAAAAATAACCCATCAGGTACAAGGAAAAAAACCTGCATTTTTTTCTTGCACGTGATTTGATGATGGAAATTAGCAGATCTGTATCACATTTACTAAGCTCTGGGGAAAATTAGTGCAGCTGCTTTTGCAAAGTGCATAGTCTATTTGCCTTTAGCAAATCAACCCCAATATGTGTTGGATAGGGGTGCATAATGGAAAGCAGATAGTAAAATCCACTCTTCATTATACAGTAAATGACCACTTTAGAATATAATAATATAATATAATTATATATAATACAGTATAATACGCAAAAAATAATGTGCCATTTTCTAAATGCTTTGCCAGTTGAAAACATCTCATGGTCAAAGAACACTACAGCTGCATATTAAGAACCATTATGTATGCTACCCAATTTTTCTGCAGTTCAAACCTCTGCAGTAAGAGGGTATGCATAATTTTCTATAAGATTTGTTTTGATTAGTGAAAACAATTACGCTATCTCTTGAGGTCTACCACCCCAAAACCAGGTTTTGGAAATAGAGAAGAAGCAGCTTGTATTTATGGATCACTGGGTATGTTAATAATTTACTCCAGCTGTATTCTAAAATAATATTAGTAAATAAAGTCTTCTATCCAGTACAAACCAGCCAAAACTTTTATCACTCAGAGGCGGATGACAATCATTCTGTAAGCATTTTGGCAGGAATATCTGGAACTGCTAGAAGCAGGAATAAAAACTTTATTTTTCATACTGTCATTGCAATTAGAATCTTAGGCATGGGGATGTGCTATGTCATTTTCTTATTGTGAAACTGAAAGATGATACAAGGTAGCTGGCTATGGATCTTATGGACTTAAAGCCAGTGACAAGTGTGGACTAACTACTAGTGACCTATAGTGAATAGCCTGGGTTCTTTGAAGTAACCACAACGTTGTAAGGCCTTCCCAGTGTATTATCTATTACATTTTGTTCCATATAGTGAAAGGCATAACCCAGAAAAGGTTTTTGCTGCTCTTATACAACATGCCCTGCAGTACCCTATGTACAGTATGAATGGTTCCTAAAAAAGTAGTCAGTCCCTGTTGTGGACCCAGCCATTCCCTGTCTTAACAAGACTCTGATTTTCCCTGTTTAGGACATCCCTATGTTTAAAGACCAAGTGGAAAAAGTGTAAGATGCCCTTTCATATAACTTATACTTCTACACATATCCTGCCTTGCAAACTTCCATTGCTTAATGTCCATCTGCCTGATATTAGCTGTCCTATTTAGGGTTCAAGTCCAAAACTCTGGATCCACTCTAGTTTATTTTTCTGTCCTCCAGCAACTGATGCTCATGTCTGTGATCCTACTGTACTGTGTGGACGTGTTATTGAATATTATACACCAGATATCCTGAATGGGCTTCCATTCAGTACATATGTCAACAACCCTTTGGCTCAAATGTTGATCTACAGGACATCAGTGCAAGAAACACCTCTTGGATATACCATTTGATGGGCAACTCTTTGGCAAATCCCTGGACGACTTAAAGTAATACTAAAGTTGTCATAGAAGGATATCTGGATAACCTTCTTCTGAGGGATGACATTCTTTATTTCAGACAGTTACAACTCAACTTCCTATATGGCTGACCAGCAGGAGCAGGCTTGTTCTAGCTTAATGGTTTAGAAGTTTGGAAGGTGCTCACAAGAAGTGTCAGCCGATCAGGCTAAAGAGGAGTCCTAGGTACCTTCTCAGTACAATGAGGAAGCTCAGATCCCGATCAATATTCTGCAACTCAGGGTGATTTAGTCATCCTTTCATCACTGGACCTCTCATTTGCAAGGTCATCCCACCAAGATTCAGTTGGACAGTGCCACAGCAGTGCCTTACATCAACCATTATGAGGCATCAAAATTGTGCTACTCATGGAGAAGCAGACGTGATTCTGACTTTGGCAAGACGACAGTACATGTTCCGGCCCTCACTACTTAACATCCCAGGGATGGAAAAATGGCAGGCAGATCTCCTCTGTCAATAACATCTGAACTCTGAGGTTTTTCAAGACCTCTCTCGCAGGTGGGGGATGCTGGACAAGGGCCTTTTAGCTTCTAAGTTCAACAATAAACTCAGCAGGTTTGCCTTCAGATCCAGTGATCTTCTAGCCTTTGCAGTTTATGTTCTGGTGATTCTGTGGGTTCAATTCAGCCAGATCTATGTTTTTCCTACCCTAAGACTCCTTCCTTGCCAACTCCACAGGATTGAGCTGGAGGGCATTCTGGTGATTCTCATGATAACGAATTGGGCCCAGAGAATGTGGTAATCAGACCCCATCAGACTTCTGGTGGACTCTCTGTGGGCCCTTTCAGATCACCAGATCTTCTATCTCAAGGGCCAGTTTGCCACCCTGATTCTGAATTTATAGCTCTATTGGCTTGACTGTTGAAGTCAAGGTCCTGAAGGACAGGCATCTACACTCTTGAAAGCTAGAAAATCGACTTCTAGCAAAGTATCTTGGTGCAAGACTAGGAAATTCCATCCCAGCTACTTCTCCTTGAGATGATTCAGGTCTTTTCTCTTGTCTGGTTTGGATCAGTAATTTGGCCTTAATTTCATCAAGTGCCAAATCTTAGCCTTAATGGTTCTAAATGGTTGCCTCCCATTCCTTACGCCCCTCACACTTGCTTCTCATTCCACTTTCACTAAGTGGATTAGATAGCTCATCATGCAAAGTTATCACCTCAAGGGCAAGGTTCCCCATTCCAGAGCAAATTGCACTCCACTAGATCAATTAGTGCTTAATAGGCTTTTCAGCATCAGGTATCTGTTTCCCAGATTTGCAAGAATTCCCCCTGGTCTCCTGTTCACATGTTCAATAAGCAGGGCTTTCTTTCTGCCGGAACGCGGCGGTACTGCGTTCCGCCACCTTTTTCTTCTTGTCCCCGCTCACCGACTGCCTCTGCAGAGCTGACAAGCTATGCAGAGCAGCGAAAGTGACAGGTGCCGGACGCGGCTTGTTTATGTCATGCTTGCGCGTGCCCGGCACCTGTCACTGCCGCTGCTCACAGCCGGTGAGCGGGGACATGCACGCTTCACCCCCCCCCCTCTACCGCCAGCGTGTAAACATCGGGGGCGCGCGGCCACCCCCATAGGAAAGGTGTATCTTAGTACACCCGGCGGTGCGCGCTGACGTCATCACGCCCTCTGCTCGTCGATCCTACCATAGCGCGGATCGTCAGCATCAGGTAAGGAGCGGCGATACAATTTTTCTCGCTTTTCTTGCTAATGTGGGGGGGGGCAGTGTTACTCGCTATTCTTACTAATGTGGGGGGGGGGGGCGGTGTTAATTCCATACATTTACTTTTATAGCCCCTCCCAAATTTTACTTGCATTCCTGTTCTCTAAAGGGGTGGTCCTAGGGTTTGATGGGGGCGTGGCCAGGTTTGGGTGGGGGAGTTCCACCACCTTTCCTCTGAGAAAAAAAGCCCTGTCAATAAGTATGTCCAGTTCAATGTCCAGGCCTCCACTGATGCTAGCTTTGGTTGTAAGGTCCTTCAGGTGTCTTGGTTTCTTTGGGCCTGTTGGACTTTGCTTTCTGTGTTGCCCACCCCTCAGATGGACTGATTTTGGATATCCCAGTGTATCAGAATACTCATCCTATGTCCCACAATGTACGAGCAAGAAAATAGGATTTTTGACCTATCATGAAACTTTTTTTGGGAGTACATTATAGGACACAGGTCTCTCCCCTCTGTTCATATGATCCACTCCTACTCACTATCAAAGCAGAGGCATGCTCCATTAGGCTGCATTCACACTTGAGCATTTTGTAGCTTGATGGTCGAAGCTTGAAGCTCAAAATTATAAAGAAAAACAGTTGTTCTCTATGGTGCCTGTTCACACCTGATCATGCAAACAGGCACCAAAGAGAAAAACAGATTTTTTAAGTTTGAGTGTTTTTGGAGCTACGAGCTCAAGCTACAAAATGTGCAAGTGTGAATGCAACCTTAGAGAGATTTCTACTCACTTTATGTTATGAAAACACACCTTTGGAGAGGGAAACTCTTCAATAGCAACACAGTCAAAAGTAAAAATACTTTTTTTAAGTTGAGTCAGGGAATGTTAAAACCAGATTGTTATTGTTGTCTGCCCTCCCTCAAGTTTCCCCTCCTCCTTGCAAAGCACCTTGTACCAAATACTGTTTCCCTACCACCACAACAACCAGCAGGCCGATGATGTTGACCTGTCACATTTCCATCTCTTAATTACAGATCACTGGTCACTAGGGTGTAAACAAACAGCCATGGATCATGGGCAATGTCCTTGACTATATTTGTTTGCCGCCAAATATAGCAATGATGCCACTTGGAATCTCTGTCCATGTGTTTACATTATTGCAGGGATCTGTCATTTAGTAATGCATGAATCAACATCGTTGAATGACCAATTGTCATGGCGGCAGGAACACATTGGCAAGATTTCATGATTGAAGTTGAATTTAAATCCCTTGATGATGTAATTGATGTTGGATTTACATTGGGGAACAAGGTTTGCTATTTTTTTTCGGGGGGAGTTACAGGACTTGGCATGGATGTGTTTATTTCCATTAAACATTTTTTGTAGAATAAGTACTAAGGGGTTTTAATGTACACTGTACTTATTCCCCTGGGGGTAGGAAATCTGGGAACCTCTTATTAACCACTTCCCAACATAGTAGTGTACATACAATATATGGCCGAGCGTGACAATTCCCGGTACTTCCTCCCAGAAGTACGCATCGTACAAGCTCTCCTGGGCATGTAGTGGAGCAATCTGTACTGTTTTGTCTACTAAACACAGTGGATCAGTGGAATTGTTGATTTACTGCCCAGCAAGCGAGTGCAGTCTAATCCATCTCTGCACTCTTTTTACTGACAAAACATGCAAAATTTACTGAGTGGATGTTTTTTTTGAGAAACTGAAATATTGTGGAAACTTCTATTATAACTAAGACAATCAATATTTGAATAACGTAAACAATACAGGTGAAACTCGAAAAATTTTAATATTGTGCAAAAGTTCATTTATTTCAGTAATGCAACTTAAAAGGTGAAACTAATATATGAGATAGACTCATTACATGCAAAGCAAGATAGTTCAAGCCGTGATTTGTCATAATTGTGATGATTATGGCTTACAGCTCATGAAAACCCCAAATCCACAATCTCAGAAAATTAGAATATTACATGCAATCAATAAAACAAGGATTGTACATAGAACAATATCGGACCTCTGAAAAGTATAAGCATGCATATGTACTCAGTACTTGGTTTGGGCCCCTTTTGCAGCAATTACTGCCTCAATGCGGCGTAACATGGAAGCTATCAGCCTGTGGCACTGCTGAGGTGTTATGGAAGACCAGGATGCTTCAATAGCGGCCTTCAGCTCTTCTGCATTGTTCAGTCTCATGTCTCTCATCTTTCTCTTGGCAATGGCCCATAGATTCTCTATGGGGTTCAGGTCAGGCGAGTTTGCTGGCCAATCAAGCACAGTAATCCCACGGTCATTGAACCAGGTTTTGGTGATTTTGGCAGTGTGGGCAGGTGCCAAGTCCTGCTAGAAAAGGAAGTCAGCATCCCCATAAAGCTCGTCTGCGGAAGGAAGCATGAAGTGCTCCAAAATCTCCTGGTAGATGGCTGCGTTGACCCTGGACTGACACCAGCAGATGACATGGCTCCCTAAATCAACACAGACTGTGGAAACTTCACACTGGACTTCAAGCATCTTGTAGTGTGTGCCTCTCCATTCTTCCTCCATACTCTGGGTCCTTGGTTTCGAAATGAGATGCAAAAGTTGCTCTCATCAGAAAAAAGGACTTTGGACCACTGAGCAGCAGACCAGGTCTGTTTTTCTTTAGCCCAGGTACGACGCTTCTGAAGTTGTTTGTTGTTCAGGCTGACTCCAGCCTCAGTCCACTGCTTGTGAAAGTCCCCAACACTTTTGAATGGCCTTTTCCTGACAATCCTCTCCAGGCTGCGGTCATCTCTGCTGCTTGTGCACCTTTTTCTTCCACACTTTTCCCTTCCATATAACTTTCTATTAATGTGCTTTGATTAGAGATGAGCGAATCGAACCTGGCGAAGTGGAATTAGTTTCGAATATCAGGAAAAATTTGATTCGCATCGAATCCGAATTTTAGCAAACTTTGGGTGCACGAATCGAATTTTTCCCGATCAGCCGGCAAAAGTGTCACTGCAGAGAGCTCCGCTATTTCTGACAGTTCTGACAGTTCATTTACAGCGGTTGAAACATTGTATCTATTTGTTTCCATTTAGGATACAGATGTTTTTATTCGGAAATAAATAGATACAATGTTTCAACCGCTGTAAATATGAAGGAACTGTCAGAGAACTGTCAGAAATAGCGGAGCTCTCTGCAGATACACTTTTTGCTGTACTTTAATTCTTCTTCTTTTCATTCTTCTTCTTCTTTTCATTCTTCTTCTTTTCATTCTTCTTTTCATTCTTCTTCTTCTTCTTCTTCTTCTTTTCATTCTTCTTCTTCTTCTTCTTTTCATTCTTCTTCTTCTTCTTTTCATTCTTCTTCATATTCTTTTCATTCTTCTCCTTCTTCTTTTCATTCTACTTCTTCTTCTTTTCATTCTTCTTTTCATTCTTCTTCTTCTTCTTTTCATTCTTCTTCTTTTCATTCTTCTTTTCATTCTTCTTCTTCTTCTTTTCATTCTTCTTCTTCTTTTTCTTTTCATTCTTCTTCTTCTTCTTTTCATTCTTCTTCTTCTTCTTTTCATTCTTCTTCTTCTTCTTTTCATTCTTCTTTTCATTCTTCTTCTTCTTTTCATTCTTTTTCTTCTTCTTTTCATTCTTCTTTTCATTCTTCTTCTTTTCATTCTTCTTCTTCTTCTTTTCATTCTTCTTCTTCTTCTTTTCATTCTTCTTTTCATTCTTCTTCTTCTTCTTTTCATTCTTCTTCTTCTTCTTTTCATTCTTCTTTTCATTCTTCTTCTTCTTCTTTTCATTCTTCTTCTTCTTCTTTTCATTCTTCTTTTCATTCTTCTTCTTTTCATTCTTCTTCTTCTTCTTTTCATTATTCTTTTCATTCTTCTTTTCATTCTTCTTCTTCTTCTTTTCATTCTTCTTCTTCTTCTTTTCATTCTTCTTTTCATTCTTCTTCTTCTTCTTTTCATTCTTCTTCTTCTTCTTTTCATTCTTCTTTTCATTCTTCTTCTTCTTCTTTTCATTATTCTTTTCATTCTTCTTCTTCTTCTTTTCATTCTTCTTCTTTTCATTCTTCTTTTCATTCTTCTTCTTCTTTTCATTCTTCTTCTTCTTCTTCTTCTTTTCATTCTTCTTTTCATTCTTCTTCTTCTTCTTTTCATTCTTCTTCTTCTTCTTTTCATTCTTCTTCATATTCTTTTCATTCTTATCCTTCTTCTTTTCATTCTACTTCTTCTTCTTTTCATTCTTCTTTTCATTCTTCTTCTTCTTCTTTTCATTCTTCTTCTTTTCATTCTTCTTTTCATTCTTCTTCTTTTCATTCTTCTTCTTCTTCTTTTCATTCTTCTTCTTCTTTTTCTTTTCATTCTTCTTTTCATTCTTCTTCTTCTTCTTTTCATTCTTCTTCTTCTTTTCATTCTTCTTCTTCTTCTTTTCATTCTTCTTCTTCTTCTTTTCATTCTTCTTTTCATTCTTCTTCTTCTTTTCATTCTTTTTCTTCTTCTTTTCATTCTTCTTTTCATTCTTCTTCTTTTCATTCTTCTTCTTCTTCTTTTCATTCTTCTTCTTCTTCTTTTCATTCTTCTTTTCATTCTTCTTCTTCTTCTTTTCATTCTTCTTCTTCTTCTTTTCATTCTTCTTTTCATTCTTCTTCTTCTTCTTTTCATTCTTCTTCTTCTTCTTTTCATTCTTCTTTTCATTCTTCTTCTTTTCATTCTTCTTCTTCTTCTTTTCATTATTCTTTTCATTCTTCTTTTCATTCTTCTTCTTCTTCTTTTCATTCTTCTTCTTCTTCTTTTCATTCTTCTTTTCATTCTTCTTCTTCTTCTTTTCATTCTTCTTCTTCTTCTTTTCATTCTTCTTTTCATTCTTCTTCTTCTTCTTTTCATTATTCTTTTCATTCTTCTTCTTCTTCTTTTCATTCTTCTTCTTTTCATTCTTCTTTTCATTCTTCTTCTTCTTTTCATTCTTCTTCTTCTTCTTCTTCTTTTCATTCTTCTTTTCATTCTTCTTCTTCTTTTCATTCTTCTTCTTCTTCTTTTCATTCTTCTTCTTCTTCTTTTCATTCTTCTTTTCATTCTTCTTCTTCTTTTCATTCTTCTTCTTCTTCTTTTCATTCTTCTTTTCATTCTTCTTCTTCTTCTTCTTTTCATTCTTCTTCTTCTTCTTTTCATTCTTCTTCTTCTTCTTTTCATTCTTCTTTTCATTCTTCTTCTTCTTCTTTTCATTCTTCTTCTTTTCATTCTTCTTTTCATTCTTCTTCTTCTTCTTTTCATTCTTCTTCTTCTTCTTTTCATTCTTCTTTTCATTCTTCTTCTTCTTCTTTTCATTCTTCTTTTCATTCTTCTTCTTCTTCTTTTCATTCTTCTTCTTCTTCTTCTTTTCATTCTTCTTTTCATTCTTCTTCTTCTTCTTTTCATTCTTCTTCTTCTTCTTTTCATTCTTCTTTTCATTCTTCTTCTTCTTCTTCTTCGTCGTCGTGCCCCGTGACTGCCCAAATGAGTGAAGTGTGCAGTGATTCTAAGATCGACGGCACTGATCTGCATGTTATACTGACTGACAGTATTATTTCTCTTCCCCAGCAGACTCCAAGGGCAATTAAATTAAAGGTACAGTGTTCTGCACTAATATAAAGGCTCTCTGAAGCCTAGAAACCCTTTAAATAAGTTAAATTTGCGGCAAATAAATTTGCATCGAATCGAATTTCTCCCGCAAATTCGGCGAATCAGCCGAATCGAATTTTTGAATAATTCGATCATCTCTAGCTTTGATACAGCACTTTGGGAACATCCAACTTCTTTTGCAATTACCTTTTGAGGCTTTCCCTCCTTATGGACGGTGTCAATGTTGGTTTTCTGCACAACTGTCAGGTCAGCAGTCTTTCCCATGATTGTGATTCCTACTGAACCAAACTGAGAGACCATTTAAAGGCTCAGGAACCCTTTGAGCCGAGAATATTGCACCTTTTCACAATATTCTAATTTTCTGAGATCGTGGATTTGGGGTTTTCATGAGCTGTAAGCCATAATCATCACAATTATGACAAATCACGGCTTGAACTATCTTGCTTTGCATGTAATGAGTCTATCTCATATATTAGTTTCACCTTTTAAGTTGCATTACTGAAATAAATGAACTTTTGCACAATATTCTAATTTTTTGAGTTTCACCTGTATGTAAGATTGACAAAATCCATGACAAGTAATCTGCCTGTTTTTTCAACTGAATGACAAAATGTGAACATAACTAGGATTATGAATGAACTGGAGGGTGGGGCAGGCAGTAGAAAAACAAGTTGTTTTAACAGTGGGCTCAGCCAGATTTTAGCTAACAGTGGGAAGGGCTTAAAGAGAGAAGAACAAACAAAACCTGTGCCTATTGCATACGGCACACTCCTTGTAGTCACAAAATACTCCTTATTGCTATGCCACAAGTGACATTCTCACATACATAAACCTCAGGATAAATTACATTTTTAAAAAAATTGTAAACGTTTCAATTACATTTGCTTTTCTGCACACAAAAAGGTATAACCGTTTTTGATATTAAAGTTCTTAAAGAAAAACTGTATTAAAATCAGCAACTGTTGAGACAATGAACACTATGGTCAGGACTCTGTAATGTACAACATAATGTACAGAGTGCAGGGGGCAGGAGTAAATAACATACAAAACAATGTATAGATTGCAGCAGTCAGGATGAGCCCCCCTTACATCAAGAGTCTCCAGGTGAGTTCTCTCTTATATGAGTCCCCAGAGTTCCCCCCAACATCAAAATACCCAGAGTTCCTCCTTACATCATAATCCTCAGAGGGCCCTCCTACATCAAGTTCCCAGAGTCTACCCATAATTAAAGTACCCAGATTTCCCCCTACATCAGAGTCCTGAGATATCCCTCTTACATCCGCATTCATGGAGTTCCCCCTTACATCAGTGTCCTCCGAATCTCCCCTTTCATCAACATCCCCAGAATCCCCCCCCGAACATCGGAGTCCTCAGAGCTCCCCATTACATTCTAGTCTTAAGAATCTTCCTTATATCAGAGTCCCAAGAGTTCCACTTTACATCAGAGTCCACAGAGTCCTCCTTTAGATCAGCTGCATCATAATCCTCCTTTTATATTAGAGTCCCAAAAGTTTCCCTTTATATCAGAGTCTCCAGAGTCCCTGCTTACATTTGAGTCCTCATAGTCACCCTTACATCAAAGTTTCCAGAGTCTTTCCTTACATGAGAGTTCTCTGAGATCCCCCTTACATCAAAGTCCATCCTTACATTAGAATCCCCAGGGTTCCCCCTTACATCAGAGTCTCCAGAGTTCCCCTTTACATTAGGATCCCCCTTACATCAGATTCCCCCCTTACAACAAAGTCACCTCTTACATCAGGGTCCTCCCTTATATCAGAGTCCCCAGAGTTCCCCCTTACATCAGAATTTTAAGAGGCTCCCTTTCATCAGTGTTCTCAGAGTCCTCCGTTACATCAGTGTCACAAGAGTTTCCCCTTACATCAGAGTTTACAGAGTCCTTCTTACATCAGAGTCCCTCTTTACATCAGATTCTTCCCTTACAACAGAGTCCCCTCTTACATCAAAGTCCTCAAGTGAACACTTTTGGCCTTGAGAAAACCGAAGGCTGGCTCTAACAGGGAACCAGTGGAGAGAGGGAGAGAGCAGGAAGTTATGAAGAGCAGCAACATACACAGAAAAAGCATGTTATCTTATGTTATAAGGGGACACAGAGGATCTGGTGAGTGAGACTATAAATCACGGGCACAGGATCCTTCTTTCTGGAGCACATTGAATATGAATCACTTGAAGTTATTACAGAAAATCTGAATGTTTACATGTGATATGGACACAATAACTGCACACTTTATTGGAAGCACGTTATTAAATTGAATATTGCACAGTAGTAGCAAATGTGAATGTTTGCATACCTCCCAACTGCCCCTGATTTCGAGGGACTGTTCCTGATTTGGAACAAAATCCCTCTGTCCCTCTTTCTTCCTCATTTGTCCCTCATGTTGGTCTGATTTATATAGCTGTAAATAAAATGCACTTTTTATCTTTTAAAAAATGTTTCACAGTGCTAAACCTTCCTCTCAGTTTCTAAATTGCAGCATTTGTAAACTTCAAAAGCCAGTATAAGGAAAAGTAGTCGTTAAAAAAATGCACTTGTGGGTTTAACTAATCATTTTTGGTACAATTCTCTATTAAGGGGGCATGGCAGGAGGTGTGTCCTATGACTACATACATTTTCTAATAGGTTTCCTTCATTCCCATCTCAAAAAGTTGGGAGGTATGTGTTTGTCTCAGTTCACACTACTGCTACCTGAAAGTCACGCGACTTTGCCAGGCAACTTGAGAGCAACTTTGAAGCAACTTTCAGGGAATGCCTGGATAATCTTCCTGTAATGTTGGATCCAAATCACATCAGTATAGATGAGAATCCAACTTGGACATGACTTCTAGTAAAGTCTATGGACACAAGTCGGATAGAAGTCGCCTTGAAGTAGTACAGGAACCTTTTCTAAAGTCGGAGTGACTTCAATAGTGCTAATTAAGACAGCTCTCATTGACTAACATGGGATATCACATGGGTTATCACATGGGGTTTCACATGGGATATCGCATGGGATTTCACATGGGGTTTCACATGGGATATCACATGGGGTTTCACATGGGATATCGCATGGGATATCTCATGGGGTTTCACATGGGATATCACATGGGGTTTCACATTCGATATCACTTGGGGTTTCACATGGGATATCGCATGGGATTTCACATGGGGTTTCACATGGGATATCACATGGGGTTTCACATGGGATATCACATGGGGTTTCACATGGGATATCACATGGGGTTTCACATGGGATATCGCATGGGATTTCACATGGGGTTTCACATGGGATATCACATGGGGTTTCACATGTGATATCGCATGGGATTTCACATGGGGTTTCACATGGGATATCACATGGAGTTTCACATGGGATATTGCATGGGTTTTCACATGGGGTTTCACATGTGATATCGCATGGGATTTCACATGGGATATCACATGGGGTTTCACATGGGATATCGCATGGGGTTTCACATGGGATATCGCATGGGGTTTCACATGGGATATCGCATGGGGTTTCACATGGGATATCGCATGGGATTTCACATGGGGTTTCACATTCGATATCACATGGGGTTTCACATGTGATATCGCATGGGATTTCACATGGGGTTTCACATGGGATATCACATGGGGTTTCACATGGGATATCACATGGGGTTTCACATGGGATATCACATGGGGTTTCACATGGGATATCACATGGGGTTTCACATGGGGTTTCACATGGGATATCACATGGGGTTTCACATGAGATATCACATGGGGTTTCACATGGGATATCGCATGGGATTTCACATGGGGTTTCACATGGGATATCGCATGGGATTTCACATGGGGTTTCACATGGGATATCACATGGGGTTTCACATGGGATATCACATGGGGTTTCACAAGTCGGTTCCCAAGTCGCGGCAGTGTGAACCGAGCTTAGGGCTGGCCATACACTATACAATTTTCTTACAAACTTCTGTCCAATTTCTGCCCAAGTTCCTTTAGATTTACCTTCAACTATGTAGTGCAAGGTCCTGCCCAATTGGATACAACTGAAAGTGTTGTTTAGGTTTGACCTCATATTATATGGTTTTTGGTAAATCTAAAGCAAAATTCTCAAGAAAATTGTATAGTGTATGGCCAGCCTAAGTGTATGCAACATATATTGCGAAGCATATCGTATTTTTTAGTACGTTTTTAAGATATATTATTTGTTCTCATTTATTTATTCATTAACACTGGAACAAATCTGGTGGATTTTTAGGGTGACATTAAGCAAGTTTTAATTGTTTGGTATAGAGCACAAAGTGCTGCACCTTTATTAATTTTTGTGAGAGACTATATTCCATCACTGGATTATAGATAGGTGTTCAACAGCTGTTTGCGATTAAGGTCCCTTTCACAAGAAGGGTCTGATCAGGTCCACCTGCCAGTTTTTCAGGTGGACCAGACAGGGCCCGTTAATCACCTCTACAGACCAGTAGGTGTAAACGGACTTGTGCCCATTTGTACCCGCCTACCTCCAATCTGATCCAGTCCACAAAAAAAAAAATGGAAGGATATATGTCCCTTTCCATCTAGATCGGGGTCACCAACTTTCTAAACAAAGGGCCAGTTTACTGTTCTTCAGACTTTAGGAGTGTGGCCAATGGGAGTAGAAAATATCATGGTATCAGTGCAGTTAAACAATGCCCAATCATTGGTGTCAGTGGTAGAAAATATGCCCTATTGTTAATGCCAGTCAAAGGAATAGTGCCATTGTTAGTGCCAGTCAAAGGATCACAGTGGACTATCAAGCACCCACTGCAGATCTTACTAGTAAAAGCAGTGTATTTCTTTTATATTTGTTTGTTTAACCCTTCCACTGCCAGGTCCGTACCGCGTATGGACCTGACAGCAGGGGGTTTTATACACAATCTGGTGGTTACAGCCGCTGGGATTGTGTATAAAACTGACAGGCAGACTTTCAGCTGGAAGCAGTCGGGAGGCTGCGCTGCTGTCTGATCACTTCCACAGCCCTGATACTGCCCTGCCTGCATGTGGACTGCATTGCAATACATTGGATGGAGGCCTCCAGAGGAGACATGCAGGATCTTTTAGACCCATATGTCTCAATAAGGAGAACCTCTCACCTAAAAATCATCACATGGGGGACTTTGTGTCCCCTATGTGATGAAAAAAAATTTTACTTTAGTATTTTTACTGAGATTTTGCATTTTCTAGACCTTTGCGGTAATATTGTGTGACATAAAAAATTGGAACTACCACTATTGTATTCTCTAGGGTGTCTGCTTTCAGAAAGTTATATAATGTATATAAAAAAAGTATATAATGTTTTGGAGGTTTTGTGTTATCTTCAGGCCTAAAATGATTTTTTTAAACCCATATTCAGGGTGTAACATGTTATGAATAGACTGGCCTCCACCCCCTGCTTTGACAGCTAGGGCCACCCAGCTGTGTCACTCATTCACAGTCTTCTGTGAATGAGAAACTACAAGTCTCCACAGCCTTAGCTGCTGTTGGCTTGCAGTTGTCAATGAACTACCACGGTGCTGTGGAGCGTTCATTGATCAATATATCTGCTTGCTTGTACATCCCGTACGGGTAAGCAGATATACTGACAGATCTGCAGGAGACCTGCATGGCACCAGCAATCCACTGATTGCTAGTACAATGGTTTACAGGCTACTGCAACAAAATATTATAAATGCACTTTTTTTTAATGGCAAAAAATGTGCATTTAATATTTTTTAGCAAAAAGCAAACTTACCCTTTAAGAAAACATTAAACACTTTTTGAGAAATCCGGCAGGGGGATGCAGTCCACTAGAAAGGGGGTGTGTGTGGCACTTGGGATGCACAGTTTTTTTACTTTTTTTATCAAAAGGAAACAATAAAGCTAGTTGGAACTGCCCGATGTGCTCTAATCAACCAACGCTAAAAGTTATAATCAAAAAACCCCATTTAATAGAAAAAAAATAGCTAAGGTGTTGACAGTTGAAGAGCTAGCTATCAGTCAGTTACTGTGGACAGATATTGCTCCTAAAAAAAATATTTTTGAGTTTATAGATCTATGCACATAGGCAGGGCACATACGGAAATGTACCTCGGCACTGCAATTCAAAGAATTCAAGGAAAGTTTGTTGATGCAGATGTAAGTCCAACCACTAAAATCTCTTATAAGCTATAACATGATAATTTCTCTTGGAAAGCTTATTTTTATTTTAATGGAGAGATTTCATGAAAATAACAGCTGTGATACTTATATAAAGGTTCTTGCGTGGGCACTTTGTGTTATGGGGTATCAATGCTCTACCTGTCTCCCACAATCTACTGCCTTATATCTTCTTTTCACATGCACTCCCAAACAAAACTATGAGGCTGGATTCACGTGTGTCTTCGCTTCCATGTCATGCATTTTTCCTTGTGATGTTCTTTATCACATGTTTTTAATGCATTTTGCGTGTGTTCTTTATGTGTTTTGCATACATTATTTCATTTATTTTCATGTGCTTCAATGGGCCAAAAAATGCAGGTAAATACATATACACTTTGTGCACGATTATTAAGCAAGTGAGTTTTTTGACCAAACCATCATTTTTATGCATATTGCATAACTCCAAGCTATATAAATTTGAATGCTTATTGGATTTAGGCATATCAGGTGATGTGTATTTGTTTAATGAGGGAGGGTGTGGCCTAAGGAGATTATTACAGTAGTAATACCAGCCTATACCAGAACACCACGTCCACCTTGCTGGCGTCAAAGTGGAGCTCTGTGCCTGTTACTGATCCAGCCATGGGCCCATCCATCTGGTCCATCCAGAGTCACTTTCATCTCACCAGTCTATAAAACCTTTAAAAAATCTGTCTTCAGATATTTCTTGGTCCAATCTAGACATTTCAACTTCTGTGTCTTGTTCATTGGTGGTCGTGTTTCAGCTTTCCTTACCTTGGCCATGTCTCTGAGCACTGAACACCTTGTACGTCTGAGCACTCCAGGTAGGTTGCAGTTCTGGAATATGACAGCACTGGAGGATAATGGGTTCCTGGTAACTTCATGTTTGATTCTTCTCAAATCTTTGGCAATTAATAGCACTGGAGGATAATGGGTTCCTGGTAGCTTCACGTTTGAGTCTTCTCAAATCTTTGGCAATTAATCTGTGTCTTTTTTTTTTCAACACATTTCTTGTGACCCTGTTGACTATTTGCAACAAAACTTTTGATGGTTCTGTGATTACGCCCCAATATCTTAGCAATTTCAAGAGTGCTGCATCCCACTGAAAGACTTTTTACAATTTTTGACTTTTCAGCCTGGGTTCACACTGATTCGGTACTGAATTTGCATCGGTTTCTGTGCAAATTCCGCACAGCATCACTGTCGCACCCTGTTCATGCGAACCGCTGCAGGTGTGTATGTTACGTTAACAACACCTTAAAATCGGTTTGAAAAATGCAATGCGATGTGCAGAATCGGATCGCATGGGTGTGAATACCCATGCAATCAGATTTTAGTGCGGACCAAAAAAAGGTGCACCTTTTTGGTGTGAAGGTCGTACGATTTGAGCCATACAAAATGTATGGCTCAAATTGCACCGCACAGAATTTGCATGTGATTTGCACAGAAGGACAGAAGTGCCCTGTTAACTCCAGCGGTTCTTGCGGGGGTGAGCGCTACACTAATAATTGTTCACACAGTGTAAGGCTCCATTTTCATCTCGGCGATCTGTGAATGGATGCTTTCGGTGTCATTCATTGCTAATGGCACCCCAAATGTAGCCAGCAGATGTGCATTTTGTGACAAATACACCAATATGTGTGAAGCTCAATACCCAAAAAGGTTCAAAAGCTTCTTTGGTGCTTTGTTCACATGTAGAGAAGCCTATTCAAATGAATGGGTTGCCCCCAAAAAGTGTTCACTCGGCATGCAGATGTTGGTAAAAAAGGATAAAATATATTTATCTCAGCCCTCTGTTTCTGACGTTTCCAGGGGGTGTGGGCAATGTCATTATGCCTCACCGCTGCCTCCTGGGATAGCTGGGTACTCAAAATGTCCTGACAATATGCCCCTTCAATGGAGCATGTGGTCTATCTACAACATCTAAACTTCTCCTTAGTACGTATGATTATAATGTCTATCCCATTTAAATTTCCCAATGTAGATGCCATTTTTGTGACAAAATGTACTCCTACTGTATATTGAACTTTTTTTTTGCCCATGCAGGGTGAATTAACAGGTATACTCAATTATCAGCTTCCTGTCCTGTTGCTGATATTTACCCTTCTTTTGCTCCTCTGCTGCTCCATTTGCCTGTTGTCACAAGGTGAAACACCTGGTGTGGGGGCGCATGTACTATTAGGGGATGTTAAATAGATGTCTTGTATCTCCATACAAATAGTATTTTTTGCATATACAGTAAGTTGTGCATACCTCTATGTGCACATTAATCCTCAATCTCCTAGATTGTAAGCTCCAAGGAGCAGGGCCCTCAAATCCCTCTTGTATTGAACTGTATTGTTGCTGTATTGTCTCCCTTTATATTGTAAAGAGCTGAGCAAACTGTTGGCGCTATATAAATCCTGTATAATAATAATAATGTTTTCCTCCCTTTACTTACATTGTTTTTACTTATAGACCATGCAGGTTGCTTCAGAGCATCCTCATCTTTTCTCTCTCTTTGATTGGAGTATTTCCCTAGAGAGAGCATGCATGGATGGAGTGTGACACAGTTCAGCGAAGATTTGAGCAGAAAGGGGCCATCCTTTCGATCTCTCAGAAGATGAAAGGTTGCCATGCAGTCATTGATTGAGTCCTCCATCCCAGGGGTGTATGGCATCATTGTCTCTTGTTTCATGAGTGCTAGAGGAAGGCACCTTGTGTACCAAAAGATCTCACTCTTAACAGGGTTTCTCTCTCTCAGTCTTCACCTGACAATAAAAAAAAAAAAAAAAAATGTATTTTTAAAAAATTAAAGTTACACCCAAGTATAAAACTCACCCCAAATTTTTTCAAGGCACCCCCATGTACGTACAGTTGTGTTCAAAATAATAGCAGTGTCTTGAAAAATGTGAATAAAGCTCAAAATCCTTCTAATAGCTTTTATTTCCATACACACAAATGCATTGGGAACACTACACATTCTATTCCAAATCAAAACATGAAGAAAAATATATCAAATTTGTGTTGTTCCTCTAACAAAATTGAAGAAAAGTGAATATTAGACTGTTCAAAAAAATAGCAGTGTTTGTATTCTTCTTTACAAACTCAAACATTCACTATATAAACTGAAAAATGTTTGAAGATTTTGCTTTCCTTGGAATCACTTAATGAATATTTAGTTGTATAAGCACTGTTTCTGAGAACTGCTGTACATCTGTGTTGCATGGAGTCAACCAACTTCTGGCACCTGTGAACAGGTATTCCAGCCCAGGATGATTGGACTACATTCCACAGTTCTCTATTTCTTGGTTTTGCCTCAGAAACTGCATTTTTGATGTCACCCCACAATTTTTCTGTTGGATTAAGATCCGGGGATTGGGCTGGCCACTCCATAACATCAATCTTGTTGGTCTGAAACCAAGATGTTGCACGTTTACTGGTGTGTTTGGGGTCGTTGTCTTGTTGGAACACCCATTTCAAGGACATTTCTTCTTCCGCATAAGGCAGCATGACCTCTTCAAGTATTCTGATGTATTCAAACTGATCCATGATCCCTGGTATGCGATAAATAAGCCCAACACCGTAGTATGAGAAACATCCCCATATCATGATGCTTGCGCAACCATGTTTCACTGCCTTCACAGTGTACTGTGGCTTGAATTCAGTGTTTGGGGGTCGTCTGTCTAGACCCAAAAAGAACAATCTTACTTTCATCAGTCCACAAAATGTTGCGCCATTTCTCTTTAGGCCAGTCAATGTGCTCTTTGGCAAATTGTAACTTCTTCAGCACATGTCTTTTTTTCAACAGTGGGACTTTGCGGGGGCTTCTTGCAGATAGCTTGGCTTCACATAGGCGTCTTCTAATTGTAACAGTACTCACAGGTAACTTTAGACCTTCTTTCATCTTCCTGGAGCTGATTGTTGGCTGAGTCCTTGCCATTTTGGCTATTCTTCTATCCATTCGAATGGTAGTTTTTCGCTTTCTTCCACGTCTTTCAGGTTTTGGTTGCCATTTTAAAGCATTTGCGATCATTTTAGCTGAGCAGCCTATCATTTTCTGCACTTCTTTATATGTTTTACCCTCTCCAATCAACTTTTTAATCAAGGTACGCTGTTCTTCTGAACAATGTCTGGAACGACCCATTTTCCTCAGAATTTCAGAGAGAAATGCACTGTAGCCAGCATGTACAACATTTGCTGCCTTCCTTCCTTAAATAAGGGCAATAATTGCCACCTGTTTTTCAAAGAATAAATGACCTCACTAATAGAACTCCACACTGCTATTATTTTGAACATGCTCCTTTCAATTAGTGATTCAATGACACAGAATCAGCAGAATGCATGTCATGACTGTTGGGTCTGTTGGATTTCTATTACTCTACTACACCTGCTAGTAAATTATTTGCCATGTAGAAATATCATTTCTACCAAAAACAGTGATTGATCAGGTTAGTGATGTCTGACTGCTATTATTTTCAACACAACTGTATAAACGTAAAAGCACACCGTAATACTAAAATGATGACCTCTAAGGGGCTTTAAAAGCATCACCTATAGAAAATATAGGGTACTAAAGTTTGCTGTCATTTCACGAGCATACGCAAATTTAAGGTTTGACGTGTTGGATATCTATTTACTCGATGCAACCTCATCTTTTATATTTTACAAAAAAATTGGATAATTTATTTTTTGTGCCCTAAAATTAATAATATTGTGTGACATAAAATATTTGGAACTACCGCTATTTTATTCTCTAGGGTCTCTGATTTCAGAAAATATATAATGTTTTGGAGTTTTGTGTAATCTTCAGGGCTAAAATAATTTTTTAAACATGTGCAAAAAGCGCAAAAACAGCTCTGGCAGTGAAAGGAATAAAGGATAAGCCCGACACTCCCCTTTCCTGATGAGCACCCAATCAGTGCACATTACACTGAAAGGTCTCTCCCCTCCCTGCTAGTCCCCAGGTGCGGTGCTGGAGACAGGCAGAGAGGGGAGGAGGAGATAAACAGTGCAATGTTAAAAATATTAACCGTTTAAGTCGCCATAAAGCACCTTTTGTTTTTAAAAGCCCCAGACATTCCTAAATGCACCTCAGATTTAAATACGGATTTGGTAAAAAAAAATGTTATCAGGACAAGTAGATTGTCAAGAGGGACAAGTAGATTGGGGCTTAGTCCCTGGACAAGTAGTTTTTTTAAAAATGTCCACACTCCTGAACTCAAATGTTTTTTAAGCTCTTCAATGTTTTTGATGCTGTAATGCGTTCCTTAGACATGTACTACAAAAATCTGTATTGCCCTGGAGATTGTGTCTCTTTGGCAGTTCTTTGATCCATTTGATTGCAAGTACACCTGCTGGTTGGGGGAAGAACACATTGCTGATCTTCTGTGAGCATCATTTTCTTTTCTGTTTCCTGTTATTTCTTTCTTTTTCTTATTAATACCATACAGAAAGTATGTCCTCCAATGACCTTTTCTTTGCCATTTTTTTCATCTGTTATGTTTTGCTTTCCATTCTTGGTAATGTATGTTCTTCAGTTCCAATACTTTGGAATTATTGCACTGTATCAATGCATTGCTTGAACATAGTATTTTGCCTTTTTTTGGCAGCATTAATTTTAAGTGCAGTAATTTATAGCAACCTGTCATAATTCATCTGGTATTAGTTTGAATTCATCAAAGCAGCTGCTTCAGATTATTGCAATTAAACTGACCATATACTAGTAGAATTTCAGGCAATTTTTTTAATTTTAAGAATGTTCATTTGACTTTGTAATCAGATTGAAGTTTGTTTTTGACCCTAGCAATGAGAAAATTTGAAGAAGCAGAATGGAAAATTTTTCTTAAACTAAATTTTAACAGCAAATGTTTTCATTCAGGAAATTACATTCATTAAAAGGAAAAGACATTTTGAAGTACTTTCAAATGACGTGTCATCAAATGTACTGAGAATTTTCATATCGAACATTCATCCAAAAACTACTAGTGTATGGCCAGCTTTAAACTGGCCATAGATGTGTTGGGGTTGGTGGTACTTGTTCCCCGTTCCTCATTGGGCGCCAAGTGTGGGTCACATAAGAGGCCTACCCTGGGATGGGTTCTTCTGGACTATACTGGACACCTAGAATAGGGTCACTTACCTTGCACATGGGGTACCTTAATATGTGCTGGGCTCATCAATGCCCTGGACAAGGCAGCGGTCACTTTCAGGGATAACCTGACCTTAGAGTAGACCTCTAACTCAAAGATGGCCATACACTATGTGACTGAACACTAGTTAACTCTCTTGAGCTCCTTGTCAATTTACACCACTGCTGTCACTTGTTGCATTTAGGAGGGACATGTTGAGCCTATACCCACATCATCTGTCCATTCCATCTTTGCTATCTCTCTTTCCAGTAACGTAATAGAGCCCTGCTATGTACCTAGCGCTGGCTCAATGCGTGCACTCACTTAATTCTTCTTCTTCCTCACCTAGTACCCAGGATGGGAGCCTCTGAGTGCTATGGGGAAGGGAAGAGCAACAACTCCTTCACTAAAAAAGGATGTCTCCCCTATTACAGGTGCAGGCTAGACCTCAGTTACTCTTAGTAACCACTTGCTGTCTTCATACGCCAATGTGTTACTGACCCAAGCTGTAGACCATGTTTCGCTGATTACTTGTTACACCTCTTTAGAGTAACTTCAGTCCAGAAAAGGCAACGTTTCAAAGCTTTAGGGCTCATGTACACTGCAGCTGCAAAACTCACATTTCGGAGCTGTTCAGCGTTTTTTTCAGCAGCCCCTGTACTCACCCTATGATTTCCTATGTGTTCATGTACATATCTTCGTTTACAGTCATTTACAGGCAGTTGAGTTTACAGTCATTTTTTAACGCAACAAACTTGCGTTCAAACATCGATTTTATCAGCGTTTCAAATGCAGAATGCTTGTAAACACGGCTAAACGTGGCAAATCACGTTTATAAGTGATTGCGTTTGAAAATTTGTTTTAACTCTTCCAGTTCTCGATGCTGTCCAGAGCCTTTTTTCATTATGAAGAATGCATGTAAAGAGTTTTCAGGTTGCTCAGATGGACAAAACACTTAACACAGGATGTTCCTACCAAGCTTGTCACACATTGTAATGACCAATTCACACCTAAGACCTCTCCCACCCTTGGAAACAAAAGATATGTTAATGCACATTCACACCTCAAATTCCTCATGAAGATCCCCTGTCAGGTGACCTTAATGACTCACTCCACCAGACACCTTTCCCACCCTTGGAAACAAAAGAAATGTTAATGAGCAACTCACACCTATGTATTTATCTCAACACATACTGCTTCTACTGTGTGTATTTCTCTGAAACAGTCTGAAATAGTTAATAATTTACCACTTTTCAGTGCATTCTGGGCATTTGGGCGGTTCTTCTGTGCTTATCTTAAAAAACGCTTCTAAAAGCAAACGCTTCTAAACGTACATAAATGCAGCTAAACAGACGTTTTCCAGCAGTCAGTTTCCATCATTCAGAAACATCCCGTGTACATGGGGCCTTACTCAAAATTCTTGACATAACAGTTCTAAACAAAGTGCAGTCTTTTCCTATCTACCCTAGTCCCTAACTCAGGCTTGTGGCTGCCCCAGTGTACCTGCATAATGAGTTCTTGACAAGGACAGTCCTTATAGGAGATGCTCCAGTGTACTGATGACTTCAGGGAGGACAGCAAGCCCCAGCAATCCACCTACATTCTGGAAAATCTCAAGAAGTGGCAAGCAACTGGACACAGGCATAGAATTTTGTGGCTCCCCAATAAGCTCTCTAATGGCTCTACCTGCTCACTAACTCCCCTGGACCCAGACCCATGTTCCCTTTTTATAGCCACACAGGACCAGTAGGCCGGGTCCAGAGAAAGGCTGTGAAAACCAGACCGGGAAACAACAGCACAGTTTAACCCCATCCCTCCCAGCCGGAACAGCATTTGGCCACTAGTGGCAGGCAACCTGCCTACAGACAAATTAAAATCCATCCTGTTAAGCAGGCACAATTAGTGTGTGGCCTCCCTACTCAACAGAATCCAATTGTTTGTTAAGCTAATGTCAAAGGAGATAGTTGGAAAACATCGTGCAGCTGCTGATCAGTGTATTATGACAGATGTGAGCGCTGCTGTCAGAATACAAGATCCCATGGGGATTATTCAATTGTGTGGATGGACGAATATGCTATTTTTTTTACATTCAGTCCCATGGATAAGCAAAAAAAGTGCTTATTCAATTCCATGTTAATTTTGGAGGCAGTACTATTTGCGATGCCTTTTTTCGCTGTTGCGCCAATGGACACATATTATTTGGCCTTATTATGGAAGGCTTTTACTCGGCTCAAATTGATCTGAAAACTCACATATCAAAGTGAACCTCTTTTGTACCTGGCCCTTATCCGTGACAGAGTCAGTCTTGAGTATTTTTTTTTTCTAATTCCTTCAGCGCTTATGGTCAGCATGAGTATTTTGTTTTTCCTCTTAGAAGGTGCGGGGACCAGAAATTTATTTTGCTAATTTTTAACACATTCAAATCTATTGAAGATTACTGTGACTTCTGTTCAAAAATATATAAGGCCTGAATGTGACTACACATATGGGAGCAGTCCTGCCAATATGTATTTGTTTTGACTTTCGTTATTTTTAATTACTAGTTCATCTATTTTTTATGTGGAAAAGTCACACAAAATCATAATGAGGTACGCCAATGTGTAAACATGCCTTTAGGGTACATTCACACTTAACAACATGGCTTTCCTATGGTACAGTCAATTGACATAGATTTATGACTTACAATGGCAAAACCAGAACAAGTCACATCTTATCAAAGGGTGATCGGAACCAACACTGAGCACTCCACATACAGTACAGGCCAAGCTCTAGTAGAGCTTCGCCACTTGCAGTAAAGAGGAACAAACCCTGATGGTGTATTGGGAGGGAGTTGTGATGTTGATAAAAGGCACTTTTTGTTCATCAAATGTTTAGCATAATATGAATATAGTCGATGGCTCTGATCGATTGGAAATTTTTTTCTGATCGGTAGATCAACTTCTGTACAACCACACTGCCTATACACTAAAATTCGTCCTGTCCCTGATGCAATAGCTGAACTTCGACCCATATATGGCAGGCTTAGGGGTGCATGCTCATAAAGAAATCCAATTACATGGCTACATATAATGTAAGCAAATGAAAAAAATCCTATAATATCTAAAGTAACATACTAGCAAGGGGTTCTTTAATATTTATACTAAAATTTGGGACTTCTATATGATCAATCCACTATGGGACATGGCAAGTAATAGAGAGATATGAAGCTTTATGAGATACAGAGGGGAAAAAGACACTGCGTGTTATACAGATGCATTAGACCTGCTTGTAATAGAGGTATACAGTGCCTTGAAAAAATATTCAACCCCTTGAAATTTTCTACATTTTGTCATGTTATAAACAAAAACGTAAATGTATTTTATTTGGATTTTATGTGATAGACCAACACAAAGTGGCACATAATTTGTGAAGTGGAAGGAAAATGATAAATGGTTTTCAAATTTTTTTTTACAAATAAATATGTGAAAAGTGTGCATTTGTATTCAGCCCCCCCAATACTTTGTAGAACCACCTTTCGCTGCAATTACAACTGTCAATATTTTTGAGTATGTCTCTACCAGCTTTGCACATCTAGAGAGTAACATTTTTGCCCATTCTTCTTTGCAAAATAGCTCAAGCTTTGTCAGATTCCATGGATAGCATCTGTGAACAGCAATTTTGCCACAGATTCTCAATTGGATTTAGGTCTGGACTTTGACTGGACCATTCTAACTAGAGATGAGCGAATCAAACTTGGCGAAGTGGAATTCGTTTCGAATATTAGGAAAATTTCGATTCGCGACGAATCCGAAAATTAGCAGACTTCGGATGCGCGAATCGAAATTTTTCCTAAAATGGCGGCGACATGTGCGGCGACGGAGCGGGGATCTCTGGGAAGGCGCGCAGACAAGGCGCGCTGACCCATTATGCATTCATTCATGACATGTGATCGCATTAGCCAATCAGCAGCCAGCCAGCACTGTGTAATGGTCGAGCTATAAATTGCGGCCATTTTAGAATTCTGCATTAGCCTCCAGTCATTCAAGAGAGGCAGAGCTGTCTGTATTCAGGGAGAGAGTTAGGGCCACAGAATCGTTACTTAGGGACACAGAATCGTTACTTAGGGACACAGAACCGTTACTTAGGGCCACAGAATCGTTACTTAGGGCCACAGAAACGTTACTTAGGGACACAGAACCGTTACTTAGGGCCACAGAATTGTTACTTAGGGACACAGAACCGTTACTTAGGGACACAGAATCATTACTTAGGGCCACAGAACCATTACTTAGGGCCACAGAAACGTTACTTAGGGACACAGAACCGTTACTTAGGGCCACAGAACTGTTACTTAGGGCCACAGAACCGTTACTTAGGGACACAGACCCGTTACTTAGGGACACAGAATTGTTACTTAGGGACACAGAACGTTACTTAGGGCCACAGAACCGTTACTTAGAGCCACAGAACCGTTACTTAGGAACACAGAACCGTTACTTAGGGACACAGAATTGTTACTTAGGGACACAGAATTGTTACTTAGGGCCACAGAACCGTTACTTAGGGCCACAGAACCGTTACTTAGGGACACAGAACCGTTACTTAGGGACACAGAATTGTTACTTAGGGACACAGAATTGTTACTTAGGGACACAGAATTGTTACTCAGGGACAGACACAGAATTGTTACTGAGGGACACAGAATTGTTACTGAGGGACACAGAATTGTTACTGAGGGACACAGAATTGTTACTCAGGGACACAGAATTGTTACTCAGGGACACAGAGTTGTTACTCAGGGACAGACACAGAATTGTTACTGAGGGACACAGAATTGTTACTGAGGGACACAGAATTGTTACTCAGGGACACAGAATTGTTACTCAGGGACACAGAATTGTTACTGAGGGACACAGAATTGTTACTCAGGGACACAGAATTGTTACTCAGGGACAGACACAGAATTGTTACTGAGGGACACAGAATTGTTACTGAGGGACACAGAATTGTTACTCAGGGACACAGAATTGTTACTCAGGGACAGACACAGAATTGTTACTGAGGGACACAGAATTGTTACTGAGGGACACAGAATTGTTACTCAGGGACACAGAATTGTTACTCAGGGACAGACACAGAATTGTTACTGAGGGACACAGAATTGTTACTGAGGGACACAGAATTGTTACTCAGGGACAGACACAGAATTGTTACTGAGGGACACAGAATTGTTACTCAGGGACAGACACAGAATTGTTACTCAGGGACAGACACAGAATTGTTACTCAGGGACAGACACAGAATTGTTACTGAGGGACAAAGAATTGTTACTGAGGGACACAGAATTGTTACTGAGGGACACAGAATTGTTACTGAGGGACACAGAATTGTTACTCAGGGACACAGAATTGTTACTCAGGGACACAGAATTGTTACTCAGGGACAGACACAGAATTGTTACTGATGGACACAGAATTGTTACTGAGGGACACAGAATTGTTACTCAGGGACACATATTTGTTACTCAGGGACACAGAATTGTTACTCAGGGACACAGAATTGTTACTGAGGGACACAGAATTGTTACTGACGGACACAGAATTGTTACTCAGGGACAGACACAGAATTGTTACTGAGGGACACAGAATTGTTACTGAGAGACACAGAATTGTTACTCAGGGACACAGAATTGTTACTCAGGGACACAGAGTTGTTACTCAGGGACAGACACAGAATTGTTACTGAGGGACACAGAATTGTTACTGAGGGACACAGAATTGTTACTCAGGGACACAGAATTGTTACTCAGGGACACAGAATTGTTACTGAGGGACACAGAATTGTTACTCAGGGACACAGAATTGTTACTCAGGGACAGACACAGAATTGTTACTGAGGGACACAGAATTGTTACTCAGGGACACAGAATTGTTACTCAGGGACACAGAATTGTTACTCAGGGACAGACACAGAATTGTTACTGAGGGACACAGAATTGTTACTGAGGGACACAGAATTGTTACTCAGGGACACAGAATTGTTACTCAGGGACACAGAATTGTTACTCAGGGACAGACACAGAATTGTTACTGAGGGACACAGAATTGTTACTGAGGGACACAGAATTGTTACTCAGGGACAGACACAGAATTGTTACTGAGGGACACAGAATTGTTACTCAGGGACAGACACAGAATTGTTACTCAGGGACAGACACAGAATTGTTACTCAGGGACAGACACAGAATTGTTACTCAGGGACAGACACAGAATTGTTACTGAGGGACAAAGAATTGTTACTGAGGGACACAGAATTGTTACTGAGGGACACAGAATTGTTACTGAGGGACACAGAATTGTTACTCAGGGACACAGAATTGTTACTCAGGGACACAGAATTGTTACTCAGGGACAGACACAGAATTGTTACTGAGGGACACAGAATTGTTACTGAGGGACACAGAATTGTTACTCAGGGACACATAATTGTTACTCAGGGACACAGAATTGTTACTCAGGGACACAGAATTGTTACTGAGGGACACAGAATTGTTACTGACGGACACAGAATTGTTACTCAGGGACAGACACAGAATTGTTACTGAGGGACACAGAATTGTTACTGAGGGACACAGAATTGTTACTCAGGGACAGACACAGAATTGTTACTCAGGGACAGACACAGAATTGTTACTGAGGGACACAGAATTGTTACTGAGGGACACAGAATTGTTACTCAGGGACAGACACAGAATTGTTACTGAGGGACACAGAATTGTTACTGAGGGACACAGAATTGTTACTGAGGGACACAGAATTGTTACTGAGGGACACAGAATTGTTACTCAGGGACACAGAATTGTTACTGAGGGACACAGAATTGTTACTCAGGGACACAGAATTGTTACTCAGGGACAGACACAGAATTGTTACTGAGGGACACAGAATTGTTACTGAGGGACACAGAATTGTTACTCAGGGACACAGAATTGTTACTCAGGGACAGACACAGAATTGTTACTGAGGGACACAGAATTGTTACTGAGGGACACAGAATTGTTACTCAGGGACACAGAATTGTTACTCAGGGACAGACACAGAATTGTTACTCATGGACACAGAATTGTTACTGAGGGACATAAAATTGTTACTGAGGGACACAGAATTGTTACTGAGGGACACAGAATTGTTACTCAGGGACACAGAATTGTTACTCAGGGACAGACACAGAATTGTTACTCAGGGACAGACACAGAATTGTTACTCAGGGACAGACACAGAATTGTTACTGAGGGACACAGAATTGTTACTGAGGGACACAGAATTGTTACTCAGGGACACAGAATTGTTACTCAGGGACAGACACAGAATTGTTACTGAGGGACACAGAATTGTTACTGAGGGACACAGAATTGTTACTCAGGGACACAGAATTGTTACTCAGGGACAGACACAGAATTGTTACTGAGGGACACAGAATTGTTACTGAGGGACACAGAATTGTTACTCAGGGACAGACACAGAATTGTTACTGAGGGACACAGAATTGTTACTGAGGGACACAGAATTGTTACTGAGGGACACAGAATTGTTACTCAGGGACAGACACAGAATTGTTACTGAGGGACACAGAATTGTTACTCAGGGACACAGAATTGTTACTCAGGGACACAGAATTGTTACTCTGGGACAGACACAGAATTGTTACAGAGGGACACAGAATTGTTACTGAGGGACACAGAATTGTTACACAGGGACAGACACAGAATTGTTACTGAGGGACACAGAATTGTTACTGAGGGACACAGAATTGTTACTCAGGGACACAGAATTGTTACTCAGGGACAGACACAGAATTGTTACTGAGGGACACAGAATTGTTACTGAGGGACAGACACAGAATTGTTACTCAGGGACAGACACAGAATTGTTACTGAGGGACACAGAATTGTTACTGAGGGACACAGAATTGTTACTGAGGGACACAGAATTGTTACTCAGGGACACAGAATTGTTACTCAGGGACACAGAATTGTTACTCAGGGACAGACACAGAATTGTTACTGAGGGACACAGAATTGTTACTGAGGGACACAGAATTGTTACTCAGGGACACAGAATTGTTACTCAGGGACAGACACAGAATTGTTACTGAGGGACACAGAATTGTTACTCAGGGACACAGAATCGTTTAATTAAAGAGTATGTCAGACAACACGCAGAGGAGTGGCAGAGGAGGCAATGTTTTAGGAGCGAGCAGACGTGGCAGCAGAGGAAGGGGTGGAGGCAGCACTAGTCGCAGCCAGAGGCCAGTGCTCCCGGTGTCATCCAGCGGTCGTGTCTCCACCGACAACCCTGCCGTCATCGATTGGTTGGCTCGGTCGTCTTCCTCTTCCCAGGTCACCTCTGACACCTACAGCCAACGGTCGGTGGGTACGTCAGACACAACCGTTAGTTGGCATGGCCCGGGAGCAGCCCACTGAAATCACGTGTCCTCTACCTGCCCCTGTCCTTTGGTGTTCCCTCACCAAGCGAAGTATCGCATGCTGTGGGCTCAGCCCCACTGTACAGTGAGGAAGAGCTAACAGAGGGCGGTCAGGAACGGGGGGAGACATCCGCCTCTTCAGCAGCCAGGCGAAGAAGTACTGGCGAGGAGAGTGGCTCGGTAGCCGGTCTAGAGACAGGTCTGTCTCCTGACCCACACGCAGCCGAGGGGGCTAGTAGTGAGGCGGAGACCCTAATTGATGATGATGAGGCTGATCGCACTTGGCAGCCTCGTCGTCATCAGGCTATTGCTTCTGCATCATCAGGAGAAGAGGGTGGCAGCTTGGCAGCGAGCAAAACAGTCGGTGGGTTGCCCAGGAGGCAGCAGGGTCGCAGCAGTGTCAGTGGAGGCAAACGGCCACGGAGTAGAGCACCAGCTCTACTGCAGCCTACCACCACGGCCAGTAGTGGTGCCGGCGTGCACGGAGGAAGTAGCAGTCAGCCAGTGAGGAGTATCGGGGGCAAAGTTTCCTACTCGGCGGTGTGGCAATTTTTTGTCAAGCCGCCCGAGGAAGTAAACGTAGCCGTATGTCGACTATGTGGCCAGAAAGTCAAGCGTGGCCAGGGGGCCCATGTTGGGACTACAGCGTTGCGGCAGCATATGCAGCGTCACCATTTGGTGGCCTGGGAAAACCGTGATAAAGATACGGCGGTTCTGCCTGCCCCAGCCCCCGCTCCATCACCCGCTCCGTTACTTGCTCCGTCACCCGACGTCAATCGCCTTCTATCAGCCAGTCAAGGCTCCAACACCTCTGCTGAGGGGAGTTGTCGCTCGTTGGCATCTTCCGCTCGTTCAGATGCTCCTTCTCCTGCTACTCCTCTTCACGGATTCCGTCAGCAGTCTTTCTTGGAATCCGTTTCCAAGAGACAACAGTTTGCGAGCACGCACCCGACGGTGCAAAAGCTGAACGTCCTCCTGTCCAAGTTGCTGGTGCTGCAGTCCCTCCCTTTCCAAGTGGTGGACTCAGCACCTTTCTGAGAAATGATGGCTTGTGCCGCGCCGCGGTGGAGAGTGCCAAGCCGGCATTTCTTCGCCAAAAAGGCAGTGCCAGCCCTGCATTCACATGTAGAAGAGATGGTGGGCCAGTCTTTGAGCATGTCGGTCTCTGCCAAAGTGCACGGCAGCGCCGACGTGTGGAGCTGTAACTACGGTCAGGGACAGTACATGTCATTTACGGCCCACTGGGTGAACGTGGTGCCGGCACAGCCGCACCAGCAACTTGGACAGGTCACGCTGCTTTTGCCTCCACGTTTGCACGTCCTTGGTCCACAAAAGATGTCCGCCTCTACCACCTCTTCTTCCGCCGTGTCCTCAGCCGCCACCCCCGTGCCAAGTCCCATTACTCGACCGGCATATCACATCTGCAGGGCGCAACGGTGTCACGCTGTGCTGCACCTGGTATGCCTTGGCGAACGTAGTCACACAGGGGAGGAACTTCTGAGTGTAATGAACAGAGAAATCGACAGATGGCTGTCTCCGCGCAAACTGAAAATCGGAACCATGTTGACCGACAACGGAAAGAACATGGTGTCTGCTCTGCGTCAAGGAAGGTTGTGCCATGCGCCATGCATGGCTCACGTGTTCAATCTGGTTGTCAAGCGGTTCCTAAAATCCACCATCCCACTGCAAGACATCCTTAAAATGTCACGTAAACTTTGCATGCATTTCAGCCATTCCTACACCGCAAAGCACACCCTCCTTGAGCTGCAGCGGCAGAACGGAATTCCACAGCATCGCCTGATCTGCGACGTTGCAACAAGGTGGATTTCAACCCTACACATGTTAGACCGCCTTTACGAACAGCGAAAGGCCATCACCGATTTCCTGATGTTACAAGCAGATAAAGGTACTCCCCTGTGTAACTTCGATGTCAGCCATTGGCAGCTCATGCGTGACACCTGCCGCTTGCTCAGGCCCTTTGAGGAGGCCACGCTATTCGTGAGTCGGCAGGACTATGGGATGAACGACGTCATTCCTCTGTTGCACGTCCTGGAACAAATGCTGTTAACAATGGCTGGTCAGGGTGCGGTAGACGTGGCGCACAGATCTCAACGCCACATGACCCCTGTGGGGGCAGGACAGGAAGAAGAGGAGGAGGTAGAGGAGGACATTTGTGCTCAGGAATTATTGAGTGAAATGGGTGGTTTTTCCACTCAGCGGACAGGAGTGGAGGAGCAGGAGCATCTGGTAGAGGAGGAGGAGACAGAGGACCCAGACGCACCGTGGCAGTATGCTGTGGAGATGGAGGCAGGGAGTCCCTCGCATTCCTTGGCACAAATGGCCCATAGCATGCTCGGTTGCTTGCGTAGCGACAGCCGAATAATAACCATCAGACAGAGGGACGACTTTTGGCTGTCCACCTTGTTGGACCCTCGCTACCGTTCAAAAATGGTGGCCTTTTTCACACCTGCTGAGAGGGAGGCCAAAATAACGTACTATAAAAACCACCTATGTAGTCAGTTGGTCTCTGCCTTTCTGCGCCAACGTCCATCCTCAGACACTGTGGGCCCTGTGCGCTCGCGTTCCGCTGCCATGGCAGCAGGGGAGGGGTGGGGTGGTAGGAGCAGTGGCAGCTCCACCAGCAGCGGCTGCCTCAGTCTGCAGTCGATGATGAGTAGCTTTCTTCACCAGCGCAGTGAGGAAACTACTAACCAGCCGCAGCAGCAGCAGCATCAGGTGGACCTGGAGCAGGACCTCAAACAACAGGCTTGGGCCTACTTGGACAGCACCCTGCCAACCGAGGTAGACAATCGCCTTGACTACTGGGCAACGAAACTTGACCTTTGGCCCCAACTAGCTGAATTTGACCTTGAAAGGCTGTCATGCCCGGCCAGTAGCGTGGCATCGGAGCGTGTGTTTAGTGCGGCAGGAGGTATTGTAACTCCGCGGAGGACACGACTGTCCACCCAAAGTGTGGAGAGACTCACGTTTGTGAAAATGAATCAGATTAGTCTGGATTTCAAACCACCAGTTCCTGACACAACTGACTAAATCCGCCATGAATCATGCCCCAAACATGTGCCACTTTCAGGTCTCCTCACACTGCTGGTGCTGTCCATTTTGTCATAGGGTGCTGGCAGATTACGGGCCTCCCATTGCTGCTGCCAGGCCCGTAATCTGCCATGGGCCCCTGTACCGCCTCCTCATGCTGCTGCCAGGTCCAGAGTGTCTCATGGGTCCCTGTACGGCCTCCCATTGCTGCTGTCTCCATCGCCACACTCTGCCATGTGCCACTTTCAGGTCTCCTCACACTGCTGGTGTGTTCCATTTTGTCATAGGGTGCTGGCAGATTACGGGCCTCCCATTGCTGCTGCCAGGCCTGTAATCTGCCATGGGCCCCTGTACCGCCTCCTCATGCTGCTGCCAGGTCCAGAGTGTCTCATGGGTCCCTGTACGGCCTCCCATTGCTGCTGTCTCCATCGCCACACTCTGCCATGTGCCACTTTCAGGTCTCCTCACACTGCTGGTGTGTTCCATTTTGTCATAGGGTGCTGGCAGATTACGGGCCGCCTATTGCTGCTGCCAGGCCCGTAATCTGCCATGGGCCCCCGTACCGCCTCCTCATGCTGCTGCCAGGTCCAGAGTGTGTCATGGGTCCCTGTACGGCCTCCCATTGCTGCTGTCTCCATCGCCACACTCTGCCATGTGCCACTTTCAGGTCTCCTCACACTGCTGGTGTGTTCCATTTTGTCATAGGGTGCTGGCAGATTACGGGCCTCCCATTGCTGCTGCCAGGCCTGTAATCTGCCATGGGCCCCTGTACCGCCTCCTCATGCTGCTGCCAGGTCCACAGTGTCTCATGGGTCCCTGTACGGCCTCCCATTGCTGCTGTCTCCATCGCCACACTCTGCCATGTGCCACTTTCAGGTCTCCTCACACTGCTGGTGTGTTCCATTTTGTCATAGGGTGCTGGCAGATTACGGGCCTCCCATTGCTGCTGCCAGGCCCGTAATCTGCCATGGGCCCCTGTACCGCCTCCTCATGCTGCTGCCAGGTCCACAGTGTCTCATGGGTCCCTGTACGGCCTCCCATTGCTGCTGTCTCCATCGCCACACTCTGCCATGTGCCACTTTCAGGTCTCCTCACACTGCTGGTGTGTTCCATTTTGTCATAGGGTGCTGGCAGATTACGGGCCTCCTATTGCTGCTGCCAGGCCCGTAATCTGCCATGGGCCCCCGTACCGCCTCCTCATGCTGCTGCCAGGTCCAGAGTGTGTCATGGGTCCCTGTACGGCCTCCCATTGCTGCTGTCTCCATCGCCACACTCTGCCATGTGCCACTTTCAGGTCTCCTCACACTGCTGGTGTGTTCCATTTTGTCATAGGGTGCTGGCAGATTACGGGCCTCCCATTGCTGCTGCCAGGCCTGTAATCTGCCATGGGCCCCTGTACCGCCTCCTCATGCTGCTGCCAGGTCCAGAGTCTCTCATGGGTCCCTGTACGGCCTCCCATTGCTGCTGTCTCCATCGCCACACTCTGCCATGTGCCACTTTCAGGTCTCCTCACACTGCTGGTGTGTTCCATTTTTTCATAGGGTGCTGGCAGATTACGGGCCTCCCATTGCTGCTGCCAGGCCCGTAATCTGCCATGGGCCCCCGTACCAACTCCTCATGCTGTGACGTTGCAACAAGGTGGAATTCAACCCTACATATGTTAGACCGCCTTTACTAACAGCGAAAGGCCATCACAGATTTCCTGATGTTACAAGCGGATAAAGGTACTCCCCTGTGTAACTTCGATGTCAGCCATTGGCAGCTCATGCGTGACACCTGCCGCTTGCTGAGGCCCTTTGAGGAGGCCACGCTATTCGTGAGTCGGCAGGACTATGGGATGAACGACGTCATTCCTCTGTTGCACGTCCTGGAACAAATGCTGTTAACAATGGCTGGTCAGGGTGCGGTAGACGTGGCGCACAGATCTCAACGCCACATGACCCCTGTGGGGGCAGGACAGGAAGAAGAGGAGGAGGTAGAGGAGGACATTGGTGCTCAGGAATTATTGAGTGAAATGGGTGGTTTTTCCACTCAGCGGACAGGAGTGGAGGAGCAGGAGCATCTGGTAGAGGAGGAGGAGACAGAGGACCAAGACGCACCGTGGCAGTATGCTGTGGAGATGGAGGCAGGGAGTCCCTCGCATTCCTTGGCACAAATGGCCCATAGCATGCTCGGTTGCTTGCGTAGCGACAGCCGAATAATAACCATCAGACAGAGGGATGACTTTTGGCTGTCCACCTTGTTGGACCCTCGCTACCGTTCAAAAATGGTGGCCTTTTTCACACCTGCTGAGAGGGAGGCCAAAATAACGTACTATAAAAACCACCTATGTAGTCAGTTGGTCTCTGCCTTTCTGCGCCAACGTCCATCCTCAGACACTGTGGGCCCTGTGCGCTCGCGTTCCGCTGCCATGGCAGCAGGGGAGGGGTGGGGTGGTAGGAGCAGTGGCAGCTCCACCAGCAGCGGCTGCCTCAGTCTGCAGTCGATGATGAGTAGCTTTCTTCACCAGCGCAGTGAGGAAACTACTAACCAGCCGCAGCAGCAGCAGCATCAGGTGGACCTGGAGCAGGACCTCAAACAACAGGCTTGGGCCTACTTGGACAGCACTCTGCCAACCGAGGTAGACAATCCCCTTGACTACTGGGCAACGAAACTTGACCTTTGGCCCCAACTAGCTGAATTTGACCTTGAAAGGCTGTCATGCCCGGCCAGTAGCGTGACATCGGAGCGCGTGTTTAATGCGGCAGGAGGTATTGTAACTCCGCGGAGGACACGACTGTCCACCCAAAGTGTGGAGAGACTCACGTTTGTGAAAATGAATCAGGCGTGGATTAGTCTGGATTTCAAACCACCAGTTCCTGACACAACTGACTAAATCCGCCATGAATCATGCCCCAAACATGTGCCACTTTCAGGTCTCCTCACACTGCTGGTGCTGTCCATTTTGTCATAGGGTGCTGGCAGATTATGGGCCTCCCATTGCTGCTGCCAGGCCCGTAATCTGCCATGGGCCCCTGTACTGCCTCCTCATGCTGCTGCCAGGTCCAGAGTGTCTCATGGGTCCCTGTACAGCCTCCCATTGCTGCTGTCTCCATCGCCACACTCTGCCATGTGCCACTTTCAGGTCTCCTCAGACTGCTGGTGGGTTCCATTTTGTCATAGGGTGCTGGCAGATTACGGGCCTCCCATTGCTGCTGCCAGGCCCGTAATCTGCCATGGGCCCCCGTACCGCCTCCTCATGCTGCTGCCAGGTCCAGAGTGTGTCATGGGTCCCTGTACGGCCTCCCATTGCTGCTGTCTCCATCGCCACACTCTGCCATGTGCCACTTTCAGGTCTCCTCACACTGCTGGTGGGTTCCATTTTTGTCATAGGGTGCTGTATGGCCTCCCATTGCTGCTGCCTCCACCGCCACACTGTGGCTCCACACTCTGGTTTTGGCCCCGTGACTGCCCAAATGAGTGAAGTGTGCGGTGATTCTAAGGTCGACGGCACTCATCTGCATGTCATACTGACTGACAGTATTATTTCTCTTCCCCAGCAGACTCCAAGGGCATTTAAATTAAAGGTACAGTGTTCTGCACTAATATGAAGGCTCTCTGAAGCCTAGAAACACCCTTTTATAAGTTAAATTCGCAGCGAATATATTCGCATCGAATCGAATTTATTCCTCGAATTCGCCGAATCAGCCGAATCGAATTTTTGAATACTTCGCTCATCTCTAATTCTAACATATGAATATGCTTTCATCGAAACCCTTCCATTGTAGTTCTGGCTGTATGTTTAGGGTCATTGTGCTGCTGGAAGGTGAACCTCCACCCCAGTTTCAAATCTTTTGCAGACTCTAACAGGTTTCTTCTAATATTGCCCTGTATTTGGCTCCATCCACCTTCCCATCAACTCTGACCAGCTTCCCTGTCCCTGCTAAAGAAAAGCATCTCCACAACATGATGCTGCCACCACCATATTTCACAGTGGGGATGGTGTGTTCAGGGTGAAGTGCAGTGTTAGTTTTCTGCCAAACATAGCGTTTTGCTTTTAGACCAAACAGTTCAAATTTGGTCTCATCTGACCAGAGCACCTTCTTCCACATGTGTGCTGAGCCAGATGTACACTGTATTGCCAAAAGTATTGGGACACCCCATCAAATCATTGGATTCATGTGTTCCAATCACCTCCATGGCCACAGGTGTATAAAAGCAAGCACCTAGGCCTGCACACTACTTCTGCAAACATTTGTGAAAGAATGGGTCGCTCTCAGGAGCTCAGTGAATTCAAGTGTGGTACTGTGATAGGTTGCCACCTGTGCAAAAAGTCCATTCGTGAAATTCCCATGCTACTAAATATTCCACAGTCAACTGTTAGAGGTATTATAACAAAGTGGAAGCAACTGGGAACAACAGCAACTCAGCCATTAAGTGGTAGGCCACATAAAATCACAGAGCGGGGTCAGCGTATGCTGAAGCTCACAGTGCGCTGAAGTCGCCAACTGTCCACATAGGCAATAGCTAAAGACCTCCAGACTTCATGTAGCCTTCATATTAGCACAACAGTGCATAGAGAGCTTCATAGAATGGGTTCCCATGGTCGAGCAGCTGCACCCAAGCCTTACATCACAAAGTGCAATGCAAAGCATCGGATGCAGTGGTGTAAAGCACGCCACCACTGGACTCTAGAGCAGTGGAGACGTGGAGTGACAAATCATGCTTCTCTGTCTGGCAATCCAATGGGCACGTCTGGGTTTGCAAGTTACCAGGACAATGGTACTTGTCTGACTGCATTGTGCCAAGTGTAAAGTTTGGTGGAGGAAGTATTATGGTGTGGGGTTGTTTTTCAGAAGTTGGGCTTGGCCCCTTAGTTCCAATGAAGGGAACGCTTAAGGCATCAGCATACCAAGACATTTTGGACAATTTCATGCTCCAAACTTTGTGGGAACAGTTTGGGGATGGCCCATTCCTGTTCCAACATTACTGCGCACCAGTGCACAAAGCAAGGTCTATAAAGACATGGATGAGCAGGTTTGGGGTGAAGGAACTTGACTGGCCTGCACATAGTTCTGAGCTCAACCTGATAGAACAACTTTTGGGATGAATGAGAGTGGAGATTGCGAGCCAGGGCTTTTTGTCCGACATCAATTCCTAACCTCACAAATATGCTTCTGGAAGAATGGTCAAACATTTCCATAGATACGCTCCTAAACCTTGTGGACAGCCTTCCCAAAAGAGTTGAAGCTGTTATAGCTGCAAAGGGAGGGCTAACTCAATATTGAACCTTACAGACTAAGACTGGGATGCCATTAAAGTTCTAGTGAGGCGTCCCAATACTTTTGGCAATATACTGTAGTGTATGTAATGCTCAGGGTGCTGTAGTCAGTGCTGGGTTTAGGAGTGCATAACACACAGAGTGCAGGGGTCAGGAGTATAAGGTTCTGTGTACATAACACACAGAGTGCAGGGGTCAGTAGTATGTATTCCAAAGAATGCAGGGGTAAGGAGTAAGTAATACAGAGAGTGCAGAGGTCAGGATTACGTAACACAGAGAGCGCAGAGATCAGGAGTACATAATACAGAGAGTGCAGGGCACAGGAGTATGTAAGGCACAATGTTGTTCAGTCAGTACTGACTATAAAGGTATGTAATACACAGAGGGCAGGGGTCAACAATATATATTGCCCAGAGTACATGGGTCAGATAGACAGAAGGAGGATTGCAGTACACTGCTACTGTTTCTTCCAGACACTCTGTTCCCATTCCTCAGCCCTCTCTCCAAGCAGTGATGTCAGTGTATTTATAAGAATCCAGGCCAGAGCAGGTTCAATTAATCATTTTTCTTGTTTAATATTTTTATTAGGTTGCTAGAACAGTGTACAAACCTTGTTCAGATAAATTTAGAAATATGCTGCTATAAACGTTTATAACAATGTAAGATCACAAAGACTTTTTTATGCAAGGTAACCACATCAAAAACAATAATAATTGCAGCAATATGCAGTGTAACAAACATTAAGAATACAGAGGAATAGCACCAAAGCAAGGGGAAAGTTGCACTTAAGAGCTCCTAGGTACGAGAAGTGGAGTACAGCCTAATATTTAAATATAATACTTCTAGGTGATTGGCAGAGTAAACAAAAGTTAAGAAGAGGGGAAGAAGTCGGGAGGTCAATGACTAATTTTTAAAGAAGGGAGCACATCTGGGGATATGTTTATCTGGGGACAACCTCTTGAAATGGGGACTGTTACTGGAAATGGGGGATGTCTGGTCAATCTACTGTATATTATAGGTATGAGGCATTGGGGTTGATTTACAAAAACTGGAGAGTGCAAAATCTGGTGCAGCTGTGCATGGTAGCCAAACAGATTCTAACTTCAGCTTGTTCAGTTAAGCTTTTACAAAAAATAAACCTGGAAGCTAATTTCTATGCAGAGCTGCACCAGATTTTGCACTCTCCAGTTGTAAATCAGCCCCATTGTGTGTATTGATGGATGTGTGATGTATGATAGTGAGGCATGAGTCAACATGTGTGACAGAGATACGAGGCACTGCATATAATAGAGAGGCATGAGGAAAGATCGAGGCATTGTAATTCGTGTTTAACACTTTGTGTAACTGGAAGGGTTAAGGCATCGTGTGCAGTGTCGGTCATGAAAGTAGGCTTGTGGTTCCACTCCAAGCCGAACAGAAGGATGGAAATCACCGGCATGAGAGAGAGGCAGCAGAATCCTATAATGATTCCAGTAGCTCCAGTATACAAGAAAGATGGACGCCGCTCATACCGGACCAGAAAGTCAGATGTAATGGAAATTACCTCCGCCGCCGCCGCTCCATCCATGCCACTGGCGCGTTTCACCCCGCCCTCCGGGGCTTGATCACAGATCAAAGTGCAGCAGCAATTTAGGACTGACCCTAAGATGAATACATTTGGTAAGGCCAAACATTTCCCACCTCATCTGTCTGCATTTAGAGCCAAAACCACTGCTTCTAGAACTCAATGAACCCTATAAGCAATGAATAATGTGGTCTCACTAACCCCTTTTCAGCCTCTAAAAGCATTGGTGGGTTACAGTCACCATAAAGACTGGATGCAGACACACTTCTGTGTGGACATTTCTATACCAGTACATGCAATCAGCATATTCCTAGGACATCACTGACAATAAATAGGGACTCTATCCTGGATGTTGCAGGCACAGCAGACTGTGTTTATTAACATTTTAAAGGATAAGTTCACCTTTTAACAAAATTTTTTTTTCACCTGCATTTTTTTGCAGGTAAAAAAATGTGCATTTACTTTTTTTTTGTTTTGAGAGCCTGTAAAGCATTACAGCAGTGGTCAGCAGATAGCTAGTGCCACTGTCAGAGTATCTGTGGGCTCGTACCTCATACGGGTAAGCAGATGCACACTGACAGGAAGACTAAATAACTCAACAGTGCCCCGGTAGTTCATTGACAACGACAAGCCGACAGCTGCAAAGGCTGTTGGAACTTGTAGTTTTTCCATTCACAGAATACAGTGAATGAGTGACGAGGCAGAGCACTGCATGGCTGAATTTGTTTTTAATTGTGACAGCTAGCGGGGATCTTCTAGCTTGGTGTAATATGTAACGTATCAAAAGATGAATGTATCCTTTAAGGGCTCATGTACACTGCAGCTGATAAACTCACGTTTAGGAGCTGTTCAGCATTCCTGAACTCTCCCTAATGTTTTCCTATGTGTCCATGTACACATCGTCGTTTACAGGCAGTTGAGTTTACAGACTTTTTTTGAACGCAGAAAACTTGTGTTCAGCTTATAAACGCAGCTAACCGCGTTTATAAGCCTTTGCGGTTTATAAATGTTTTTAACTCTTTCATTTCCAGATGCTGTCCAGAGCCCTTTTTCATCATGAAAAATGCATGCAAAGCATTTTCTCGGTACTCAAATGAACCTGGCACACCATACTTTGAGGTTTTGCATGAAATAAAATATGTAAGACACTGCTGCAATAATTTCTGCACAGAAATTAGCTAGAACACATCCAAACACCACAAAAAAAAGACAGCTAATCTCAACAAATACTGCTCTCTCTGCTTCTGCTCTTTCTATTTCTCTCAAAATGTCTGAAATAGTAAATTTTTTACTGTTTTTAAGTGCATTCTGGGCATTTTGGAAGGTCTCCTGAGGTTAAAAAACACTTCTAAACGCAAACGCTCATAAACGCGAACAAACACGGTATGCAAACACGGCTAAACAGATGTTTTTTAACCTACGTTTTCCAGCAGTCAGTTTCCATTGTTCAGAAGTGCCCCGTGTACATGGGACCTAAGAGAGACTGGGCTTGATTTACTAAAACTGGAGAGTGCAAAATCTGGTGCAGTTCTGCATGGTAGCCAATCAGCTTCTAACTTCTGCTTGTTCGAATAATTTTTGACAAAAAAAAAATCTGGAAACCTGGTTCTTATGCAGAGCTACACCAGATTTTGCACTCTCCACTTTTAGTAAATGAATTCTCAGTGCAAACCTCCAACGCCCTAATTCCCACCTTACCAGCAATCCCTTGCTACTCCTCCTCAGCAATGCACAATACCCAGAAGCATATGGGGTAGTAAGCTACCTTCTCCACTTTGACAGTGCCTGAGTATACCTGACAATCCCTAGGCCCAGGCCATGTCACATGACTGAGTGGTGACATCACCGCTGGCCAAGTCCCTGGCACCAGTCATTTTAGTGTTGGCTGCAAAGGAGAAAGGAGCAGAAAGGGATCTTTGGTAAGGTGAGTATAGGTTCATATTTCAATGAATCAATTTGGAAACTTTTTTGAATTATGGCTCCTTTAAAACAGTGCTTCTCTATGTTTCCTAATCTTAATGTGCTAAACTAAGCTTCTGCACTTTTATTCAGTGATGATAATAAATAACTATATAGTTCAGCCCTGCTATTCTCAAACTAAATAAATGCTATGTAAAAAAAAGTACCTAAACCATCAAACAATGATCACAGATAGTATAATTTATATGCAGTTCAGTTTTGGGCACCAATTCACAAAAAAGAACATTGGGGAACTGGAGAAAGTACAGAGAAGGGCAACCAAACTGATAAGAGGCATGGAGGAGCTCAGCTATGAGGAAAGATTAGAGGAACTGAATTTATTCTCTCTTGAGAAGAGGAGATTAAGGGGAGATATGATCAACATGTAGAAATGCATCAGTGGTTCATATAGTGAACTCGGTGTAGAGCTATTCACCCTGAGGTCATCACAAAGGACAAGGGGGCACTCTTTACATCTGGAGGAAAAGAGATTTAATGTCCAAATATGGAAAGGTTTCTTCACAGTGAGAGCTGTGAAAATGTGGAATAGACTCCCTCAAGAGTTGGTTCTGGCCAGCTCAGTGGAATGTTTTAAAAAATGCCTGGATTGTTTCTTGGATACACAGAATATAACTGGATACTAAAATTTATAGGTAAAGTTGATCCAGGGAATATCCGATTGCCTCTAGGGGGATCAGGAAGGATTTTTTTCCCCTGCAGGAGCAAATTGGATCATGCTTTGCTGGGGTTTTTTTTGTCTTCCTCTGTGGATATAGGATTATAATTTTTGTTTTTATGGTTGAACTGGATGGACTTTTGTCATGTTTCAGCCAGACTATGTATCTATGTAACAAACGATTAACATGGTAATAAACATAATATGCCATAATCATATATACAAGTACAAATAAATTGTGTGTGTTATAAAAACCAGCCCACTGTAAAACAATCTATCATTTTCCAAGACAGTGTTCTTGGAAATAAAGTTCAAAAGTGCAAAATGTGCCTAAAGTGGACCTTCACCCAAAAATTAAAATGTTGCTTATCCTCTTCCTTCCCCCAGCCCCTAAATAATTTTAAAACTTTTTTTTTTACAGGTTCCTGCTCCCACTTCCTCAATCCTCGCCTAGTGAATTTGGTCCTATCCCTCACACAACCTCTTGGGACATACATAGTGCTGGACGCCATGGGCTGGTAAGTACCTGTATGTTAAAAACCAGTAGCTACAGCATTTGTTTTTGCATTTTATAGGGGTGGGAAGAAGATTTGTGTTGGCTGTGGAGTGATTTTTGCATTTTTGTTTAGGGAGAATTTTGGCATGCAGGTTGAATTTATGCTGGGGGGGGGGGTGAGACTGCAAATTAGTGCTAGATATTTTGGGGAGTATGAGGTATGAAAGAATATTGCTTGTGGGGGAATTTTGGTCTGTCCCTTAAGGTTTATGCATTACAAACCCCTGACCCCTGAACATGAGTGTGGCATATTTCTGACCCCTGCATGGAGCCACATAGGAGTGGAGGGTTTTTTTGTATAATAATTTTTTTTTTGGCCATGTTCCAAGTTGCTGTTTTCTTAAACCAGAGCAAGTATGCAACACGCACAGTCAGAACTCCTGATCTGCATTCTTCTTTCATGTGTGGGGCTCAGAAAATATTTAAAGCCATTGGAGCAAAATGACAGAAAGGAATCTAACATTTTCAGAAGGAAAGGTCAGTAGCAGCATCCCACATACTTATAAGAACTAATATTTGAGCATTTCCACTTACAGTTGACTGGTTGCTGTTATTCAACCCCCACATGCTTTCTCATTACAGACTGGAGGGAGCCACTGATTACAAAGTGGCAGAAGGTGCCATGTGTTAAAACAATCCATAACATACTCTATCAAGTGGAGTGATCTCCCACATGCAGTGGTGCCTCTTTAGTCCTGGCTATGACTTCACCATGAGGGACAGCATAAGATTTGGATCCTACAAGGTACTGAACAACAAAGATGAGGCACTATTGCTTCTTCTACAACACTAGGAATTGGGCACTGTATTCCTCTCTCATCAATGATGGGGCACTATGCCTCCCAGTAACCACCAATTATTGGGCAGTATCTTTCTCCATTGACTACTGAACACTAATGATGGGGTTCCATTCCTCATACTGCACAACAATTATGAGGTACTAGTGTGCCACTTTAAAACTTTGTTTAACACGTGTTAGCCCCCTGCTGTACAGGCATCAGTATAGCCATGGTAACTGGTAAAACTGTAAAAGGAGCCCAGATGTTACTACACCTCTGAGCAGAGAGAGGACAATATAGAGAGCTGGTGTGTATGTAAAGGGTATGGGACTGTCAAGTCGAGTTAGGGGGTACACAAACGAGACCTTTCAGATAAGATGGTGAGTCCAAATTGATAAAGAAAGGTGCATTTATTACACTTCAGTGGAGATAATATAGCATACAGACGTTCACCTCGTATGAGATGGACCAAGGTAATCAATATATCTAAACTCTTGAACTTTAAACTAATACATATATAGTCATAAAGTCTGGGAATGATCATATGATCACAATAGGCACAAATTTCAAACCACATTTCCTAATGAAAAGAAAGGGAAAATGCAGTAAAAATTCTTAAAAATGACAGTATATATGTTTACAAGAACTTTCATTGTTAGACCCCCTATATTTCTACTCAGGACACACTCAGTTTGCTATGAATGCAACACCCCTAACAGCCAGTTGTTAAGCCAGTTCCCGCACTAGGGACCTCCATGAAATAATTACAGCAAAGTGGCTAGAATATCCATGCTTTTGCTGACACGCCATAGCCTACCAGGCCTTTATCAAAGGATTAACCTAGTTAGTTTACATGGTTTAGATCAGCAAGACCCCAAACTTCTCACAAGGGCCAATGTTCACAGTCCCTCTACTGACTAATCTTTACTATTCCACTCCATAAATACCACCCTCTTGCTACATATACTGTTAACTGGAAGCATGGTGGCAAGGTGGTTAGCACTTCCACCTACCAGCACTCAGGTCATTAGTAGGAATCCCAACAATGGAACCACCATCCTGGAGTGTGCATGTTCTCCCCGTGCCTGCATGGGTTTTCTCTGGGTTCCTCCCACACTCCAAAGACGTGCTGGTAGGTAAACTTGCCCTGGTATGTGTACGTATGAATGAGAGTTAGGGATCTTAGATTGTAAGCTCCTTGAGGGTTAGGGACTGATGTGAATGTACAATATATATACAGTATGTAAAGTGCTGTGTAAATTGATGGCGCTATATAAGTACCTTTTAATAAATGAAAAAATAAGTGAGAACCTCTAGAGAGGACTAAAGAGAAGCCCACCCTTTCCCCAAAAATGAGCTACAACAGGGTTCTAAAAAGTGGTGTATTTAGATTTTGTGCTGCCCTAGGCATCACAAAAATTGTCTGCCCCCACGGACACAGACCAACACAACCCTCTCTTCCCCCTCAAGCGGGGAGAGCCTAACATTGACCAACAACACCGCTACCCCCCCACCCAGGAGAGCCTTCCACTACTCCCCCCCCCACTTCCCACGGTGATAGAGGGACACTAATTTTCACAGCTCCAAACATCCCCAGGAACGTGAGCCAAGCTCTACATACATTATCAAGCAGCCCACAGCCTCTTTCAGATCCCACCTGGTTCCCATGGTGCACATGTACCTTCTTTCATCCCTTCCTCTGGGGGGAGGTGCTGCCCCCCTGAAAAATGCTGCCCTAGGCAAGTGCCTTGTTTGCCTTGTGGTAAATACACCCCTGGTTCTACATGTTAATGGAGCTGGGAAAATTTGTTCCAGGGCATTACCTACTGGTTCACTATAAACTTGGAAACTGAAGCAGAGGAACATTACTTACTGCCACATCCAACATCAAAGCGGAAACTTTAATAAATGTGAAAAGTATAACGTAAAAAATATCTGCAGCTGCTATTAAAAAGCACATTAAAAAGCTATCAGTCAAACTATGTTCTTGGTAAGAAAATACGACGCAGGCATTGTTTCCGGGATGAAAAGCATATCCACTTTCCATTTTAACATACAAAGGCAGCACCTCTCAATGCACTAACAGTGGTTGCAGTAATTAAGAGAGAAAGCTGCCTGTTTATGCTATGGAGATGGTTTGCAGGCATACGGCAGGGAAATGAGAAGACATGCCTGTTTTGTCTGCCTCTGTGAAACACATGTAATGAAACACAGCTGTTATAAGAGGAAATACAGGCGTGTCTATGAATGTGGCAGAAGAACAACGGATCCAATCAGTTCCCATTGTCAGCAGCTGAGATCTAACTAATCTAGTGTCTAGACTGAGTGATAGATGGAAATACAAATAATTAAAAAAAATTGTAGTTAAAATCAAGGCAAAAATAAAATAATAATTAGTCTTGTGTTGGGCATAGAAGACTCAACTTATATATATTTAGAAATCCTTCTGTAAAGTAGCTGATATATCATAATCAAAAAGCTTTTGGCACTAGAAGTTTTTCACCTTGAAGCTCTTGGTGCTGAGAACAAGTGCAAATCCTGCAATTAAGGGGCATAAAGCAGTCACTCTCACATTCTCTGCAGGTGAATCTTCTCCAGTGTGAAACAACAGGCTCCAGTCAAGACAATAAGGTCAAATGACAGGTGGTTGCCAGATGCAGCAGGTTCATGTGTTTTAAATGACAGCGATTGATGCTCCACCAAACAATGTTTAGTGGAAATTGCATTCACTGTCTTTTAACCACTTTATGTCCGGACACTTTCACCCCCTTCCTGCCCAGACCAATTTTCAGCTTTCAGTGCTATCACACTTTGAATGACAATTGCGCGGTCATGTAACACTGTACCAATATGAAATTTTTAGCATTTTTTTGAGACAGATAAAACTTTATTTTAGTGGTATTTATTCACCACTGGGATTTTTTATTTTTATATATAAATGAAAAAGTCCCAAAAAATTTTTAAAAGTGTTTTTCTTATAAAATTTTGCAAATAAATAATCTTTCTTCATAAATCTTAGCCAAAATGTATTCAGTTATCTTTTTAGTAAAAAAAAAAAAATAACCCAAATTAGTTTATAATTTTTCAAAATAATGTTTTTACATTTTTATTTTATTTTTTTATATTATTATTTATGTTTTTTGTTTTTTTTTTCAACATACTGTCACCCTAGCAGTATAGTGTCACCATAGTGACACTGTACTAGTTGTGGGGGGTGATGAAGATTTTTTTTTTTTTTTACACTGATTGCTTTCACACCCATAAAGGCTGTAAAAGCAATCATTTTTCCTTCTCTCTGGCTGCACTCTTGCAGCCATTGAGAAATACTGTGAGATCTGTGATTGGTCACAGCTTGTCACATGGCACAAGGCTGTTGTGAATAGCCTTGTACCATGTAATCTCTGTGATCATTCACAGATTTCACACGTAGTAAGCAATGATGTCAGGAAGTGACATCTTGCTTACACCTATTTATGTGATCACTGATTGGCCAATCAGTGATCACATGATCGGGACCTCACACAGAGGTCCCATACAGCTATCGGTGTTCGCGGTGCCGCTCGCTCCCAGGGAGCGCGCACAATCCAAAATGGCGGGCACCATTTATGAACGGCAACACGCCCCTGCTCTGCCATTATCCGGCCATTTATATACAGCGGCCAGACAGGAAGTGGTTAAACAGACCAATAAGTGTCTCCATGTTTAAAGTGTTACCTAAGGCCGGCCATACATGGGTCAAAATTCGACCGATTTTTCATCTGAAAATTGGACCTAAGAATAATCATCCGAGTTCCGTTAATGGGTCAATGGCACCGGCCGATTTTTGTGGTTTCTCCATTTTTCGGTGATTGGGCATGTTGGAAAATTTGTGAAAGCCTACCGATTTTCGACTCAATGATGGTCAAATCGTACGATCATTTTTCCGAAAAGAATATGCACATGAGCCGTGACCTGGGAGGAACATTAGTTTCGCCTGTTATATGGGGTGAACTTTATGACTTCATCGGACGATTTTCGAAATCATTGATGGCCCCATTGGATTACCAAGCGAACAATGTTTTCGATTTTCGGATGAAAAATCGTTTCGAATTCGAACCATGTATGGTCTGCATAACATTAAGGCTAGGCACACCTATGCAGGTTGCATTTGAGCCGTTTCTGCATTGCATTTTGCATTTTTGCACTTATGTTTTTGATGCGTTTTTGATGTGTTTTGCTTTTTTTTTTTCTTGTTGCTAGGCAGATTTAAAATGCAAAACGCATAAAAAATGCATCATAACACAACATATGCTTTTCTGCAGTGTTTCCACTCTATAGAAACAACCATGCAACTTTTTACATTCAAAACAGTCCCTGACGCTTTCCACAAAAAGCACTGGGTGAAAACGCACAGGTGTGAACATGTCCCATAGGAAATCATGTTAAATGGACTTTTCTGCAAAACGCTGCAGGAAACTCGTAGGTGTGAACCTAGGGTAAGGCTGGCCATACATTTTACAGTTTGCTTACAATTTTCTGTACAATTTCCTTTAGATTTACCTTCAAATGTTTAGTGCAAGGGCCTGCCTAATTGGATACAACTGAAAGTGTTGTTTCAGTTTGATCTCATGTTATATGCTTTTTGGTAAATGTGAAAATTGTATTATGTATGCCAAGCATTAGGCTACATACACATGTGTGACTAGTGCCAGTGTGAATGACAGCAGCAGGAATCTGTTGATTCCTGTAGCTGTTTCTGCCACCTGTGAGCGGCTAGCTGCAGCCTCCAAGCCCAAAATGCATCCAGCAATGATCACCGCAGGCTGGATGAGCGGACAGCCACGAATAACCACAGCCACCACCAATCTGTTATTAAAGTGTACAGGGCTTAGTGGCTAGACCCTCACAGGTGGCAGAAACAAATGCAGGAATCAGCAGATTCCTGCTGCAGGCATTCCCACTGGCGCTAGTCACCTGTGCAAATGTAGCCTAAAGGTAGTTATATATGCGTGGCAATTTGATTGAGCGATCATACTTTCAATTAAATTTTTTGTCAAAATGGCAAAGCAGTTGACTATATAAAATGCTGGTTTCAATGAATCACATGTAGATGGGATTGAAATTGCCTCAACTAAAGTCAGCAGAAAAATGTGATTGCTTTTGAGATTATCTTAGTTTTTTTCTGGTTTCAATAGATTTTTTGATGATCCATATAGTGAATTTATTTTATATTTTTTTTAATTTACTACAGGTACTTATATAGCGCCAATAATTTACGCAGCACTTTACATATACAGTATATTATACAATAAGAACAGTCCCTAACTCTCAAGGAGCATAGTATCTAAGATCCCTAACTCACATTCATACATACACATTTTTTTTTTTAAGTCCGCAGAGGTGCGAAAAAAACCCGTAAGTGTAAAAAAAACATGCAAGTTCAAAAACACAAACACAAAAAAGTGCACTTAGGGGTGTGCTTTAGTCCACCCCCCGAAGGGGTAGTACCTCTACCCTGATCCCCCGGGGCTCAAGGCTCCTGACAGGGACTGAGGTTTCCACATGGTCCATCTGACCAAAAGGCCTGGCGGACCCCTTTCCGGCTGAAGTTGACCACCAAGTACTAGGTCAGGGGGCTCTCCCGCAGAGAGACCCCCAGGAACAGGGGAGGAAGGAACCAAAAGGCCACACATCCTCCCCCTAGACTTCAGGGCAGGCACGAAGACCCACACCCTACATAAACATACTAGGGTCAATTTAGACAGGAGCCAACTAACCTTCCAGTATGTCTTTGGAGTGCAGGAGGAAACTGGGGTATTCGGAGGAAACCCATGCAGACACAGGGAGAACCAACAACCCTAGTGCTGCCAGGCGGAAGTGCTAACCATTTAACGCTGCTGAAATTGCTTAGTTTCAGGCAAAAACATTTGATCATAATGTATATTTGATTCCCAGAAAATTCAAAGTGGCTGGAATTTCCTAAAAGTTGCTACAGTGCTGTGAAAAAAATATTTGTCCATTTCCTGATTTTTTATTTTTTTTTTTGCATATTTGTCACACTTAAATAATTCAGATCATCAAACAAGTTTTAATATTACACAAAGATAACCGAAGTAAATACAAAATTCCATTTTTAAATGATGATTTCATTTTTTAAGGGAAAAAACTGTCCAAACCTGCATGGCCCTATGTGAAAAAGTAATTGCCTCCTAACCTAATAACTGGTTGTGCCACATGTGGTGGCAACAACTGCAATCAAGAATTTGCAATAACTGGCAATGAGTCTTTCATATCGCTGTGGAGGGATTTTAGCCCATTCTTTGCAGAATTGTTTCAATTCCGCCGCATTGGAGGGTTTTTGAGCATGAATGGTCTGTTTAAGGTCATGCCACAGCATCTTAATTTGACTAGGCCACTCTAAAAACATTAATTTTGTTTTTTGTTTTTTTTTCTAGCCATTCAGAGGTGGACTTGCTGGTGTGTTTCGAATCTTTGTCCTGCTGCATAACCCAAGTGCGCTTAACTACTTCCAGACCGGACACTTTTACCCCCTTCCTGACCAGGGCAATTTTCAGCTTTCAGCGCTATCACACTTTGAATGACAATTGCGCGGTCATGCAACACTGTACCCAAATTAATTTTTAACATTTTTTTGAGACAGATAAAGCTTTAATTTGGTGGTATATATTCACCGCTGGGATCTTTATTTTTTTTGCTATGTAAATGAAAAAGTCCAAAAATTTTGAAAAAAAGTGTTTTTTTTATAAAATTTTGCAAATAAATAATATTTCATCATAAATCTTTGCCAAAATTTATTCCATTATCTTTTTAGTAAAAAAAAAATCCAAATTAGTTTATAAACAAAAATTATAATTTTTAAACATTTTTTTTTTTACATTTTTATTTTATTTTTTTATATTATTATTTTTTATTTATTTATTTATTTTACATACTGTCACCCTAGCAGTACAGTGTCACCATGGTGACACTGTACTACTTGTGGAGGGTGATGTTTTTTTTTTTTTTTTTACACATTGCTTTTACACCCATATAGGATATAAAAGCAATCATTTCTCTTTCTCTCTGTGTGCATTCTTGCACTCATTGAGAAGTACTGAGTGAGCTGTGATTGCTCACAGCTTGTCACATGGTACAAGCCTGTTGTGAATAGGCTTGTACCATGTGACCTCTGTGATCATTCACAGATTTCACACATAGTAAGCAATGATGTCACAAGTGACATCTTGCTTACTACTTTGCATGTGATCACTGATTGGCCAATCAGTGATCACATGATCGGGACCTCGTACAGAGGTCCCGTCCGACGATCGGTGTTTCACTGTGTCCGGAGGACACAGCGGGCACCGGATCGCGGTGCTGCGTGCTCCCAGGGAGCACGCACAAGCAGGGTGCGGGGAGGCTGTTTATAAACGGCCACCCGACCCTGCACTGCCACCGTCCGGCCGTTTATATGCAACGGCCGGTCGGTAAGTGGTTAAGCTTGAGTTCACATACTGATGGCCGGACATTATCCTGCAGGTATTTCTGGTAGAGTGCAGAATTCATGGTTCCATCAATTATGGCAAGCCGTCCAGGTCCTGATGCTGCAAAGCAGACCCAGACTATCACACTACCACCACCATTGACTGTTGGTATGATGTTCTTTTTATGAAATGCCATGTTAGTTTTACACCAGATGTAACAGGACACACACCTTCCAAACAGTTCAACTTTTGTCAATTCACAGAATATTTGCCCAAAAGTCTTGGGGATAATCAAGATGTTTTTGGCAAATGGGAGATGAGCCTTTGTATTCTTTTTGGTCAGCAGTGGTTGTTGCCTTGGAACTCTAACATGGATGCCATTTTGCCCAGTCTCTTTCTTATTGTTGAATCATGAACACTGACCTTAACTGAGGTATGTGAGGCCTGCACTTCTTTAGATGTTCTGGGTCCTTTTTGATCTCCTAGTTGAGTAGTTGCTGTGCTCTTAGCGTAATTTTGGAAGGGCAACCACTCCTGGGAAGGTTCACCACTGTTCCAAGTTTCCTCCATTTGTGGATAATAGTTATCACCATAGTTCGCTGGAGTCCAAAAGCCTTAGAATTGGTTTTGTAACTTTCCAGACAGATACTTGTCAATTACTTTGTTTCTCATCTGTTTGTGAATTTCTTTAGATCATGACATGATGTGTTGCTTTTAAGATCTTTTAGCATGCTTCACTTTGTCAGACAGCTTCTAATTAAGTGATTTCTTGATTCAACAGGTCTGGAAGTAATCAGGCCTGGGAGTGGCAGGTGAAATTTAACTCAGCTTTTCAAAAAATGTTGTTAATCACAGTTCAATCATGATTTAACAAGGTTTGGACAGCTTTTTTAATTTAATAAATTAAATTATCTTTTAAAAACTGCATGTTGTATTTGATTGTGTTATCTTTGTGCAATACTAAAATTTGTTTGATGATCTGAAACATGTAAGTTTGACAAATATACAATACAAAAAAAAAATCAGGAAGGGGCAAATACTTATTTACAGCACTGTATGCGTTTGGACACCTTAAATCTACAGTGCCTTGAAAAAGTATTTACCCACCTTGAAATTTCCACATTTTGTCATGTTACAACCAAAAACGTAAATGTATTTTATTGGGATTTTATGTGATAGACCAACACAAAGTGGCACATAAAATTGTGAAGTGGAAGGAAAATGAAAAATGGTTTTCAAAATTTTTTACAATGAAATATCTGAAAAGCGTGGTGTGCATATGTATTCAGCCCCCCTGAGTCAGTACTTTGTAGAACCACCTTTTGCTGCACTTACAGTTGCAAGTCTTTTTGGGTATGTCTCTACCAGCTTTGCTCCATGTTCTCCCTGCACTTGCATGGGTTTCCTCCAGGTACTCTAGTTTCCTCCCACACTCCAAAAGACATACTGGTAGGTTAATTGGCTCCTGTCTAAATTTGCCCTAGTATGTTTGTATGTATATATGTGAAGTTGGGCTTAGATTGTAAATTGGAATTGTAAGTTCCTTGAGGGCAGGGACTGATGTGTATGTACTGAGCACTTTGTAAATTGTTGGTACTATATGAATGCCTAAAAATAAATAAAAGTGGTTAAAATTACATGAAATTGCCCTGTCTAAGGGTAGGAGTTGGAATTTTCTGGATTGTTTTTTGAAGACTCCTAGCATGCTATGTGACAATTATAAAAATCACAGCAATCTGTACTGCTATTTCTTGATGGTTTACACATTCAAGGCCACTGGTGGAAAAAGTATATAAACTTAAAAATTTTGTAAGTGCTGGAACTTCTTTTATTAGCCAAATGTTTTAGCCAAATTTGTTAGCCAAACTTTTACCAAATGCTTTATGTACTGTAACTGCTGGTGAGACAACAAGTATGTTATGGGGTATTATGGTCCATAGAAATATTAATGCAGAGGTTTTTTTAGATGTTTTGTTTTAATTATGTTCTTCAGATCATGCCACTGCACTTTATTATCAATGAGGTCTGGGCTCAGATTTGACTGTCCTAGAATATATCAAATATTGATTCATTCTGCTCTTTTTGGAACATTGTTTTGTTGCAGTGTCCTGAACTCGCTCCCCGTTCTCACCGAGTCTATGGGAAGCTATTCAAGCAGATAACCTTCTCTGCGCACACAATAATAGACGGTTTTAACTTGTCTGTACTTTATTGGTATGTAGCAGATAAATGATAAAACTATAAACAAAAAGATAACATACAATCACTATACAATAAAGATCACAAACAAATGACACTCAGTATAGCTAAGATCCTCTACTGTACAATCTTAGCTACCTACAGAAGTGAAAAATGGACATCAATGACCTCCTATGCCGTCAGATGGAAATAGATAAAGTTTGGTGCTTCTCTCATGAAGAGAATCATGGCTCCTATGAGGTGGTTTACTTCTTGTCTTGTGAGAGGAGCGATGACCTCTACATCACATCCTGGCCTAACTAAACAACATAGCTCTGAAGTTTAGCCAGTAGGTGGCAAAAGAGAACAGACAACCAATCTGCAAACAAACATGACCACAATCAAACGCAAAACAACATAACTACTACACAGGTCAATCTTGACCTTGAAGTCCTCAGAAGGGAATGTATTCTGGGGACAGGGCACATGGACTGAATTTTCTTGTAGAATTGCAAAAAACATCCTGAACTATGCATTATATGCCAACTTCAAAACATCATCCAAACTATTAAACTTAAAGGAAACATAATAGTTTGGGACCATTTTTCATCCTTAGGGTAAGACCAGCTTGCTGTTACCGAAGGATAAGTTCATTTCTGTCCAAACATTTTGTTTTATTTGTCCACAGAACTGTAGTTTTTCAGAAGCGCTGTAAAAATCCATGCAGTATTTTGCAAATATGAAATGGGTAGTAATATTATTGGTGACCTTCTGTAAACAGAATTCTGAACACAGATTCTCATACGTGGCATACAGTACACACACGTTATCCAAAACGTTCAGATACTTTTTGCATCTGACATGTTGCAACCTGTTTAAACCATTTGTTCAATTATCTAGTAATGAATTTGTGTTTTTTTTTTATTTATTAAAATAAATATGATATAAAATTATATATATATTTAATCTAAGAAGACATATTTAAAGGAAAATAGTGCTTAAAGTGTTACTAAACCCAGGACCCTGCATTCACTATATCTGTTCTCCCATAGTACACACAACATGGAAATGCAATTATTTTAGTAAATACAAACTGCTAAATACCTTTTCTCATCAGCAGTTAGAGCACTCTTGTGACTTCTATCAGTATCCAGCAGAGCACCGGGTAAAGCTTGCAGAAGGAGTTTTCATTCTGCTCTAAGAGAATGCAGAACTCCTGACCTCTGTCTGGACAGTGCTGATCACAAGCACTCTTCCAAGAACAAAAAAACAATTCTCTAGCCATACACACCAAATTGAGCATGTGCAGAGTGACTCTAGACCTCTTTTCTATCAGGAAATATTTAGGGGGCACTGGAAGAAGGGGAGGATCTGAAAAGTCAGGATCAAACAGCGTTTTTACACAATGTGGAGGATTAACCCCTTAGGTTCAGGTGAGTATAACAAGCATGCTTTAATGCATATACAGACTGATTTTACTGTTGTGGGTTTAGTAACACTTTTAAATATGCCTATGCATGCCTGTCTTCTAAAAATGCTAGTTGTATGGCTATCTTTAATAGTTTAATAATTTCTGAGTATCTGACCCAGAGTGAACACGTAGCCAGCAAAGACCTTGTGGTATCAGAATATCTAATGTATACTTTGTTCCAGGCCAGTGACTGAAATTATCAAAGTAATTAGATCAGCACCTCCAGCAAACTTGCATTTTTAAGGAGCAATAACAGTCCCCAGTACAGGGTTTTTTTTGTATATTCTCCTCGTGTAAAGAAAGCCTATGATGAGATTCTAATTTTAAAAATGGTGCCTGCTTGATGATGGCTGCAAGATCCTTTGGGGCCCCTACTAAGATTATATTTTCAGGTATGGTGACGCAATTTCTCTCCAACTTCTTGGCCTCCTGTTTCTTTTTTGTATTCCCCTTCTTGGGTTTCCCATTGATTAATAATAATAATAGTAGTTGTAATAATAATGGTTAGAAGAGGGGATTCCTATTCTATCGCCTATGTGCTTGTTGCCTTCCTAGGTTGTTGTTCATTGTATATTTTCTTATTTGAATGATCCATACTTACCTGGATAAATATTGTCCTTATTTTGACATACTCCTATGTTGCACTGTTTATAACCTGAGATTCTATTCTTGTTGGTGACAACATTTTTATTTTCTGTACATAATATTTTCAATAAAAAGATTATAATTAAAAAAAAAGGTGCATGCAAGGTCCTTAGGGCTCATTCACACTAACTGTGGTGACCTGCGTTTTCCTGCACTGGATAACACAGGTCACTGTTAGGGCACATAGAAAACAGTTGTTTTCTATGTTCACTGTTCGCACAAAAATTGCTGGTGTGATGAGCAGTCGTAAAATGCGGCATGCCTACACTTTTGTGTAGCACACTGTGTGGCATTGCATGTTACTGCGCAACATCTCAACGCATGAAGTGAGCTTCATCTGAAATTTCACTATGAGACCTTCAAATGAAGTAAAAAAAAAAAAGTAAGCAGTCAGATGTACTGAAACACCAGAGCCATCACTAATATCAGTCTACATGGAAAACCACTGCATTTCACCATACCGGTTAGTGTGACCCAGCCTAGCTAATCATCATCTAGGTTCTGTGTGCTTTTTCAACAGCTGTGTCACAAAGGAGAGTAGCATGGAATGCACCATCCCCGCTTAAAAAATCTGCTCACCATTCCTTACTCTGAAATTTAAATGCAAGTCTCTTCTTTTACTGTATATAAAACCTCTGCCAGACAAGGCTTTTATTATGGATTAATAATTATGGATTATGGCGTCTGGCATAGCGGCCAGAGATGATCCCATTTTGAGATTACACCCATTATATTTGTGTCAGTGGTGACACTTAAAAATGAGATTTTTATGGAATTTTGTTTTTATAAATAATTTTTATGGTTTTACGCAATGGAAGGTTTTCCTCTTTCCTTCCTGGTTCGTGTATGCATGTGAGTTCATATGAGACATGCAGCAGAGGAGTTACAGAGACAGAGTGATTCCTGGCAGTGGTGTTCTCTGAAGGGTGCCTGAGAGGAGAAGAGAGGAGGAGTGGGGCTTGGATGTGACGTCACCACGCACGGTGGATCGTGACTTGCAGCTGGAATAACGGCCAGAGAAGATCCCATCTTGAGATTATTTCCGGTATACTTGTGTCAATGGCGAAATTTAAAAATGTGAGATGTATGGAATGTTTTTTTCAAAAAGAATTTGTATGGTTTTACGCAATGGAAGATTTTCCTCTTTCCTTCCTGGTTCATGTATCCATGTGAGTTCATATGAGGTGTTCAGCAGAGGAGTTTCAGAGACAGAGTGATTCTTGGCAGTGAGAAATGTGAGATTTAAGGAATGTTTTTTTCATAAAGAATTTTTATGGTTTTACGCAATAGAAGATCTTCCTCTTTCCTTCCTGGTTCATGTGTCCATGTGGGTTCTTATGAGGCGTTCAGCAGAGGAGTTTCAGAGACAGAGTGTTTCCTGGCTTTTGTGTTCTCTGAAGGGTTCCTGAGAGGAGGAGAGAGGAGGAGCGGGGCTTGGATGTGACGTTGCCACACATTGTGGATCAAGACTTTGTGGCTGAAATAGTGGCCGAAGACTATCCCATCTTGAGATTACACCTGTTATACTTGTGTCAGTGGCGACACTTAAAAATGTGAGATTTATGGAAGGTTTTTTTCATAAAGAATTTTTATGGTTTTAAGCAATCTTTCCATCCTAGTTCATGTATCCATGTGAGTGCATATGAGGTGTTCAGCAGAGGAGTTTTGGAGACAGAGTGATTCCTGGTTGTGGTGTTCTGTGAAGGGTGCCCGAGAGGAGGAGAGATTTTTTTCCATACATCTTTATTCCCAGAGTCCATGCGTTATCAGCCGGTTTATAATATTACCAGCCAGGAGCTCTGGTGAGTTTATTTAATGCATCTTATGGTGGAAGACACATTGTTTATGGTGGTGCATGATAAAGAGAAGACACACTCTCTTGGAGATTGGAGATTTATGGTGGACGCTTTTGTTGGAGCACGCAATTTAATATTACAATGACTTTTATGATTTGCATGATTATTCATTGCACAGCAGCACTTTGTGTATATATGTATTTTTTGCACTTATGCAAATATTTTTTCACTGTTAATTGGGAGTGATTTACACAAGGAGATTTCAAGTTATATAATAATTTGATATTATATATTTTTGATACCATTCATGGTATGATTATTAATTAGCATGTTATATATATATATATATATATATATATATATATATATATATATATATAAAAGAGATGTTGATTGTCTGAATTGGGTGTATGATAGTGCTGTTCAATACATTTTTTCCACACATTTTATTAAAAGAAGACTGGTGACATACAACATCTTCTGCAGGTTACATGTAGTCAGCCCATCTGCAGTAATGTGGTACAGGTGCGAAGAAAACTTCAAAAGCTGGTTGCCAGTAAAATAATTCTTCCATGTATTATCTACGTAGTTATTTGATTGCTGGATTTCCTAGAGAAGCAAATCATGTTGATGCGTCAAATCTTCTGGGAAATGTGTAACATATTTTTTTCATTATTCTAGACAAAGAAATAGACTTAACTGTTCAGTGTATGTCCTACAAATAGTCTGCAGAGGTGATTTACTAAGGTGTGACACTAGACAGGATAATTGCATGGAGGGGACTTTATTAATTGAAAACTACATGATGTTTACTCCACGATAAACTAAAAAAAAGACTCTTGTGACCCTTACAAAAGGGTGTGATTAATTGGGCAATTTTGCCTGAAACAATTTTTCTAACTAAATTTCTGTGGAGCAGATATTCTCAGCATTGCGGTGAAAAGAAATCGCTCTCTATCCATCACAGGTGTCAAGAAGTTTAAGTCTAAGTTCACACCTATGCGTTTTCCATTGTGTTTTGCAGAAATGCACAGCAGTCCATTTAATTGTCCTATGGGACAGGGTTACATCTCCTCGTTTTCACATGGTGCAGTTTTTGGAAAGGGTCAGGGACTTTTTTAAATGCAAAACGTTGCAGTTTTAGTTCAATAGACTTCAATGACGATGCTGCATGTAGTGTGTTTTTTATGCATTTTGCGTTTTAATCTGCCCAGCAATAACTTGGTAAAAAATGCAAAACGCGCCAAAAACTCATGTGCAAAAAAACACAAAATGCACTGCAAAAAGCACTGTAGAAACATATCAAATGCAAACTGCATAAGTGAGAACCTAGCCTAAGAGGATCCTGGGAGACAGAGCGGGCAGGGGGGCAGAGGCTGGCACTGTAGTGGGCTGTGCTGTGTGGACAGGTGAGCCCTACTGCTTGCCCACAGCAGGGCTAAAGGTTAAAAAAAAACTACATGCCCAGTGCCCGGATGTTTCCACATGATCAAATCAATAAGGAGAATGAATTGAATATCTCATTGTATTTTGTGAACATAAATTTACTTCCTCAAGAATGAATGTTACTGACAAGGTGAAAACAACATTTCTAGAGTCTCTGCGCTTAGTGTTGAGGTTTTCTCTTCTTATAGTTGAAGGGATAGGAATGTTCAAGCTGGCAGTTAAGCTTGGATTGTTTTAGATCTGGCTAAGTCTGTCACGAACTTTGAAAATAAGGGGACTTGATGCTGCTCCTTTTACCTAGAACCTAGGTAATACCCATTCTAGGTATCCTTGACGGATGGCAGATTCCCCTCAAGCTCCATCTCCCCTTACATAGTCAACACAAAGCTGCAGCCCCTGCCCATCCCTCTTGCCTTCAGTGATGGCAGATTCTCCTCTAGCCGTTCCTCCCTTTCCATAGTCAGGATAAAGCTGCACCCCTCGCCTATCCCTCCTGCCTTGACTTACAGCAAATTCCACTCTAGCTGCTCTTCCCTTCCTCTTTGAGCAATGATGTACATGCCCAACCAACAGGTCCATGCATCACTCTAGAATCTATAGTAATCACTTGACCTGCACTTCAGAGGCTGGGGAATGCATTAAAGGCAATTTAAAAAAACAATGGAGTCATGATAGGCTTATATTTCTTTATGGTAAATGTTTTTATGAGTACTGAAGTTCACAGCTACTTTAAGGCCTTTGTCGGGTTTGTGGATATAAACAGTTTTAAGCCTCTTAACACAGTCCAAAGACTGAGAACCTAACCATCGTATTAACACATCTAGTTCTTCTATAGGTGGGATGCTGAGGTCTTGGACTACTGCCCTAAAAGTGGATCTGCAGCTTCTACAGTTCTCTGAGCAATTGTCAAACTTCATAATGCTGGTGTAAATTAGTTCTCTGCGGGTCATGTACTTAGCGAGGTCTGACATATCAGTTCTTTGAGGCCTTGTCATGACAGGTGTTTCTTCACCATTGCTAGAGATGGTGGTATCCAATACTTAGTGTTTAGATGCTGGTTCAACAGAGGTGAAGGTTTGACATCTGGAGGTCTCGTGCTATGGGTCTGGAGGACAGTGTGGCCAGCCACAGGAAGATTTTTGATGATTTGGAATGCTGGATTCAGGATAGTATGCAGTGGCACATGATTTGCTGTATAAGATGTCTGTGTCTGTTGTGCCAGGGTGACATATATGGCTGATTGCTGCAGCTTCTCCTGCTGCCAAATGTTCTGTGGATTTGAGTACAGGGTTTAAAGTGTCTAGTAAAAGAATGTTGCACGTGGCACACAACCACCACTATCAGGGCTGCTGTTAGAAACTACGGGGCCACATACAGCCAACCTGGCAGGGCCCCTTTCCAGATAAACACAGTTTACTATGCTTCAGTTATGAATGAACACAGCGAGTGACTGGTACTGATCACTCATTGTGTTCATCCAGGAAAGGAAGGGGATGATAAATGTGACATACTTGCCGGACACTTCCCCCCTGCTCTCCATCCTGAAGGATCCTATTGTATGCTTGCAGCTGCTGGTGGGAAGGAGAGGAGGGAAGCCGGCAACACTGCAGGGGTGGAGGGACACAGAGGGGCCTGGGCAGCAGGGAGAAACATATGATGCAGAGGGAGGGTGATGGGTGTGGGAAGGGGGAGCTATTACTGGAACCGATCCACTGTATGGCTCTCTCTGCAGCACCTGAAAGCCAGCGGTAGGGAGACAAGAAGAAGCCAGCTTTCAGGTGCTGTAGAGAGAACCATACAGGGGATCGGTTCCAGTAATTTCCCCCATCCTGCCGTGCCCATCACCCTCCCTCCCCACATCCGATTCACCCTCCCCTGCAGGTCTGGGCCCCCTACAGGAGGACTGGTGGTACCCCCTTATCCACTGCCCTGACCACTATGGAATTACAAACACCAAGGAGAGATAGCCCAATGATAAATGAATGGCATCTGTGAATCACGAGTGTATCAATTTTTGTAGGTAGCACTCTGCAAATAAACTAAAAAGTTACATTGTAACAAAGTAAATCAGACTGAAAACAAAAATGAATGACATCCCGGAGGTGTAGCATTAACTAGACATAGAGCACTGGTAAAGGCTGAATGAAGGTTGCCTGCTAAGATCAGGCTTGGCGAACCACAATCTGCAGAAGCACAAAAAAGGGAGAGCGGCGCCAAGCAGCCATATAGTGTAGTACGTCCTATTTATTAGATACAGTACCCATGAAAAAAACAATCATATATGTACTCACCAACACAGGAGAGTCCTGGGCATGTCAATTTTGGGAGAAGTACACGCTGTGGATGGATGGGCACAGCTGCTATGGAAGGGAAAGACACCACAGTTACAGGGAACAGCTGAAGTCACAAGTGAACAGAGAGACATTAAAGCTGCCGTTGAAAAGCAGAAACTTCACACAGGATCGCAGCCAAACACTCTTCCTACTCACAAGGAATGTTGGGATACACATTTCGGGAGACAGGGCTCCCCCTTCATCAGGTATTGTTCTCTCATTCACTAACTGTGCCTCATTTCATTTGGTTTCATCTGCACTTTTTTCTTTAATTCACTTTGAAAGTGAACATGCTCTACTTTTTTTTCTTAAATCAGGGCCAGGGTGTTCACATTTAGCATTGTAATGACTATCCACTTGCCCTCTATAGCTGGCCATACAGAGTTCAGGTTTTCCTTTATTTAGTCAGTGAGCTGAACCATAAAACCATCCACAAATTTGAGGAGGACAGAGGAATCCTTCCTGCAATGTTATTGTATTCTGACTCCCTCACCGTCAGAAGACACCGATCAGAACTGCAGCCTATTGCCTGCTGCACAGATCAAGTGGCTTCTTTCTGAGAGGGTGGTTGAACAGAAGTCGATCTACTACAACCAAAGTGGTCACACATGGATCAGAATTCAGATGATCCTTGCTGAACTGGCTCAATTTCAATCCATGTTTGGCCAGTTTAAGGCCTCATGCAGACTGGACGCTTTTTTAGCCTATGTGTCCATGCACACATAGGCTTTTAGGGTAGTTCAGAGACAGGAGAGTGTCAAGTCAGAAAATAAAACCCCACTGTCAGTGCGTCCAGGAGCAGCAGCATTTTGTCAGAAAAAAACGCTTGACACCTGTAAAAGCTTATAAACATGCCTAAGCACTAGGCTCATTTAAAATATTATTCTCGCCGATGAAATTAATAGCCAAGCGCTTGACGCGCCTAAATGCGTTACACACTTTTACAAGCATCAGACATTTTTTTCTGCCAAAACACTGCTGCCTGGAGGAAAGGCTTCCAGGAGAGTTAGCCTAGCATCCAGTGTGCATGATGCCTAAACATGATGAGTAGAAAAGCATCTCCATGCCATCTGGTGGCAACAGAGAGCTGCCCAACAGGTTAGCCAAGAGGGATCTACGTTGAGAATGTCATAGAGAACCATGAGTCAGTAGAGGTGATAGAGCAAGCAGTCCATAATGGCAGATATAAGTTATAAAGAGCCGTTTCGGCCAGTGGCCAGTGTGAATGTAAAAGGCTTCAACAATTTGTGCACAATGTTAAGAGACACAAAATCCTTAGGCCCCCTAATCACACCTGGGCAACACTGACATTTTTCGAGTGTTTTTTTTTGCATGTTTTTTGGCCCCTTTTTGAGCTGCACCATTCACTTTGAATGGGCTTCCCTCCACTCCAAAAACATGCCAAAGAAGCTCATATACCAAATATTGGGCATGTTTGGTGTTGCACATTTTGTCGTATGATAATTGAGGCAATATTGTAATGTGTTTGGGGTGCCATTAAGATATACTGGCAACACAAGTGTGTTTTGCCACAAATTCTGGCAAAAGCCTGGGCAGAATCACAAGAGTCTGCCTGTGATTCCAATATGCTTAGATGTGAACAGGGCCTTAAAGTGTTACTGAACCCTCATCATTAAAATAAGTCTGTATATGCAGTAAAGCATGCTTGTAATACTCACTGTGGAATCTAAGAGGTTAAACCTCAGAATTGTGTAAAAAGTCTGTTTAATTCTGTCTTCCCTTCTTCCACAGTCCCCAATCCATTTGCTGATAGTACAAAGCTCTAGGAGTCACTCTGCACATGCTCAATTTGGTGTGTATTGCTAGAGGGTTTTTTTGGAAGGGTGCATGTGAACAGCACAGGGCCGATCAGCACTGTCCCGACAGAGGGTCAAGGGTCATGCAGCCTCATAGGACAGTCAGAGGTGAATGACTGGATACTGATATAAATCACAAGACTGCTATATACTGCTGACGAGATAAGACATTTAGCAGTTTATATTTACTAAAATAATTGCATTTCCATGTTCTGTGTACTGTGGGAGACCAGATATCGTGAATGCAGGGTCCCAGGTTTAGTAATACTTTAAGGTCCTGGATGCCTCAAAAACAGCAGGACACAGGACCGTGGGCTTACAGCACAATATAGAAAACACTGCATATACAGTTTAAATTATGACTTCTTGTTTCAGCACTGTGGGTATTTTTTTGCCTGGTAGACAGGAAGAGTTTCACCCTATAATTACAATGAAGATTTTTTTGAAGAGATAAGCATAATTAGTCTAGCCTACTTGCAAATGTCTTTTCTGAAACATTGATGCAGCAATGTACGGAATAAAATAATTATTCTGGCACTTGTCATCTTTCTGCATTCTGTAACTTTCAAAATAATTGATTCTCAAACAATACATCCCATACAATGTTCTGGAAATCACATAAAAATCATTTACACACGCCTGGCAAAAAAAAATTAAAATATGGAGCCTGAAGTCAGTAAACTTAGGGGCACAGGGACGCTTACAACCCTCATGAAAAAAAAAAGGATAGATAAACAGGACAAAGATGCAGTGAGGATTAAAGTGACACTAAACAATATCCGTAGTCTCCAAAAATAATCCATACACATCCACTACTTAATGGCCCTGTAATTTATTTTTCATGAGAATATTTTTATTAAGTTTTTCTGCCTCTTTGTAGTGTTCGCTGTGAGCTCCTGAACCTCTCCTTGACTAAGACACCACAGATGTCATTGTGCTATGTTATACTGCCCCAAACCCTTGACCCCGACTTACTGTAAAGACCACCATTACACCATCTATGGAGAAAATCGGCCATTTAACAAATAACCATATCTAACAAACATTCCTTAAAACAGAAACAATGTTAATGATAACAGTAACCATCGACATAAGGTTGCTGATCTTTGGAGGCACAAAGTATTAAACATCCACTTTGTATCTGCTTAACTGTTGACAAGGTCTCCAGCCGCACCACACTGGCTTGGGGACAAACCCAACTTTGAAGATACCTCTTAGTTCAACTTATCAGTTAAACCACCATTAACTGGCATTCCACTGGGGACTCCATACCTTAGATGGGTTCCTAATATGCAAAGTACAAATGCCTCCAAAGACCTCAACCACCTTCCTGAAATAACCAACCAATAGAATAGGATGCAATACAAGGGGCAAGAGGGTGGGAACTTTTCTTCTTCCACAGACTATGGGATGTGTAGTGTGCATGGAGCAGTGTACATAACCACAAACAATGTGTACTGCTGATTCCAAACAAAGAGAAAGTAGTAGAGAATAGCCTGCAGCAAAAAAAAAAAAAATATCAAAGGGCTAGTTCCAGACATCCAGAAAAGGTAGGGTTGCCACCTCATCCCTTTAAAACCAAACATATATTAATTACACAGGCTCTGGGGCAAAATTTCATGCAGATAAGGCACCAAGTGAGATTATTTACCACCTTAATCTGCCACAGAACCTGTGTAATTAATATATGCTCGGTTTTAAAGGGATGAGGTGGCAACCGTACCTTTTCTGGATGTCTAGAACTAGCCCTTTGATATTTATTTTTTTTTGCTGCAGGCTATTCTCTACTACTTTCTCTTTGTTTGGAATCAGCAGTACACATTGTTTGTGGTTATGTACACTGCTCCATGCACACTACACATCCCATAGTCTGTACAGTAACCCAAAGCCCATCTTAGTGAGCAAGAGGGTGGCTATGTTCCTACACACAGTGGGACCATGGAGAACAAATGTTGCCAATCTCTAAAAGAAAGCCCAATCGCAGCAGAAAAAAAAGGAATTTGGAGGAGGCTGAGAGCAATAGAAGGTACATTTTCCTTGAATGTAGTGTCATTTTAACACTGGAATAGAAATCAATTTGTCTACAAGCAGATGTACAAGACTTTCCAGCCAAGCAGAGGGTAAAGCTGGCCATAGACGTATAGATTTTCTTTTGCAGAATATTCATTTGTTGATTGGCTTCTGGTCTAGGGTTTTTGGTTTGCTGCAAATGCTATTTCATATTACGGTCTGTAAGGATGCAAGAGTGGCCCTCCTGCATTGCCCAATTTTGGATCTGTCTAGGTCTCAGCAGAAATTGACATCCTACCTATTCATTTCGGCAAAACGTGCTATAGCTCAAGCTTGGAGAATCCCTTTGGTTGTCTTCCATGGGGTGAAGACCTGGATGAATGCTATGCTGATCAATGAACAGATGTCTAGCATTCTTTACGATTCTCATCTGAGATTCCTTAAGGTTTGGGAACCTTGGATACATTATTCCCTGCCGTCCTTTCCTCCTACTAGCTATGGCCTCTTATAGTCATTGCCTGTGCTAGCCCTGGATCCGTGACTCTTCTAGTTTTCCTTTCTTCTATGTTTTCTCCCTCAATCTTTCTTCCTTTCTTATTTCTATGTTCTTATATTTTCTTTTTTTTTATCGGTTTGGTATTTCTTCTTTCCACATGTTCTGAGCTTATACTTCTCGGTAAGGGTTTTTCCTCTGTTTTTTTTTTTGGTAATATGATGGATTGCTGCTGCTACTATTTGGTTCGGCTTTTTGCCGTCCCTCTGTTCTGTCATTGGCCGTTCCGTTATTTGGTTAATACACCCTGCTTATTTGTATCTGCTTATGTATGCTTTTGTTCCGCTCTGCGCCTGCATGAGCGTATCATGAGCTTGTTGTATTATAAAAACAAAAACTTCTTTAATAAAAAAATATTGAAATTGAAGAATATTCATTTGATTTTCTAATCGTTAGTGGGGGTCAAATCGATGTTTGTTTTTGACAGCACTGACAGGAAAATGTGAAGAGGCAGGAAGGAAAACTTTTCTCCACCAAACAAATTTTCGGCCAGTGCATGTGGTTATTGTTCAGAAATTATATTCCTTTTAAAATAGAATGTTAAAAGCAAAAGACAATTTTCAAATGATATTCATCGAATGTGCAAATAATTTTCATATGACTTTTCTGATTAATATTCTCATCCGAAAAGCTATACATGTATGGCCAACTTAACTCTAAAGCAGACATTAATCTATTTACAGTATGCAAAACAAACTCCCTTTGCACAGAGATTTAGTGGGCCTTCAGTGTAGAAATGGGTATCACACATGTGTAAAATATTATTTTACAGCTACGTACAATTAAGTGGAAAAGGAAAAAATAGATTTGCATTTTCAAATGCTGTCTGCCAACAAAAGAAATTCTGTATACAAAAAAGCAAGCATAGCCATAACAGACAATTGGACTAATCATGCCCAGAACCACAGGAGGCCATGTTTTGTAAGGTCTGTCTGATGATTTATCCAGACAATTAGCACTGGCAAATAATCTGAAATAAAATGAATGTGTATATAGTCTGGGTACCTCTGTAGGAATGCTATCAACTAGTCAAAAAATCAACTAGTTAGCACAGCACAGTTCTCAGGAATGGATATCATAATGAAAACCCGTCAGAAAAGAAACTGCCATTGTTCACCTCTCTGAAAATGCCAGTTGCCTGGCTGTAATGCAGAACACAATGTCAAAACATTTATTCATAAGGACTTCTGACTTTTCTCTGACCTTCTTTATCTGTTCAATTGGCCACTGATGAAGAAAATATTGTAGCCGGTGGATCAGCAGTGAGAACAGTGCCTGCTTTTATCTAGTAATGCCAGGTCTACAATAACCCCTTGCTGCCCAGCTCCAGCGTCCCATTTAATGGGTCTTTATGCCCAGGGGTCAGAATGGACTGCCTGATCACATGACCACTGTTACTGGTTGTCACAGTGGTCACATGATAGGGAGTTCCTCCTGCTGGTTACTGATCAATACTACAGACCAGGAACTGTCCATGACAGCTTGCTCACTGCCCTGCAGTTGCCACCTCATCCCTTTACACCCCGGGCACATCAAGCCCGACTTTGTAATTGTGCGACTTAAAGTGAAGCCAGGAGACATGGCGATTTGAGGTGCGATTTGCAAGACATCTGACACAGATGTCTATGCAAGAAATTCTGAAGGACCCTCTGCACACTGGTATATACCCTTTCAAGCAGACTATGCATTAAATAGATAATATGAGAAATAGAGAAAAAAAAGCACCACAAACTAAATAGAACAAAAGCTGCACTCCTAACCAAAAAAAGGTAAAAATGTGAATAAATCAAAGAGTGCACTAAATATAAGTAAATACAAAAATTATTAGTTTAAGATAATGATGTCCGTGATAGAAAAAATTTTATATAAAAGTCTGTCCACCATAACAAAGTAATTAAACAGTTCTGAAATCTTGTATAAATCAAACACCGTGCAAAAAAAATCCACCACCGAATGAAATGGGTACACTCACCACAGCTCCATGCTGACCAGATTATAAATCAGCAAAGATAGCGTTTGCTCTGGGAGCGATGATCAGCAGAAGTAATCTAAACTGGGAGCAATATACTGCAAGCAGCCAGTCAGCACAATATGGAATAGCCTTAACAGCAGGTAGTCATCACGTCTCCATACCATAGATCATGTTCAGGGAATCAAAAAAGGAAATCATGGTGCAGTACGTTTAAAACCAAAATGTTTTATTAAAACGTCAGAAATGCACTCACAAACAGGGTGTCTAGCCGACACCAGCAATGACAGCCTCAAGAAAACAGGGACGAGCCTCGCTCACTGCGATATCACAGATGACAGTCTACGAGGAGCGTCCACACGTCACATCCAAAAGAAGCCCCGCCCTACTAGTTTCGTCATCCGACGTCCTTGTGTCAGCATGGAGCTCTGGTGAGTGTACCCATTTAATTCGGTGGTGGATTTTTTTTGCACGGTGTTTGATTTATACAAGATTTCAGAACTGTTTAATTACTTTGTTATGGTGGATGGACTTTTATATAAAACTTTTTCTATCACGGACATCATTATTTTAAACTAATAATTTTTGTATTTACTTATATTTAGCGCACTCTTTGATTTATATGCATTAAATAGGGAGATTTAGTTCACAAAAATTGCAATACATGATTAAGCTGGCCAACTGCGTCAAAGTAATCCCTCTATGGCCAGTCCTACTCTGCTCTGCCTACGCAAATGCTACTGTGGACATAATGCCAACATAGGGGAAAAGACACAATGGGGGAGAGCTACCAGGTATAGGTCTGGCTACTGACCCACAATACAACAAACAAGAGATACCTGTGCTCAAATCCCAATAGCTAGTGCATGCATTTATCCATCAGGTGCAATACATGCTTAAGCTGGCTATTAAGGGTATATACCAGTGTGCAGAGGGTTGTTTGTTGTATTGTTGGGTCAGTAGCCAGACCTGAACCTTGTCCTTATCCCTATTTATTGCATAGTCTGCTTGAAAGGGTATATACCAGTGTGCAGAAGGTCCTTCAGAATTTCTAGTGTTAATATGTGGTTACACCCCTTTGGCACCTGATGGATAAATGCATGCACTAGCTACTGGGATTTGAGCACAGGTATCTCTTGTTTGTTAGATGTCTATGCACCAAAAGTAGTGCATGTACTACTTTATAAATCGGTGCGGCTCCGACCAAGTCGGAACCGCACTGATATGACCGTTGTAATTGTGGACAAGATGGTGCAACTAGGCATGCGATTTGCAAGTCGAATGGCATGCAAATCGCATGCCAAGACACACCCAGTTTGACCAGGGTCTTAAATTCAAACACATAATAATTATACAGGTTCTGTGGCTGATTAAGGTGGTAATTTAACTCACTTAGTGCCTTATCTGCAATAAATTTGCCTGAGAACCTGTGTACATATATGCAGTGAATGGGTGTTACATATGCATTACAGGGACACCAAGAGGTTAAGCTGGTGGATAAAGTGTCTGGTGGCCAGGCAATGGTGTGGATTTACTAATGGCAAATAGACCATGCACACTGCAAGTGCAGTTGCACCAGAGCTTAGTAAATTAGGTAAAGTTTCATTTTGCAAAGTATACCCAATCACACGCAAAGAAAAAAAACAAACAAAAAAACCCAGCCTTTTAGCATGCACATGATTGGATGATGGAAATCAGTTGAGCTTCCCCTTGTTTACTGAGCTCTAGAGCAACTGCACTTATGAACAAAGCATATCCCTCTATAGTGTGTACTTGTCTCAGTCCAGAATACTAAGTGTCCTTTCTGTCAGCTGCTTATTCTTCTATCTGCATGAGTCGCTTCTGACAACTTTTCCTGACTCCAGGAAAAAAAAGGTAAGGGGAGAGCTCCAGCACACAGCCTGTGATTTACAACCTCAGCTCTGTTCCTGTAAATCAGCTCTCAGAGCTCTCCTGACTGAGCTGTGCAGTGTGCAAGGCTTTTTTTAGCGGGGAACATGGGGAATGCAGTTCTGGCACCTCCAGCACTGAATGTATGTAATAGCAAGGGGTTAGGGGTGTGCTAAAGGACCTATTGATGCTGGATTTTATTGTTGATGAAGGGGATATTTTTTGCAGGAAAAGCTATTGTTGCTGCTGGGGGATATGTTTTTTCCAGTAAGGTCTATTTTGCTGATGGGGGATATGTTGTTGCTGGTTGTCAATTGTTACTGGAAGAGATCTGCCATTGAGAGGATCTATTGTTCCTGGCTGCTGCAACCATCATCTATTCATAATCTAGAGAGATCTGTTGTTGCTGTCGGGGGTTTATTGCTGGGGGTGAGGGTGAACAGCTGCAGGCATCATCCTGGTATCGTTTTTTTCAGCCGGCAATTGGCTTTCATGTAAAAGCAATCCTAGTGGCTAATTAGCTGCAGGATGGCTTTTACAAGCAGCGTGAGATGTGCCCCCACTCCTCAGTACCCCAAAATCCAATAAGCACCATCAGGCTTTCAAAGGGCTTTATTTCCTCATTACACTTCCTGACTACCTACCACAGTTTCGGAGGCCCTGAAATGCCACGATAGCCCCAAACCCCCCCCCCCCACAAATGACCCCTTTTTGGAAAGTAGATACCCCAAGGAATTTGATAACAAGTAAGGTGAGTATTTTGCAGATCTCGTTTGTTGCCAAAAGTTTTTGGAAAATGAAGAAAGAAAACAAAAACATATTTTTTCTTTTCTTTTTTTATATTTCAAAACCTTGTGAGAAAAAATAAGATTTTCAAAATACTCACCATGCCTCTTTTTAAATTCCTTGGGGTGTCTACTTTCCAAAAAGGGATCATTTGGGGACGTTTTGTGCTATCCTGGCATTTCAGGGCCTCCAAAACTGTGATAGGTGGTGAGGAAGTGAAATGAGGAAGTTACGCACCTTTAGGCTTTCAAAGTGGTCATTGGTTCTTTCTCTCCACATTGGCCAAGACAGAGCAGCGGGAGCCATTGGCTCCCACTGCTATCAATCATAGCCAGTGAGGAGGGAGTAGGGGACGGGGCTGAGTCCGAGTCTATGGACGCAGACAGCGGGGATCGGGAGGAAGCAGCTTCCTATGGGAGCACTCATTGAAGAGGAGGAGCCAGGAGCACCAGCAGGGGACCTGAAAAGAGGAGGATTGGAACTGCTCTGTTCAAAACCATTGCACAGAGCAGGTTAGTATAATATGTTTGGTTTTTACGGGGAAAAAAAACGTTTACCTTTAAAATCACTTTAACTTGGAAAAGAGAGCAGGGAAGTATTACAGCAAAAGCTATTTTTTGTTTTAAGAATTGTTGGACTATATATATATATTTTAAAGAATGCAGTTCCACTTTAATTCCCCATTTAGCCAATGCCATTTGTTAAAGGCAAGTTATTCAACTGCGCTCCTTGTTCACATAACATGAAATTCCTTTCTGACCCCAGGAAATGTCACAGAGGTCCGGTGCTGAGAAGGCAGACAGAAATGATTGAGGAGAAACATACTTTGCCCAAACATGGGAAGCATTGGACTTTTGTGGCCATGCAGGATGTGCATATCTGTATGGTTTGGAATTGAGATTCCCCCAGCTATGAAAACAGAGACCTTGGATCAGAAAGGTGGAGATCTGTATTCTGTGCCAAGCTACTGAAAGTTGTCTGTATCAGTCTTCCCACACACCCAAGTCTCCAAAACACAAGAATCTGGTGATTTAACAGCTCCCAGATGGAAGCAGATATGGGATATAGCGATTAGACAAAATGTAGATTGCCTTATAAGGTGTGAGCTTTAAAGATGGGCATATTTACTTCTATAACGTTCCTTAGGATTCTGATAATCGTGCCTGCTAATGTTTGGAATGGACTGTGTTTTTTCTGTCTATGTATCCTGGTATGATATAACTTAGATATACTAACTCTAGGAAGACATGGTGATGCAGATGAAGGAGATTACCTAATACCTAATGCATAAAACCAGCAGTTTGGGTATTTTTTGCAGGGAAACTCTAGCCTATTTACAGTTTTTAAATATAGAAGTGAGTTTAGTCAGATTAATATAAATAATCATATTATATGGGCAGCACAGTGGCTAAATGGTTAGCACTTCCGCCTGGCAGCACTAGGGTCGTTGGTTCGAATCCCAACCACGGCACCACCTGCATGGAGTTTGCATGTTCTTCCTGTGCTTTCCTCCGGGTACTCCGGTTTCTTCCCACACTCCAAAGACATGCTGGTAGGTGAATTGGATCCTGTATAAATTGTCCCTAGTATTTGTATGTATGAATGTGATTTAGAGACCTTAGATGGAACGCCCCTTGAGGGTTAGGGACTGATGTGAATGTACAATATATATATGTAAAGTGCTGCGTAAATTGACAGCACTATACAAGTACCTGAAATAATAATAATATTAGTGAGTCTTTATGTTTTTAAAAGCTTTTTTCTGTTTATCATTCTTAAATAGGTATTTTAGTGGTTGCTCGTTAAATATGCAGTCTCTGCTTCCAATTTGAAGACCACACAATGATTGTACTTTACTGCTAACTCCCTTTAAAGGAAAGTAACATGTGTAATGCCCTCCAGGTTAGTTAGGTAGTTTTTTGTTAGATAGAGGCTGAGTAGCAGCTTGGGGATGAGATAGCTGGGGAGTGAGATAGTGAGGTTACCCCAGGACAGGCTGGGAGGCTCTAACAGGTCAGGGCTTCTGGAGACCTCCCACCTTTTCAGAAACCTGAGAGTTTTCTGAAAGAGGGGTGAGGACGTGATGAGGACCAAGTCTGCATGTTTGAAGGACCTAGGCCATTCACCTGGCAGGAGGCTGGGTATGGTGAACAGGGCAACCCTCAAATGTGGCAGAGCCTGGGGGTAGGTTGGCAGTGTTGAGTGGAAGATAGATTGAGGGGTTTGGAGCCTGGGAGGGGAGCCTACCTAAAGGCAGGTCGCTGGAAAAGAGGATCTCTACTGCCTCAATGTCTCCCAGGGAGGACAGCCTGTGTAGCAGGGAAGAAGCAAGTTCAGCGTAAAGCCTGAAGGCAGCCACCAACCCACCAAGTTAACAGGAGAGGACAGTGTGGGTACTCTTACACCCCCTGGGCTAGATAAGGGGAGAGGGCATTCAGGTGCAAGACCCAACTAGTTCCTAATCTGGGACTGTTCTAAACTAACAGCCCCTTGCCCAGGGATACCCTCAGGCACCTGGCAAAGAGAAGGAATCATCTGAGGTCTGAGGAGGTACACCTAAGAGACATTGGTGCTCTTCATGAAAAGACTGTTGCTAACAAAAGCTCTATACATAGTAGCTAAGGAGTTGTCCTCAAATTCTACAGTTCCTTGGGCATTCCATATACCCCTGGACTCCATTCAAGTTTAACTTAATAAAATTACATAACCCAGCTCAAGGACTGTTTATTGACTCCAGTGTGCAAAGTGTGGGAAATGCATGTTACCTGGCCATGCAGAGCATAGGGAGATCCAATTCAAATCCAGCAGCCCTTACGAGGGTAGTGCTACATATGTTTATATATTTTATGTACAGCTAGTAGATTGAGCTTCATTTCACGTATTGCTCAGACAGACCTTAGCAGCTACCATGAAAAAGCTTGTAGTTTACAGAGCCAAATAGCTTAAGTGAATCTGTCACTTTGACCTTTCAGGGCAAAATTATCTCTTGATGGACCACCACTCCGACTAACTGACTCCTTTGCCATGTCCCTCTGTGCAAATCCTGGATCCAATCCCTGTGCACATGGTTATACTATGTTGGAGTTTTCACAGTCTTAATTATATTGTTTGGCCTCAGTGATTGGCTGATCAAGCCCAAACACAGCATCCTGGGAGTAGGGGGAGAAGAAACCTGCTCCAACATAACAGAAAATATTGCATATTTCCAAGGGTCACACAGACAAACAGAGTGGTGGGGGAGTACAGCAAAAGTGAGTATTTGCAGCAAAGGGGGTGGGGGAAACTAGGTGGATGGCTTGTTATGAGAACCTTTCATGTGGCAAAGTGACATACTCTTCAAGCCCAAATTAACAGGCACAAGTGAATAAGCTAGGCAAGCGACTCATCATCCCCCTCACTCCCTTCCTGTTTAGATAGACAATACAAAATTTTGTTAGATAGTCTGAAAGGAAACAGTACGTGCAGTGTTCTCTCTTTTAAGAAAATCCATAACGCTCTGTGAATTCTGTGTCAAGGAATTTATATACATGGGAAAACACATATAAACATAGGGTTAAAAGCATGCAGGCTTTAAAAATTAAAATAAAATTCACCCAAAACTTATTTATTTTGCTTATAATGCAGACCAGATGGGATCCACATCTGGCGTGACTGAATGGAGAAGATTCCAGCAAACTGAGCTTTTTTCAACAGTCATTAAAAGTGAACTTCAGAGTTGCTTAAAGTGAGACAATCTATGTAATCTGAAAGAAGCAATGGTTATGTAGACCTGTAGAATTCCTTAACACAAGCCTAAGTCATTTGTCCATGCATTAAAAAACAACCACTTTCTTATTCTTATGTACATTCTGACCATCTGATATATATATGTATTCAAATGAAACTCTCCTCCCTCATCTCAGTTCCTCCTTCTTCCTAGTGGCACAACATGTAGCAAGGCCACGTGTTGACCAAGACTGCATTCTTACATGATTACCTTGGTACGCATAAGTCGCTGTTCACTGAGGTTAAGGACATCAACAGCACTGAGAGATGGAAACAGTATTGCATGCTGCAAAAAAATATATGGCAATTGTTTATGGTGCTCAGTGCTTTTCAAAATAAATGTCATCCAGTTATTTTATATATTCACTTTACTAGCTTAGAGAACCCCAAAAAAATTAGTTTATACAGAAATTATGTAATGGCAACAGACATACCAAGTAACAAAACCTCCTGATCTTTCTGGCTGGAGGCATCGACTCATGTTGTTGTAGCACCTTCCTAGCGTAGTTTGCTAGGTAAATTTAACTTTGGCTCCTTCTGTAATCAAAGATGCAGTAATTGTTTGCTCTGGTCTAAATAGAATTTCACAGGCTGGGTGTTTGATTACTTCCTCCTGCCTCTGCAAGAAACTTCCAGAGCCTATGGCAGGATATTAAAATGATGCAGCCTGAATATTTACTGGGCTCAAGCCTATCCCTGGAGGGAAAGTGTGACTGAAATGGGAATGGGGTCTGAGACACTGGAGGGCAGGGTTCCTTCCCCCCAGGAGGGCCTCAGAGGTGCAAGGTCAGCTGCTGTTAGGCAGCCTATGGACTTAACAGCTGCTCTAGGAGGCCTGGGAAGGGCCAGGAATAGAGACTCAAATTAACTTGGCTCAGACCTACAGAACCATACCACAAGGGATCTGATCCTGAGATATGTCACCTCACTCACTGGTTTGGGTCTGGAGGAAGCTGGAAGGAGGCAATTGTCCAGGAGACATGTGAGTAGTGACCTTAAGTTGATCCCTGAGATTGTGCGCTGCATGCTGCACTGGGTACCACTAATTGGCGCAGGGTAACCAGAGGCTCAAAAACTTGCCTCATGGCCTTCAGTTGGGGTTTGGACTGTTTAATACTACTACTAGAAAGACTGTCCTCTGTTTACCAATTGTTGTGGAGCATTTCCCATATCCCATGCTCTAATCCCCATCCTATTCTCAAGTTTACCAGCAATAAACCTCAAAAAGACAACCTAGACTGTTTTTGGAGCCGGAGTGCATAGATTGTTGCTTGGGTGGCAGGTAGCCTCTGTGCTGTTTGGGAATGAACTAGTAACAATCAGCAACCCCTGTTGGGGTAGCACTATACTGTTATCAATAAATACAATATTTTAAATATATCCTGGGGTTATTATTTAAATACCCAGTGGCAATTTCTGCTGCTTTGGTGTATAACTGTGTTTACAAACCTGTCTAGTAGTGAAGTCATCATGTAGTATGTTAACAGCATTGGTGACAACACTATATTTTCCATGGAATACACATGCACACAGCTAGAAAAGGATATGATACATAAAATAATAAAATAAAAAACTATGCTGATTGAGCATGCTTCATTGAATGATTTTAAGTTGCGCTCAAACCTATTTTATAGTTATCAGACAGAGCAAGAGCTGAAAAAAATCTCCCTACTTCCTGAGGGGTTTCAGACAGAACTTGTGTTGAGGGGCAGAAATTAAAAACACATTTTCTTGTAGAGTGAGGAAAATTGTATTGGTGTCTGTGCCCCCATGATGAATAGTTCCTGTCACTTTCTGTCCAGGTTACAGGTATCAGAGCCAACACAGGAAAGAGTGGTAACAGCAATGTTGTGCAACAAGGTAAATCAATCAGCATCAGCTCAGAATTTATTAGGCTGTCTACTAACAACAGCTATATAACTGAATTCTTATTTGCATTCCTATGAACTTACTGGAAATTGACTGGTAATGATCTTTGGATGCAGCTACCAACTCTCCGGTGTAATAGAAAAATCTCCGGTCTGCAGTATTTGTAAACATTAGTAAAGCATAGTAATAGGTCCAGTTTGTGAATTCAGCCACCACATCTCTGTATATGAAAAACCAGTGAAAAATAAACAAAAATGAAATTGGGATTTTCATGGTGCTGACACCTTCTCTCAGAACAAAAGACAAAATATCTCTTTAAGATAAAATCAACAACTTTTATTACAATTTTTAGTTCAAATAAATGGGGTAAAACATTCCCCTAAAAAAGTTATAAGATCAAGGAAGACTAGAGAAGTCCAACCCAGCCTACATCTTTACTGCCCAAGCTTTCCTTGTATAATAAGAAATGCAACGTTTTAAAGGCATGTTAATTATTATAAAACTGACCTTACCAAATGAAGCACCCATTTCAAGATGTTCCAAAATTATATCCCATAACACCCCAAAAATAACGAGTACCTGCCCACCACCAGGATAGCCATATCCCATAGGATACCAAATGTGCCTCTGTTTTAACGCACAGAAATTCCAAAATACTCTTCAAGCCAGCCATTTACTGTAGCAGACATGAAATCCAAGAAATGCAGACATGGCCAGAATGTGTTGGAGAGTCTTTTATGTAACCTTGGAAGATAGGGAATTAGGAGGATTTTATCCTTTGTAGTGTGCTGATTATTGCAGTTTATGACACCAAATTCATTCTCGGGTTGAACACCATACAGTTGGCCAGAAACATTATATTGTCCTTTAGAAAAATAACTATGTAATGCAAGGGCCTAAATAAATCTGAAGAGGTTGTACAATCAGATTGTATACCCCTATTGTATACCCCTTTAAGCCTCTCCTACTGTTAGCACAATTTGGAAGCCCCACCAATCGATGTTTCACGCAAACTGCTATTGTCCTTGCCCTTTGCTCCATCCTCTATCCGACCCCCTTTCTTAGGCCCACTGAATTTCAAAAGTTGCTAGGTAAGCTTATTCGCACTGTCATTACATAGCTATAGCTCAGCCCTTAAAATTTCAACTCACTCGCTCGCATTGGGCAAGTGGAAATAACGTGGTGGTGAGCAGCGCTGGGACAAGGGGTGGGTGGGAGAGGTGGTGGTGGGAGCAGTTACAAGCACAAATCTTCCTGTATGGCTTTCAATGAAGCAGCTGAAAGCCGTAGGAGGAAGAAAAGGAGAATCAGCTTCCAGCTGCTTCATTGAAAATCATACAGGGAGATCAGTCCTTGTAACTGCCCCCACTGCTGCACCAATTCTCCCCGATCCTTCAGGTTTTTTCCAGGGCATCCCCGTGTGCTCATCAGTGCCCAGCCCCCCCCCCATCCTCTGCACCAATTAGAGAGAGGCTGGATCTGCTCTACCTCCCTCTGTGCCCGCCAACACTCTAGTCCGTGGTGTGCAGAAGAGGATGTGGGGATGGGAAACTGTATACAGAGCAGTAGGCAGCTCTGTGATGCTTCTGACTGAGCATGTGAGCCAGGAACCATCCATGTGAGTCTGACCTTCTTTCCTTCCCTCCCTTCCTTCACTCCTTCTCTTCTTTTCCTCCCTCCCTTCCTTTCTTCCTTCCTCCTTTGCTTTTCCTTCCTTTCCTTTATTCCTTCCTTCCTTCCTTCCATTCCTTCCCTTTTTCCTTCCTTGCTTCCTCCTTCCCTCACTTCCTTCCTTCACGCCTTTCCCTTCCTTCCTAACTTTTCTTCCTTACCTTCTTTTCCTCCCTCCCTCCCTTCCTTCCCTCCTTCCTTTCCTTCCTTCCTTCGCTTCTTTTCCTCGATTCCTTCCTCCCCGTCCTTTTTGCCCTCCTTCCCTTCCGTCCTTCCCTTCTTTTCCTCTCTTCCTTCCTTTGCTTCCTTCCTCCCTTCCTTCCTTTTCCTCCCTCTCCTCCTGCCCTCCTTCCTCTCCTCCTTCCCCCCTTCCTTCCTCTCTCCCTCCCTTCCTTCCCTTCCCTTCTTTTCTTGCCTTCCTTCCTGCACTCATTTCCCTTTCTTCCTTCCTCCCCTTCCCTTTCCCTTCCTTTATTCTGTATGAAACATTTAACACTGCCATTTCATGAGATAATTTATGAGGGCATGTTTAGGGGTGGAATTGGGGGCTGGGCAGGGTAGGGGTTGGGTGGGGCAACTGGTGGCAAGTAACTCTTAAGTCCTGGCTAGTAGCTCAGAACTCAAAATTTTGAGCCCTGGTCTAGCTGTTTAATAAAAACACCAAGTTACAAATAACCAAAAGCGGAATTAAAACTAAGATGTAACCATTTCACAATAATAGTAGCAGTTTAACCCAGTCAAACTCCGTAAAGACTGGAGCAGAATAAAACAGTTAATGGAGAAGAGCCAAGCTGATGATAAAACAGATTTGGAAAGTGGTCTCACATTCTTAAAGAAATAATTAGCTGCAAAACATGAGAGCAGCATTACTGTTTTTGTAAGGAAAAAAAAATCTTGCTTATAAATAAGGTTTATTGTCACATCTCAGCACATTCAGTACACCCCACCTGCTAACAAACCACACTGCAGGAAACAGTGAGGCTCTTATAAAAACCAGAGTGCATGAAAAATAGTGACCTTACTCTAGCCTCCAAAGGACACTTTTTTTTCCTTGTCTAGGATTTATTTCCACCAAATTGCTGCATTTTCCAGTATAAGTATCATGCATAGACCTGAGAAAAATAATTGTTTTCAGTATAAGGTATTGCTATTCTGCTTTTGTGATCTGTGTTGTGATGTTCTCAAAGTACTGCATGCTGCAATATTGTTGCATTGACCTACATTTTTTTGATTAAGTAAATATAAAGGAGTCCTTTAAAATTCAACACATCTGGAAATGTGTAGTAAAGTGTTTTAATACAATACATATATTTCCAAGCCCATCTTTGGAGGCAATCTTGGTGAAGCCAGTGCCTGTTAATGGCTCTGAAAATGGCAATTGTAATGTGCGTGATATATACAGTAATTCATTTGTCATACTATGTAAATCCAGACCTACTTAGGAGAGAGAAATGGCAACACTATCTGCAGCTTTGAGTAGTCCTTGGATTGGCCCCCCTTTGGGGAGAAAGTTATTGTCCTGCCACAGACCTTCAGTAGGCATGGCAATGAAGTAGCCTTGTAGAGATAGTATGTAAGTTTGCTTTTGACTTTTCTGGACTGGACCTTTTCCATTTCTGGGCCTACCCTACTGTGGGCTGAAAATATAATCAAGGACTTTGTTATGGAATTCAAAAGCAGATAAGTATATATGTGGCTCACTTCCAGGTGAATGAGTTGAAAGCCCTGCAGCTGAGGAAAGTGAGCAAATAACTGTGTTATGCTAAATGGTTTGTGAATGCCAGTATATGGAACTCTTATCACCATTATATGAAATGTAGATACAGAAGCATTCTGCAAAAAAACTGTCTTGTTCTTGTGTTACATAGTGTTCTGAAGGTGGGCCTCAGAAGGCCATGGCATAGCCTATGTGTATTATCAGGGGGATGGAAAAATGACAAGCATTATTAAAATCCCTGACTGTGTTGTTTGCCTCTAGTAAATTTGAGCCTATCATAATTGTTCTGCTGCTTGCTTGGGATAAACCAAACTACCCTAGGCTTGGTTGGAACAGGGTTCAGTGAACTTCAAAGAAGTTTGGATGCTGAACTCAACCACCATTGAAATCAATAGGAGCCAAATCTGTCAAAATAAAAAATGACAATTGTGTGGGCTATTAGGAAAAAAGTTGTCAAAAATATATCATGGGGAGTGGGCACTTCCCCGGGGAACATGTACCAATGCAATTTGTTTTTTAAATTCCATTCAGCCAGGAGCAGTGATTTCTTAAATGCTTAAATTTAAACTTTATAAATGCCTTTTTTTTTTTAAATAACATACCTGGATATGTCCAAATATTGCCTGTGAACTGGTGCATCTCTGTGATGTACAGAAAATGCTGCAGCAGCACAGACATTTACAAAAAAAAAAAAGTCTTTAGAACAAAAACACAGACCCCTCCATGGGTCTGCTATGTATTTTGGGGATCTTTGGAGTGGTCTGTGTGCTGTTTGTTTGTTTTTTCAATCTAAACAGGTAGCCTAACTGGCCAGGAAGGGGGAAAATGAGCATGCACCTCCTTCCTGAACCATACCAGGCCCTATTTCCTCAACAATGGGGGGTACCTTGGTACAAGGGTTTTTTCCCACAACCCAGGCTTGGTGGTTGTGGGGATCTGCAGACTGGAGCTTATCTGGAATCTGGAAGCACACTTTAACAATAGGGGGGCATCCAGATACTGGCTTCTGTCATGTAAATGAGTATGGTGTGCATAGTGGTGGTTATGTTTGTGGTTGGCGATGTCATTATGTATTAGAAGTACTTAAAGAGTAACTCCACTTTTGTTGAGAAAAAAACATTCCCCTCTGGGTGATCAATGTACATTGCAGGGATCTTACCTTTTGTTATTCTTAAGAAAAAGCTGTTTGTTTGTCTGTGTCCATGTGGAAAGTAACTCTACTGGGAGTGGTTTTAAAATCATCAATCAGCTGCTGCACCTGCAGGGCTTTAATCAGGGGTGTATCTACCGCTAGGTAAACAAGGCATTTGCCTGGGCGGCAATTTTTAGGGGGGCGGCCCCCCAGAAGAAGGGGCCTTTTGAGCAGTGGCAGACAGCAGGAAAATTGATGTGGTGGGGTGTGGGGGAGGGCAGTTGCAGAGCGACAATGGTGTACCTCTCCCTCCAACAGCTGACAAGCCAGGACCAGGGGACAGCCTGAAGCAGGGAGAGGAGAAGTGTTGGAGAGGTAAGAGCCTGGAGGAGGTAAGCTGTTGTCTTCTGTGGGCTCTCCCTCCTGTCATCCATCCAGTACATTACACTGACACTGATCACTGACAGATCATATGGGACTGCACACACCTCCCCCTGCCCCCTCCCCCTTCCTGCTGCCAGGAGATCAGCAGCCCTTGGAGAGGGAGGGTGTGGCCCCATAGGATCTGAGGAAGAGGGGGGGAGTGAGAGAGGGAAGCGAGAGAGAGGGAAGAGAGAGAGAAGGAAGAGAGAGGGGAGAGAGAGAGAGAAGGAAGAGAGAGGGGAGAGAGAGAGAGAAGGAAGAGAGAGGGGAGATAGAAGGAAGAGAGAGGGGAGAGAGAGAGAAGGAAGAGAGAGGGGAGAGAGAGAGAAGGAAGAGAGAGAGAAGGAAGAGAGGGGGAGAGAGAAGGAAGAGAGAGAGGGAGAAAGAGAGAGGGAGAGGGAAGAGAGAGGGAAAGGGGAGAGAGAGGGGGGAGAGAGGGAAGAGAGAGAGAAAGAGGGAAAAGTGAGAGGGAAGAGAGAGGGGGGAAAGGTAGAGAGAGAGGGAGAAAGAGAGAAGGGGGAAGAGAGAGAGGGGGGGGGGAAGAGAGAGAGAGAAGGGGGGAGAGAGAGGGGGAAGATAGGGGGGGAAGAGAGAGGGAGGAAGAGAGAGAGAGAAAAGGGGGGGGGGGGAGAAAGAGAGAGAGGGGGGAGAGAGGGAGAAAGGGAAGAGAGAGAGAAGAGATAGAAAGGTAGAGAGAGAATCATATATACATACACACACTTAATGAACTCAATTTTTTTTTGTGTTGCCTAGGGCAGCACAAAATCTAAATACACTACTGGCTTTAATGAGGAAAATTAGCAGGGTCTGTATCCCTTAAGACGTGATTTCCTATTGAGAGTATCTCAGCAAAAATCTTAGTGCAGACTTCTGTGGAACTCAATAAGCCAATCAAACAAGAAGAAAGTTATGTTTATAGGGGGCGTTCTGTACATATTCTGTGTACAGAACACCTCCAGTTAGCTATAATGCATGCACCTTACAGAAAATTACAGCCCTGCAGATTGAAAAGGAAAGATAATTTTTAAAAGCATTCAATTACAATATGACTTGTCTTGCAATTGTATATATGATATTATTATTTTTTTCCATGGAAAGCGGAGTTACCCTTTAAGCCGCATTGTCAAATTTCCTGTTTTTTAATTGTAAAATGGAGCATAAATTTTAACAAATGAAAATTTAGGTTAGTCCCTAAAGAAGGAAGCAATGTATCACACCAAAAGTGGAAACCACACAAAGCCCGCTGTGCCCCCTTACTGCATTCTTTCCGTTGACAGTATAATCCGGCAAGACAGATACATTTTCTTCCACGTGATTGTGAGTGAAGTTAATATAAGATACAAAAGAATAAAATAAAAAATCATTTTAAAAATAACATATAAAACCATTTTAAGAAATAATTAAGCGCAAGCTTAGGAACAAGTAAATAAAATCGGAAACAAGTGGTAATGAAGATACAGGTGGCAGCAGGGGTGTAAGGAGCATGTTGTTGGCTTGAAAAGATCACAATAATCTGGCAAACAAGTGCACAGACATGACTTGAATAGGAAGCTCATGGGAGGAGCAAGGAGTTCAAGATTTACAAGAAGAAAAACAGAAAGTAAAGGTGTCAAATAGAATCCTGCAAGCAGGTAAGTGTGTATTATTGCACAGGAGACATAGCATGCCCTTTCTGCAATAAAGAGCTGCCTGCTGGCAGTTTTCTACAAGTTAGGTTTAGTTCCACTATAAAAAAAAAAACATGGCAACACACTCATTTTATTGCACTTTCCCAGCTGCTTCTTAACAGCTTACGCCACTAGAAGTAAAGGGAAGATATGTGTATTTACAAGCCTCTGGAGTCCAATCTTACACAGGGCTGTCACATGGAGTTAGTCACAAGCCACTTCATACCTGGAAGTAGCAGGTATTTACTTTAGCTTCCAGCACTAAATAGGAGGCTGGGGCAGTGATATAATGAAAAGTATACACTTAGAGGTTAATGGAGGATTCACAAAAGTCTGCTGTTTTGTACTGAATGACCAAAGCGCAAGTAGATGCAAATGTAGAGCACAGTAGAAAGTTTCCATTGTTTTGTTGGAACTGAGCTTTTGTTCACTGTTGTTTGTCCACTCCTGCTCCAGGGTGCTAGGACAGGCAAAGATTTCATAAGAAACAAAATGTTGGATCCCCATAAATGGTGTTTTTTTTTCTCAATCAAAAACATTTTTTTATAATGTTTTTATTTTAAATTGGAATATGATTTTTGTTTTCTTTTTGACTTCCATGATACAGTTTTATTTTGTATTGAAGAGATTTGTGTAAATGCTGTATACTGAAAACTCAGGACATTTGGGAAGTAGTAGGAAGAGTGTAGTTATTGTAATCACGTGCAACTGTAGTTTTATTTAGGAAAACAAAAATCTACCTCCTCTTTTATACTGGTTGGCTGGAATTGTACCAGTTGCGGGAACCATAACCTCTTATCGTTACTCTGACAAAAACATTTTTTAACACACGTTAAAATGAGCAATTTACAAGTATTTAAAAATCCAAAACATTATATATTTTTTGAAAGCAGAGAATGATAATCCATAAGCAGGTCAGATGGAAACTGGGTCAATAACAAGGTTAGTTCAAGTTTCATTATCAGTAATACAAGAACAAAGGCTGAAAGACCACTAAGCATTGATCTGGTGCATAGTTCAGGTTTAACCTACGTGTACGCTGTTGGTACCTGTATCTGTGCTCAACACTGCACCTATACTTCAGGTTCTATTCCCGAAAATGTGTTCATTAGCCTGATAGTTGGCACAGTCTATGTGTTTCAAACACAAAAAACACAGACACCACTATTAGTTTACATAAGCATAATATAATTAATATCTTTTCTGTTGCAAAATTTTAAAGTAAACAGACACCAAGGGGTTTATTTACTAAAGCTGGAGAGTCCAAAATCAGACTCCCTTCTGCATAGAAACCAATCAGCTTCCAGGTTTCATTGCCAAAGCTTCATTGAACAAGCTGAGGTTAGAAGCTGATTGGTTTCTATGCAGAAGGGAGTCTGATTTTGGACTCTCCAGCTTTAGTAAATAAACCCCCAAATATCTCAAGCCTTAAACTTTTGTACAAATTGGGCAACAATTATGATACTCAACATTGTCTATAGGCGATGCTTTAAAAACCTTTACAGCTCATCAGTACAGAGTTAACCATAAAAATGGTGCTAGAATTAATCATCTCACTCCATGTACGTATATAAACCTATGTATATGAACTTAGCCTGTAGCACTCACCTTTAGTCTTATTCACCTGATAAAACCACACGTAATAAAATAGTTATGTTACTTAATATTTCTTATCAGGATATCTAAGAACCACAAATGTATCAAAATGTGTACAAATGACATAGATACTAATACCAGTTCATTCAGTAAAATTATATAAATTGTACATTCACAAAGCTATTAAAGTCCATCTTGCAAACCAGCCTATTCTCTCCCTCTTTATTTGATGCCTAACCAAACTGCTTACATAATGTCCAGCTGCTGTAAAATATGTGTGACTTTCAAATAATATACTCTGTTTAATTCAAGATGAAATTTGTCTCTCCATCATATATTGCAGGCACACCAAGCTGCTTATATGCTATCCAGTTAATATTAAATATTTATGCTGATTGCCTCTCAGATGATATACTCTAATGTTTAATTTAGGAAAAAAGCCTGCCGCATATCTCATTTTTGATTTGCTGCCCAACCAAGCTGCCTAACTGCTTCCCAGCCACTGTAAAATGATTGTGGCTATTGTCTCTCAGATAATGTATGCTAATTTTTATTGCAAGATAAAACTTGCATTTATTCCCTCTATTTGCTGCCTGAATTTGATCCAATTTTTAGCAAAAACATACCTGAAGTCTATATTTTAAACAATTTGAAAATAATTGGGAATACAGGGGTGTGGATGTAGGAAATGATGGGTTGGGGGTTTGAAATGTTTTGTGTACTTGTAATGCTACCCCCTCAGGAGCTGCTGGTATATTTGGGTCCTCTGTTCTTCACTAGGCCAAAGACAGAACCACACCCCTGCTTACAACACCAAAATGCCTTGGACAGGGAGTCTCCCAGCTGCCACACAAGCAAAATATTCACACACTATTGTAAAATAAATGAATATGTTGTATTAAGATCAATAAAAAGGAAGGTAGGCAATTTAATGGTTAACAAAGGTTCACAATTAAAGATGAGCGAATCGAAGTAGGCGAAGTGGAATTCGCTTCGAATATTAGAAAAATTTCGATTCGCGCCGAATCCGAAAATAAGGAGACTTCGGATGCGCGAATCGAAATTTTTCCTAAAATGGCGGCGACATGTGCGGCGACGGAGTGGGGATGTCTGGGAAGGCGCGCAGACAAGGCGCGCTGACCCATAATGCATTCATTCATGACATGTGATCGCATTAGCCAATCAGCAGCCAGCACTGTGTAATGGTCGAGCTATAAATGGCGGCCATTTTAGAATTCTCCATTTGCCTCCAGTCATTCAACAGAGGCAGACCTGGCTGTATTCAGGGAGAGAGTTAGGGACACAGAAACGTTACTTAGGGACATAGAAACGTTAGTTAGGGACACAGAAACGTTACTTAGGGCCACAGAAACGTTACTTAGGGACACAGAAACGTTACTTAGGGCCACAGAAACTTTACTTAGGGACACAGAAACGTTACTTAGGGCCACAGAATCGTTACTTAGGGCCACAGAAACGTTACTTAGGGCTACAGAAACGTTACTTAGGGCCACAGAATCGTTACTTAGGGCCACAGAAACGTTACTTAGGGACACAGAAACGTTACTTAGGGCCACAGAATTGTTACTTAGGGAAACAGAAACGTTACTTAGGGACACAGAATTGTTACTCAGGGACAGACACAGAAATGTTACTTAGGGACAGACACAGAATTGTTACTGAGGGCCACAGAATCGTTACTTAGGGCCACAGAAACGTTACTTAGGGCCACAGAAACGTTACTTAGGGCCACAGAATTGTTACTTAGGGCCACAGAATTGTTACTTAGGGACAGACACAGAATTGTTACTGAGGGACACAGAATTGTTACTGAGGGCCACAGAACTGTTACTTAGGGCCACAGAAACGTTACTTAGGGCCACAGAATTGTTACTTAGGGACAGACACAGAATTGTTACTGAGGGACACAGAATTGTTACTGAGGGCCACAGAACTGTTACTTAGGGCCACAGAAACGTTACTTAGGGACACAGAATTGTTACTCAGGGACAGACACAGAATTGTTACTTAGGGACAGACACAGAATTGTTACTGAGGGACACAGAATTGTTACTGAGGGCCACAGAACTGTTACTTAGGGCCACAGAAACGTTACTTAGGGCCACAGAATTGTTACTTAGGGACAGACACAGAATTGTTACTGAGGGACACAGAATTGTTACTGAGGGCCACAGAACTGTTACTTAGGGCCACAGAAACGTTACTTAGGGCCACAGAATTGTTACTTAGGGACAGACACAGAATTGTTACTGAGGGACACAGAATTGTTACTGAGGGCCACAGAATTGTTACTTAGGGCCACAGAAACATTACTTAGGGCCACAGAATTGTTACTTAGGGACAGACACAGAATTGTTACTTAGGGACAGACACAGAAACGTTACTTAGGGCCACAGAAACGTTACTTAGGGCCACAGAATTGTTACTTAGGGACAGACACTGAATTGTTACTGAGGGACACAGAATTGTTACTGAGGGCCACAGAACTGTTACTTAGGACCACAGAAACGTTACTTAGGGCCACAGAATTGTTACTTAGGGACAGACACAGAATTGTTACTGAGGGACACAGAATTGTTACTGAGGGCCACAGAACTGTTACTTAGGGCCACAGAAACGTTACTTAGGGCCACAGAATTGTTACTTAGGGACAGACACAGAATTGTTACTGAGGGACACAGAATTGTTACTGAGGGCCACAGAACTGTTACTTAGGGCCACAGAAACGTTACTTAGGGACACAGAATTGTTACTCAGGGACAGACACAGAATTATTACTTAGGGACAGACACAGAATTGTTACTGAGGGACACAGAATCGTTACTTAGGGCCACAGAAACGTTACTTAGGGCCACAGAAACGTTACTAAGGGCCACAGAATTGTTACTTAGGGACAGACACAGAATTGTTACTGAGGGACACAGATTTGTTACTGAGGGCCACAGAACCGTTACTTAGGGCCACAGAAACGTTACTTAGGGACACAGAAACGTTACTTAGGGCTACAGAAACGTTACTTAGGGACACAGAAACGTTACTTAGGGACACAGAAACGTTACTTAGGGCTACAGAAACGTTACTTAGGGCCACAGAAACGTTACTTAGGGACACAGAAACGTTACTTAGGGCTACAGAAACGTTACTTAGGGCAACAGAATCGTTACTTAGGGCCACAGAAACTTTACTTAGGGCCACAGAAATGTTACTTAGTGCCACAGAATTGTTACTTAGGGACAGACACAGAATTGTTACTGAGGGACACAGATTTGTTACTGAGGGCCACAGAACCGTTACTTAGGGCCACAGAAACGTTACTTAGGGACACAGAATTGTTACTCAGGGACAGACACAGAATTGTTACTTAGGGACACAGAATTGTTACTCAGGGACAGACACAGAATTGTTACTGAGGGATACAGAATTGTTACTGAGGGATACAGAATTGTTACTGAGGGACACAGAACCGTTACTTAGGGCCACAGAAACGTTACTTAGGGCCACAGAAACGTTACTTAGGGCCACAGAAACGTTACTTAGGGCTACAGAAACGTTACTTAGGGCCACAGAAACGTTACTTAGGGACACAGAATTGTTACTCAGGGACAGACACAGAATTGTTACTTAGGGACAGACACAGAATTGTTACTGAGGGACACAGAATCGTTACTTAGGGCCACAGAAACGTTACTTAGGGCCACAGAAACGTTACTAAGGGCCACAGAATTGTTACTTAGGGACAGACACAGAATTGTTACTGAGGGACACAGATTTGTTACTGAGGGCCACAGAACCGTTACTTAGGGCCACAGAAACGTTACTTAGGGACACAGAAACGTTACTTAGGGCTACAGAAACGTTACTTAGGGACACAGAAACGTTACTTAGGGACACAGAAACGTTACTTAGGGCTACAGAAACGTTACTTAGGGCCACAGAAACGTTACTTAGGGACACAGAAACGTTACTTAGGGCTACAGAAACGTTACTTAGGGCCACAGAATCGTTACTTAGGGCCACAGAAACTTTACTTAGGGCCACAGAAATGTTACTTAGTGCCACAGAATTGTTACTTAGGGACAGACACAGAATTGTTACTGAGGGACACAGATTTGTTACTGAGGGCCACAGAACCATTACTTAGGGCCACAGAAACGTTACTTAGGGACACAGAATTGTTACTTAGGGACAGACACAGAATTGTTACTTAGGGACACAGAATTGTTACTCAGGGACAGACACAGAATTGTTACTGAGGGATACAGAATTGTTACTGAGGGACACAGAACCGTTACTTAGGGCCACAGAAACGTTACTTAGGGCCACAGAAACGTTACTTAGGGCTACAGAAACGTTACTTAGGACCACAGAATCGTTACTTAGGGCCACAGAAACTTTACTTAGGGCCACAGAAATGTTACTTAGTGCCACAGAATTGTTACTTAGGGACAGACACAGAATTGTTACTGAGGGACACAGATTTGTTACTGAGGGCCACAGAACCATTACTTAGGGCCACAGAAACGTTACTTAGGGACACAGAATTGTTACTCAGGGACAGACACAGAATTGTTACTCAGGGACAGACACAGAATTGTTACTGAGGGACACAGAATTGTTACTGAGGGACACAGAATTGTTACTCAGGGACACAGAATTGTTACTGAGGGACACAGAATTGTTACTGAGGGACACAGAATTGTTACTCAGGGACAGACACAGAATTGTTACTCAGGGACAGACACAGAATTGTTACTGAGGGACACAGAATTGTTACTCAGCGACAGACACAGAATTGTTACTGAGGGACACAGAATTGTTACTCAGGGACACAGAATTTTTACTCAGGGACACAGAATTGTTACTGAGGGACACAGAATTGTTACTGAGGGACACAGAATTGTTACTCAGGGACAGACACAGAATTGTTACTGAGGGACACAGAATTGTTACTGAGGGACACAGAATTGTTACTCAGCGACAGACACAGAATTGTTACTCAGGGACAGACACAGAATTGTTACTGAGGGACACAGAATTGTTACTGAGGGACACAGAATTGTTACTCAGGGACACAGAATTGTTACTCAGGGACACAGAATTGTTACTGAGGGACACAAAATTGTTACTCAGGGACACAGAATTGTTACTAAGGGACAGACACAGAATTGTTACTCAGGGACAGACACAGAATTGTTACTGAGGGACACATAATTGTTACTGAGGGACACAGAATTGTTACTCAGCGACAGACACAGAATTGTTACTCAGGGACAGACACAGAATTGTTACTGAGGGACACAGAATTGTTACTGAGGGACACAGAATTGTTACTGAGGGACACAGAATTGTTACTCAGGGACAGTCACAGAATTGTTACTCAGGGACACAGAATCGTTTAATTAAAGAGTATGTCAGACAACATGCATAGGAGTGGCAGAGGAGGCAATGTTTTAGGAGCGAGCAGACGTGGCAGCAGAGGAAGGGGTCGAGGCAGCACTAGTCGCAGCCAGCGGCCAGTGCTCCCGGTGTCATCCAGCGGTCGTGTCTCCACCGACAACCCTGCCGTCATCGATTGGTTGGCTCGGTCGTCTTCCTCTTCCCAGGTCACCTCTGACACCTACAGCCAACGGTCGGTGGGTACGTCAGACACAACCGTTAGTTGGCATGGCCCGGGAGCAAGCCCACTGAAATCACGTGTCCTCGACCTGCCCCTGTCCTTTGGTGTTCCCTCACCAAGCGAAGTATCGTATGCTGTGGGCTCAGCCCCACTGTACAGTGAGGAAGAGCTAACAGAGGGCGGTCAGGAACGGGGGGAGACATCCGCCTCTTCAGCAGCCAGGCGAAGAAGTAGTGGCGAGGAGAGTGGCTCGGTAGCCGGTCTAGAGACAGGTCTGTCTCCTGACCCACACGCAGCCGAGGGGGCTAGTAGTGAGGCGGAGACCCTAATTGATGATGATGAGGCTGATCGCACTTGGCAGCCTCGTCGTCATCAGGCTATTGCTTCCGCATCATCAGGAGAAGAGGGTGGCAGCTTGGCAGCGAGCAAAACAGTCGGTGGGTTGCCCAGGAGGCAGCAGGGTCGCAGCAGTGTCAGTGGAGGCAAACGGCCACAGAGTAGAGCACCAGCTCCACTGCAGCCTACCACCACGGCCAGTAGTGGTGCCGGTGTGCACGGAGGAAGCAGCAGTCAGCCAGTGAGGAGTATCGGGGGCAAAGTTTCCTACTCGGCGGTGTGGCAATTTTTTGTCAAGCCGCCCGAGGAAGTAAACGTAGCCGTATGTCGACTATGTGGCCAGAAAGTCAAGCGTGGCCAGGGGGCCCATGTTGGGACTACAGCGTTGCGGCAGCATATGCAGCGTCGCCATTTGGTGGCCTGGGAAAACCGTGATAAAGATACGGCGGTTCTGCCTGCCCCAGCCCCCGCTCCATCACCCGCTCCGTTACTTGCTCCATCACCCGACGTCAATCGCCCTCTATTAGACAGTCAAGGCTCCAACACCTCTGCTGAGGGGAGTTGTCGCTCGTTGGCATCTTCCGCTCGTTCTGATGCTCCTTCTCCTGCTACTCCTCTTCACGGATTCCGTCAGCAGTCTTTCTTGGAATCCGTTTCCAAGAGACAACAGTTTGCGAGCACGCACCCGACGGTGCAAAAGCTGAACGTCCTCCTGTCCAAGTTGCTGGTGCTGCAGTCCCTCCCTTTCCAAGTGGTGGACTCAGCACCTTTCCGAGAAATGATGGCTTGTGCCGCGCCGCGGTGGAGAGTGCCAAGCCGTCATTTCTTCGCCAAAAAGGCAGTGCCAGCCCTGCATTCACATGTAGAAGAGATGGTGGGCCAGTCTTTGAGCATGTCGGTCTCTGCCAAAGTGCACGGCAGCGCCGACGTATGGAGCTGTAACTACGGTCAGGGACAGTACATGTCATTTACGGCCCACTGGGTGAACGTGGTGCCGTCACAGCCGCACCAGCAACTTGGACAGGTCACGCCGCTTTTGCCTCCACGTTTGCACGTCCTTGGTCCGGCAAAGATGTCCGCCTCTACCACCTCTTCTTCCGCCGTGTCCTCAGCCGCCACCCCCGTGCCAAGTCCCATTACCCGACCGGCATATCACATGTGCAGGGCGCAACGGTGTCACGCTGTGCTGCACCTGGTATGCCTTGGCGAACGTAGTCACACAGGGGAGGAACTTCTCAGTGTAATGAACAGAGAAATCGACAGATGGCTGTCTCCGCGCAAACTGAAAATCGGAACCATGTTGACCGACAACGGAAAGAACATGGTGTCTGCTCTGCGTCAAGGAAGGTTGTGCCATGCGCCATGCATGGCTCACGTGTTCAATCTGGTTGTCAAGCGGTTCCTAAAATCCACCATCCCACTGCAAGACATCCTTAAAATGTCACGTAAACTTTGCATGCATTTCAGCCATTCCTACACCGCAAAGCACACCCTCCTTGAGCTGCAGCGGCAGAACGGAATTCCACAGCATCGCCTGATCTGCGACGTTGCAACAAGGTGGAATTCAACCCTACACATGTTAGACCGCCTTTACGAACAGCGAAAGGCCATCACCGATTTCCTGATGTTACAAGCGGATAAAGGTACTCCACTGTGTAACTTCAATGTCAGCCATTGGCAGCTCATGCGTGACACCTGCCGCTTGCTCAGGCCCTTTGAGGAGGCCACGCTATTCGTGAGTCGGCAGGACTATGGGATGAACGACGTCATTCCTCTGTTGCACGTCCTGGAACAAATGCTGTTAACAATGGCTGGTCAGGGTGCGGTAGACGTGGCGCACAGATCTCAACGCCACATGACCCCTGTGGGGGCAGGACAGGAAGAAGAGGAGGAGGTAGAGGAGGACATTTGTGCTCAGGAATTATTGAGTGAAATGGGTGGTTTTTCCACTCAGCGGACAGGAGTGGAGGATCAGGAGCATCTGATAGAGGAGGAGGAGACAGAGGACCCAGACGCACCGTGGCAGTATGCTGTGGAGATGGAGGCAGGGAGTCCCTCGCATTCATTGGCACAAATGGCCCATAGCATGCTCGGTTGCTTGCGTAGCGACAGCCGAATAAAAACCATCAGACAGAGGGATGACTTTTGGCTGTCCACCTTGTTGGACCCTCGCTACCGTTCAAAAATGGTGGCCTTTTTCACACCTGCTGAGAGGGAGGCCAAAATAACGTACTATAAAAACCACCTATGTAGTCAGTTGGTCTCTGCCTTTCTGCGCCAACGTCCATCCTCAGACACTGTGGGCCCTGTGCGCTTGCGTTCTGCTGCCATGGCAGCAGGGGAGGGGTGGGGTGGTAGGAGCAGTGGCAGCTCCACCAGCAGCGGCTGCCTCAGTCTGCAGTCGATGATGAGTAGCTTTCTTCACCAGCGCAGTGAGGAAACTACTAACCAGCCGCAGCAGCAGCAGCAGCATCAGGTGGACCTGGAGCAGGACCTCAAACAACAGGCTTGGGCCTACTTGGACAGCACCCTGCCAACCGAGGTAGACAATCCCCTTGACTACTGGGCAACGAAACTTGACCTTTGGCCCCAACTAGCTGAATTTGCCCTTGAAAGGCTGTCATGCCCGGCCAGTAGCGTGGCATCGGAGCGCGTGTTTAGTGCGGCAGGAGGTATTGTAACTCCGCGGAGGACACGACTGTCCACCCAAAGTGTGGAGAGACTCACGTTTGTGAAAATGAATCAGGCGTGGATTAGTCTGGATTTCAAACCACCAGTTCCTGACACAACTGACTAAATCCGCCATGAATCATGCCCCAAACGTGCCACTTTCAGGTCTCCTCACACTGCTGGTGTGTTCCATTTTTTGTCATAGGGTGCTGGCAGATTACGGGCCTCCCATAGCTGCTGCCAGGCCCCTAATCTGCCATGGGCCCCTATACCGCCACCTCATGCTGCTGCCAGTCCAGAGTCTCTCATGGGTCCCTGTACGGCCTCCCATTGCTGCTGTCTCCATCGCCACACTCTGCCATGTGCCACTTTCAGGTCTCCTCACACTGCTGGTGTGTTCCATTTTTTGTCATAGGGTGCTGGCAGATTACGGGCCTCCTATAGCTGCTGCCAGGCCCCTAATCTGCCATGGGCCCCTGTACCGCCTCCTCATGCTGCTGCCAGGTCCACAGTGTCTCATGCCATGTGCCACTTTCAGGTCTCCTCACACTGCTGGTGTGTTCCATTTTTTGTCATAGGGTGCTGGCAGATTACGGGCCTCCTATAGCTGCTGCCAGGCCCCTAATCTGCCATGGGCCCCTATACCGCCTCCTCATGCTGCTGCCAAGTCCAGAGTCTCTCATGGGTCCCTGTACGGCCTCCCATTGCTGCTGTCTCCATCGCCACACTCTGCCATGTGCCACTTTCAGGTCTCCTCACACTGCTGGTGTGTTCCATTTTTTGTCATAGGGTGCTGGCAGATTACGGGCCTCCCATAGCTGCTGCCAGGCCCCTAATCTGCCATGGGCCCCTGTACCGCCTCCTCATGCTGCTGCCAGGTCCACAGTGTCTCATGCCATGTGCCACTTTCAGGTCTCCTCACACTGCTGGTGTGTTCCATTTTTTGTCATAGGGTGCTGGCAGATTACGGGCCTCCTATAGCTGCTGCCAGGCCCCTAATCTGCCATGGGCCCCTATACCGCCTCCTCATGCTGCTGCCAAGTCCAGAGTCTCTCATGGGTCCCTGTACGGCCTCCCATTGCAGCTGTCTCCATCGCCACACTCTGCCATGTGCCACTTTCAGGTCTCCTCACACTGCTGGTGTGTTCCATTTTTTGTCATAGGGTGCTGGCAGATTACGGGCCTCCCATAGCTGCTGCCAGGCCCCTAATCTGCCATGGGCCCCTATACCGCCTCCTCATGCTGCTGCCAAGTCCAGAGTCTCTCATGGGTCCCTGTACGGCCTCCCATTGCTGCTGTCTCCATCGCCACACTCTGCCATGTGCCACTTTCAGGTCTCCTCACACTGCTGGTGTGTTCCATTTTTTGTCATAGGGTGCTGGCAGATTACGGGCCTCCCATAGCTGCTGCCAGGCCCCTAATCTGCCATGGGCCCCTATACCTCCTCCTCATGCTGCTGCCAAGTCTAGAGTCTCTCATGGGTCCCTGTACGGCCTCCCATTGCTGCTGTCTCCATGGCCACACTCTGCCATGTGCCACTTTCAGGTCTCCTCACACTGCTGGTGTGTTCCATTTTTTGTCATAGGGTGCTGGCAGATTACGGGCCTCCCATAGCTGCTGCCAGGCCCCTAATCTGCCATGGGCCCCTGTACCGCCTCCTCATGCTGCTGCCAGGTCCACAGTGTCTCATGCCATGTGCCACTTTCAGGTCTCCTCACACTGCTGGTGTGTTCCATTTTTTGTCATAGGGTGCTGGCAGATTACGGGCCTCCTATAGCTGCTGCCAGGCCCCTAATCTGCCATGGGCCCCTATACCGCCTCCTCATGCTGCTGCCAGGTCCAGAGTCTCTCATGGGTCCCTGTACGGCCTCCCATTGCTGCTGTCTCCATCGCCACACTCTGCCATGTGCCACTTTCAGGTCTCCTCACACTGCTGGTGTGTTCCATTTTTTGTCATAGGGTGCTGGCAGATTACGGGCCTCCCATAGCTGCTGCCAGGCCCCTAATCTGCCATGGGCCCCTATACCGCCTCCTCATGCTGCTGCCAGGTCCAGAGTCTCTCATGGGTCCCTGTACGGCCTCCCATTGCTGCTGTCCTCATCGCCACACTCTGCCATGTGCCACTTTCAGGTCTCCTCACACTGCTGGTATGTTACATTTTTTGTCATAGGGTGCTGGCAGATTACGGGCCTCCCATAGCTGCTGCCAGGCCCCTAATCTGCCATGGGCCCCTATACCGCCTCCTCATGCTGCTGCCAGGTCCAGAGTCTCTCATGGGTCCCTGTACGGCCTCCCATTGCTGCTGTCTCCATCGCCACACTCTGCCATGTGCCACTTTCAGGTCTCCTCACACTGCTGGTGTGTTCCATTTTTTGTCATAGGGTGCTGGCAGATTACGGGCCTCCCATAGCTGCTGCCAGGCCCCTAATCTGCCATGGGCCCCTATACCGCCTCCTCATGCTGCTGCCAGGTCCAGAGTCTCTCATGGGTCCCTGTACGGCCTCCCATTGCTGCTGTCCTCATCGCCACACTCTGCCATGTGCCACTTTCAGGTCTCCTCACACTGCTGGTATGTTACATTTTTTGTCATAGGGTGCTGGCAGATTACGGGCCTCCCATAGCTGCTGCCAGGCCCCTAATCTGCCATGGGCCCCTGTACCGCCTCCTCATGCTGCTGCCAGGTCCACAGTGTCTCATGCCATGTGCCACTTTCAGGTCTCCTCACACTGCTGGTGTGTTCCATTTTTTGTCATAGGGTGCTGGCAGATTACGGGCCTCCCATAGCTGCTGCCAGGCCCCTAATCTGCCATGGGCCCCTATACCGCCTCCTCATGCTGCTGCCAGGTCCAGAGTCTCTCATGGGTCCCTGTACGGCCTCCCATTGCTGCTGTCCTCATCGCCACACTCTGCCATGTGCCACTTTCAGGTCTCCTCACACTGCTGGTATGTTACATTTTTTGTCATAGGGTGCTGGCAGATTACGGGCCTCCCATAGCTGCTGCCAGGCCCCTAATCTGCCATGGGCCCCTATACAGCCTCCTCATGCTGCTGCCAGGTCCAGAGTCTCTCATGGGTCCCTGTACGGCCTCCCATTGCTGCTGTCTCCATCGCCACACTCTGCCATGTGCCACTTTCAGGTCTCCTCACACTGCTGGTGTGTTCCATTTTTTGTCATAGGGTGCTGGCAGATTACGGGCCTCCCATAGCTGCTGCCAGGCCCCTAATCTGCCATGGGCCCCTATACCGCCTCCTCATGCTGCTGCCAAGTCCAGTGTCTCTCATGGGTCCCTGTACGGCCTCCCATTGCTGCTGTCTCCATCGCCACACTCTGCCATGTGCCACTTTCAGGTCTCCTCACACTGCTGGTGTGTTACATTTTTTGTCATAGGGTGCTGGCAGATTACGGGCCTCCCATAGCTGCTGCCAGGCCCCTAATCTGCCATGGGCCCCTATAAAGCCTCCTCATGCTGCTGCCAGGTCCAGAGTCTCTCATGGGTCCCTGTACGGCCTCCCATTGCTGCTGTCTCCATCGCCACACTCTGCCATGTGCCACTTTCAGGTCTCCTCACACTGCTGGTGTGTTTTATTTTTTGTCATAGGGTGCTGGCAGATTACGGGCCTCCCATAGCTGCTGCCAGGCCCCTAATCTGCCATGGGCCCCTATACCGCCTCCTCATGCTGCTGCCAAGTCCAGAGTCTCTCATGGGTCCCTGTACGGCCTCCCATTGCTGCTGTCTCCATCGCCACACTCTGCCATGTGCCACTTTCAGGTCTCCTCACACTGCTGGTGTGTTCCATTTTTTGTCATAGGGTGCTGGCAGATTACGGGCCTCCCATAGCTGCTGCCAGGCCCCTAATCTGCCAAGGGCCCCTGTACCGCCTCCTCATGCTGCTGCCAGGTCCACAGTGTCTCATGCCATGTGCCACTTTCAGGTCTCCTCACACTGCTGGTGTGTTCCATTTTTTGTCATAGGGTGCTGGCAGATTACGGGCCTCCTATAGCTGCTGCCAGGCCCCTAATCTGCCATGGGCCCCTATACCGCTTCCTCATGTTGCTGCCAGGTCCAGAGTCTCTCATGGGTCCCTGTACGGCCTCCCATTGCTGCTGTCTCCATCGCCACACTCTGCCATTTGCCACTTTCAGGTCTCCTCACACTGCTGGTGTGTTCCATTTTTTGTCATAGGGTGCTGGCAGATTACGGGCCTCCCATAGCTGGTGCCAGGCCCCTAATCTGCCATGGGCCCCTATACCGCCTCCTCATGCTGCTGCCAAGTCCAGAGTCTCTCATGGGTCCCTGTACGGCCTCCCATTGCTGCTGTCTCCATCGCCACACTCTGCCATGTGCTACTTTCAGGTTTCCTCACACTGCTGGTGTGTTCCATTTTTTGTCATAGGGTGCTGGCAGATTACGGGCCTCCCATAGCTGCTGCCAGGCCCCTAATCTGCCATGGGCCCCTATACCGCCTCCTCATGCTGCTGCCAGGTCCAGAGTCTCTCATGGGTCCCTGTATGGCCTCCCATTGCTGCTGTCTACATCGCCACACTCTGCCATGTGCCACTTTCAGATCTCCTCACACTGCTGGTGTGTTACATTTTTTGTCATAGGGTGCTGGCAGATTACGGGCCTCCCATTGCTGCTGCCAGGCCCGTAATCTGCCATGGGCCCCCGTACCGACTCCTCATGCTGTGACGTTGCAACAAGGTGGAATTCAACCCTACATATGTTAGACCGCCTTTACGAACAGCGAAAGGCCATCACAGATTTCCTGATGTTAAAAGCGGATAAAGGTACTCCCTGTGTAACTTAGATGTCAGCCATTGGCAGCTCATGCGTGACACCTGCGCTTGCTCAGGCCCTTTGAGGAGGCCACGCTATTCGTGAGTTGGCAGGACTATGGGATGAACGACGTCATTCCTCTGTTGCACGTCCTGGAACAAATGCTGTTAACAATGGCTGGTCAGGGTGCGGTAGACGTGGCGCACAGATCTCAACGCCACATGACCCCTGTGGGGGCAGGACAGGAAGAAGAGGAGGAGGTAGAGGAGGACATTGGTGCTCAGGAATTATTGAGTGAAATGGGTGGTTTTTCCACTCAGCGGACAGGAGTGGAGGAGCAGGAGCATCTGGTAGAGGAGGAGGAGGAGGAGGAGGAGACAGAGGACCCAGACGCACCGTGGCAGTATGCTGTGGAGATGGAGGCAGGGAGTCCCTTGCATTCCTTGGCACAAATGGCCCATAGCATGCTCGCTTGCTTGCGTAGCGACAGCCGAATAATAACCATCAGACAGAGGGTTGACTTTTGGCTGTCCACCTTGTTGGACCCTCGCTACCGTTCAAAAATGGTGGCCTTTTTCACACCTGCTGAGAGGGAGGCCAAAATAACTTACTATAATAACCACCTATGTAATCAGCTGGTCTCTGCCTTTCTGCGCCAACGTCCATCCTCAGACACTGTGGGCCCTGTGCGCTCGTGTTCCGCTGCCATGGCAGCAGGGGAGGGGTGGGGTGGTAGGAGCAGTGGCAGCTCCACCAGCAGCAGCTGCCTCAGTCTGCAGTCGATGATGAGTAGCTTTCTTCACCAGCGCAGTGAGGAAACTACTAACCAGCCGCAGCAGCAGCAGCATCAGGTGGACCTGGAGCAGGACCTCAAACAACAGGCTTAGGCCTACTTGGACAGCACCCTGCCAACCGAGGTAGACAATCCCCTTGACTACTGGGCAACAAAACTTGACCTTTGGCCCCAACTAGCTGAATTTGCCCTTGAAAGGCTGTCATGCCCGGCAAGTAGCGTGGCATCGGAGCGCGTGTTTAGTGCGGCAGGAGGTATTGTAACTCCGCGGAGGACACGACTGTCCACCCAAAGTGTGGAGAGACTCACGTTTGTGAAAATGAATCAGGCGTGGATTAGTCTGGATTTCAAACCACCAGTTCCTGACACAACTGACTAAATCCTCCATGAATCATGCCCCAAACATGTGCCACTTTCAGGTCTCCTCACACTGCTGGTGTGTTCCATTTTTTGTCATAGGGTGCTGGCAGATTACGGGCCTCCCATAGCTGCTGCCAGGCCCCTAATCTGCCAAGGGCCCCTGTACCGCCTCCTCATGCTGCTGCCAGGTCCACAGTGTCTCATGCCATGTGCCACTTTCAGGTCTCCTCACACTGCTGTTGTGTTCCATTTTTTGTCATAGGGTGCTGGCAGATTACGGGCCTCCCATTGCTGCTGCCAGGTCCGTAATCTGCCATGGGCCCCTGTACCGCCTCCTCATGCTGCTGCCAGGTCCAGAGTCTCTCATGGGTCCCTGTACGGCCTCCCATTGCTGCTGTCTCCATCGCCACACTCTGCCATGTGCCACTTTCAGGTCTCCTCACACACTGCTGGTGAGTTCCATTTTTTGTCATAGGGTGCTGGCAGATTACGGGCCTCCCATAGCTGCTGCCAGGCCCCTAATCTGCCATGGGCCCCTGTACCGCCTCCTTATGCTGCTGCCAGGTCCACAGTGTCTCATGCCATGTGCCACTTTCAGGTCTCCTCACACTGCTGGTATGTTCCATTTTTTGTCATAGGGTGCTGGCAGATTACGGGCCTCCCATAGCTGCTGCCAGGCCCCTAATCTGCCATGGGCCCCTGTACCGCCTCCTCATGCTGCTGGCAGGTCCACAGTGTCTCATGTCATGTGCCACTTTCAGGTCTCCTCACACTGCTGTTGTGTTCCATTTTTTGTCATAGGGTGCTGGCAGATTATGGGCCTCCCATTGCTGCTGCCAGGCCCGTAATCTGCCATGGGCCCCTGTACCGCCTCCTCATGCTGCTGCCAGGTCCACAGTGTCTCATGGGTCCCTGTACGGCCTCCCATTGCTGCTGTCTCCATCGTGACACTCTGCCATGTGCCACTTTCAGGTCTCCTCACACACTGCTGGTGTGTTCCATTTTTTGTCATAGGGTGCTGGCAGATTACGGGCCTCCCATAGCTGCTGCCAGGCCACTAATCTGCCATGGGCCCCTGTACCGCCTCCTCATGCTGCTGCCAGGTCCACAGTGTCTCATGCCATGTGCCACTTTCAGGTCTCCTCACACTGCCTGTGTGTTCCATTTTTTGTCATAGGGTGCTGGCAGATTACGGGCCTCCCATAGCTGCTGCCAGGCCCCTAATCTGCCATGGGCCCCTGTACCGCCTCCTCATGCTGCTGCCAGGTCCACAGTGTCTCATGCCATGTGCCACTTTCAGGTCTCCTCACACTGCTGGTGTGTTCCATTTTTTGTCATAGGGTGTTGGCAGATTACGGGCCTCCCATTGCTGCTTCCAGGCCCCTAATCTGCCATGGGCCCCTGTACCGCCTCTTCATGCTGCTGCCAGGTCCAGAGTGTGTCATGGGTCCCTGTACGGCCTCCCATTGCTGCTGCCAGGAGGCAGCAGAGTCGCAGCAGTGTCAGTGGATGCAAACGGCCACGGAGTAGAGCACCAGCTCCACTGCAGCCTACCACCACGGCCAGTAGTGGTGACGGTGTGCACGGAGGAAGTAGCAGTCAGCCAGTGAGGAGTAGCGGGGGCAAAGTTTCCTACTCGGCGGTGTGGCAATTTTTCGTCAAGCCGCCCGAGGAAGTAAACGTAGCCGTATGTCGACTATGTGGCCAGAAAGTCAAGCGTGGCCAGGGGGCCCATGTTGGGACTACAGCGTTGCGTCAGCATATGCAGCGTCGCCATTCGGTGGCCTTGGAAAACCGTGATAAAGATACGGCGGTTCTGCCTGCCCCAGCCCAGGGTTCCATTTTGTCATAGGGTGCTAGCAGATTACGGGCCTCCCATTGCTGCTGCCAGGCCTTAATCTGCCATGGGCCCCTGTACCGCCTCCTCATGCTGCTGCCAGGTCCACAGTGTCTCATGGGTCCCTGAACCGCCTCCCATTGCTGCTGTCTCCATCGCCACACTCTGCCATGTGCCACTTTCAGGTCTCCTCACACTGCTGGTGTGTTACATTTTTTGTCATAGGGTGCTGGCAGATTACGGGCCTCCCATTGCTGCTGCCAGGCCCGTAATCTGCCATGGGCCCCAGTACCGCCTCCTCATGCTGCTGCCAGGTCCACAGTCTCTCATGGGTCCCTGTACGGCCTCCCATTGCTGCTGTCTCCATCGCCACACTCTGCCATGTGCCACTTTCAGGTCTCCTCACACTGCTGGTGTGTTCCATTTTTTGTCATAGGGTGCTGGCAGATTACGGGCCTCCCATTGCTGCTGCCAGGCCCCTAATCTGCCATGGGCCCCAGTACCGCCTCCTCATGCTGCTGCCAGGTCCACAGTCTCTCATGGGTCCCTGTACGGCCTCCCATTGCTGCTGTCTCCATCGCCACACTCTGCCATGTGCCACTTTCAGGTCTCCTCACACTGCTGGTGTGTTCCATTTTTTGTCATAGGGTGCTGGCAGATTACGGGCCTCCCATAGCTGCTGCCAGGCCCCTAATCTGCCATGGGCCCCTGTACCGCCTCCTCATGCTGCTGCCAGGTCCAGAGTCTCTCATGGGTCCCTGTACGGCCTCCCATTGCTGCTGTCTCCATCGCCACACTCTGCCATGTGCCACTTTCAGGTCTCCTCACACACTGCTGGTGTGTTCCATTTTTTGTCATAGGGTGCTGGCAGATTAATCTGCCATGGGCCCCCGTACCGACTCCTCATGCTGCTGCCAGGCCCGTTATCTGTCATGGGCCCCTGTTGTCGCTTGTTGGCATATTCCGCTCGTTCAGATGCTCCTTCTCCTGCTACTCCTCTTCACGGATTCCGTCAGCAGTCTTTCTTGGAATCCGTTTCCAAGAGACAACAGTTTGCGAGCATGCACCCGACGGTGCAGAAGCTGAACGTCCTCCTGTCCAAGTTGCTGCTGCCAGGCTCATAATCTGTCATGCGCCCCTGTACTGCCTCCTCATGCTGCTGCCAGGTCCAGAGTGTGTCATGGGCCCCCGTACCGACTCCTCATGCTGCTGCCAGGCCCGTAATCTGTCAAGGGCCCCTGTACCGCCTCCTCATGCTGCTGCCAGGTCCAGAGTGTATCATGGGTCCCTGTATGGCCTCCCATTGCTGCTGCCAGGCCTGTAATCTGCCATGGGCCCCCATACCAACTCCTCATGCTGCTGCCAGGCCCGTAATCTGTCATGGGCCCCTGTACCGCCTCCTCATGCTGCTGCCAGGTCCAGAGTGTGTCATGGGTCCCTGTACGGCCTCCCATTGCTGCTGTCTCCATCGCCATACTCTGCCATGTGCCACTTTCAGGTCTCCTCACACTGCTGGTGGTTTCCATTTTTGTCATAGGGTGCTGTATGGCCTCCCATTGCTGCTGCCTCCACCGCCACACTGTGGCTCCACACTCTGGTTTTGGCCCGTGACTGCCCAAATGAGTGAAGTGTGCGGTGATTCTAAGATCGACGGCACTCATCTGCATGTCATACTGACTGTCAGTATTATTTCTCTTCCCCAGCAGACTCCAAGGGCATTTAAATTAAAAGTACAGTGTTCTGCACTAATATAAATGCTCTCTGAAGCCTAGAAACACCCTTTTATAAGTTAAATTCGCAGCGAATATATTCGACTCGAATCGAAATTTTTTCACGAATTCGCCGAATCAGTCGAATCGAATTTTTGAATAATTCGCTCATCTCTATTCACAATGAAACAAGGTGATTCAGCACAGAAACCCATCAAAACAGTACAAATATACTTATTAGCATGGCCACTTGTCCTTTAGGACTGAGAAGATAAACCTTAACCCTGCAAATGAGAGATTACTCCCCAAGTGTGACAGGTAGGAGTAGCAAGAGACTCAGGCTAGCTCACTTATAAGCTCTCAATCAGGAAAGTCTAGGCTTAATCTCTAGGAAATGTGTCAAATCCCCTGCACACCAGTACTTCTAAGGAAGATGTAGTCCCTAAGCACAAACAATCTGGAAGGTTGATTTTTTTTTTCTGCCGGCTCAGTAGGGCCCTTACGTTGGTGCGCAGCAAAAGGTGCAGTCTCCTTAAAGTGTTTCTAAACCCATGACCCTGCATTCACTATAGCTGGTCTCCCACAGTACACACAATATGGAAATGCAATTATTGTAGTAAATCTAAACTGCTAAACACCTTTTCTCATCAGCAGTATATAGCAGTCTTGTGATTTCTATCAGTGTCCAGCTGAACACTGGTTAAAGCTTGTAGAGTTTTTTTGGAGTGTCATATGAGGCAGCAAAACCCATGACCCTCTGTCTGGACAGTGCTGATTGGCCCTGTGCTGATCGCATGCACCCTCCCAAAGAAAAAAAAAATCTCTAGCAATACACACCAAACAGAGCATGTGCAGAGGGACTCCTAGAGCTCTGTACTATCAGAAGCTGGATTGGGGACAGTAGAAGAAGGGGAGGATCAGAAAAGACAGGATCAAACAGCCTTTTTACACAATGCAAAAGATGAATCCACACTGAGTATAACAAGCATGCTTTATTACATATACAGTCTGATTTTACTGTTGTGGGTTTAGTAACACATTAAGATGTGAAGAAACAGAGTGATTACCTTTAAGAGGCAGATAACAATTTTGTGCAAACAATGAGAGGACCTCTTAACCTCCCTGGCGGTATTCCCGAGTGTAGCTCGGGGTAACATTTCAGTACCAAAAGCGGTAACCCCGAGCTACACTCGGGCTTACCCTGCGGCACTGCTCCGGCATGTGTTCTTCACTTACCTTACCCTGCGCTCCCACGATGTGTCCCCTGCAGCGTCCCCGGCCATCTCCTCCGGCCGATGCCGGCATCCGGCTTCTGTGTCCTGTCCCTGTGACGTCGGGACGTACGGGCGCCGCCGCCGCTGGCGGCGGGAAATTTAAAAGTTTTAAAAAATGTCATTTTTTTTTTTTTACATTTTTTTACATTTTACATAGCGATAGTAAATCAGAACCACTTGCAGAATTGAGTGATAATGATTTGTGGGGGAAATTCGTCATCAGACACTGAAAACGATTTTGTGACTGAGCTCAGCAATGTGCGAACTTGGCGCTCTATTTCACATTTCAGTGTTTTTGGTTTGATTATATTATTGAATTAAATTTTTTATTATTTTTATATTATTTTTATGATTATTTATTAAATTATAATTTATGATTTTGTGTTTCAAATTTTATCATACCCGGGATGTTTACTAGACTCTTGTTCGGACAGATTTCAGTGAGTTTTTCCTAAAAATTACAGCCTACAATAAAAAAAATACATATTTCCATGCAAAAAAATGGTACCGCTTTCAGCACCAAAAATCTGAAATAATCATACCGCCAGGGAGGTTAAAGTGTCTTTGTCCTAACTAAAGGGGTTGCGCTGGCAGATAAAAGGTCCTTAAAAGTCTCTCAAAACCCCTCCAACTGGCTAGTGTACTATTAATGGTTGGGGCCCAAAGTTCCTGCATTGAAGCAATCCCATGATCACAGTGTGTAAATACCCAAATTGTATCTCAAAACTAGGTGACACTATCCCTCTAAGAAGTGGATAAGGAAGTTATGGCCAATGGCCTCTCACTACCATGAAATCTATAAACTGGATAATGAAGTTATGGCTCACGACCTCTCACCACTTTGCAGTCTGTAACTGAGCCTCCTCCTCTCTGGCATCAGGAACCAGTGGCATTGGTGGTGACACAAACCATCTATTAATGATCTCCTACAGAACCAGTGATGCCCCTTTCCTCTTACTCGCTGGATCCCTTCAACAGTTATGTCCCCCCCGTGCAGATGTAGCAGCCCAGTCTCTCTCTGATACTTATAGCAGGCAGTGCTTCAGTTCAGCAGCCCAGTCTCTGGTCAGCGCTCACATCCCACATGAGACTGCCCAAAGACCCGGCTTCCCCCCCTACAGCTCTCTGTTGTTCTGGGACTTGTAGTCTCATCCAGTCCTTAGTTTGCTAGAGAACTGTCTCCCGGGGACTACATCATCCATAGTTGCAGGTGGTTCCCAGCAGCTTCTTTTCCTCTGCTGTCCCTGGTGGTGGACAAGGCTCTCCTCTGGCTCAATGTGGCTGCAAATACAGATCTAACAAAGCTTCCTGCAACCAGATCCTCCTCTCCCTATCTTCCTCTTGCTTACTGTGACTGGGGTAAGGGAGTTGAATTCTGTGTGTGGGCAGCTGCAGAATTAGAAAGGAGCTCCATGGACCAGGGGCTACAGTGTTTTCACTGTAAGAGTGATAACCTGATTTCGAGGTAAGTTGATAATACCAGTGGCGTCGCTATTGGGGTGCAAGGATTGCAGACCGCACCCAGGTGACAATCACCAAAGGAGTGACACTAGGCCCGGGCTGGCCATAGGGAACACCAGGCCACATGTCCCACATCATCCCTTACCACCTGTCATGCTAGAGGAACCTGAAAGGACCTCCAGTACTTCCCCCCACAGCTGGCCGATCAGTGTCCTGGCTCATCACTATGAGCAACAACCCTAGTGAAACCACTGGGTGGGAGCAGCCATGAGCAGGATCTGATGAGCAGCCACAGCCCCCACCACCACTGGAGGATGCTCCAGTATCTGTCCTCTCCATCGTCCAGGTCCGCTATGGTCTCCAGCATGGCTTTCATCCTGGATGGGACTGGGGACTACTGTCCTGAGCTCTCTGCCCCCCTTGAGTGAGAACAAAAAAAAGTGCTAGGATTCCGTTGGATGTCAAAAAACATAGCTAGCATGATATCTTAATACATAATGTAATAAACATCACAACACAATAGTGCAGCGCTAAGATGAATTAAAATGTATGTGCAATACAATAGTGCAATGCAAATATATCAAACTCCTATGTGTCACCACAAATTGAAAAAATAAAGGAATCCAAATGTGAAGCCAAAAACTGTGAATTCAATGGTTCTTCGATTATGAGGGCAATAACAGATGTGGATGTCAAATTCCACCAAAACTTCTTCAAGATGAACCACTCAGCACCTCAGTGTACAACAAAGGGAGGCTTACCAGAATCATTTGACCCCCAATTAAGAGTGGTCAACCAGCACTTGTGTATCAATCTAAGATATCCAGCTTTCCTCAAAACTGCTGTGTTATATCAGATCACTGTGTATATATACTCAGTTGCAGACAGGGGCGGAGTGACCATTTGGGAACTCGGGCACTGCCCGAGGGCCCTAGGTCAGTAGGGGGCCCCAGGAGATGCCCCTGGTACCTTTTTCATAGGCTTTTTTGGGTGTGGCTTGAGTGTGGGCGAGGACAAAGGGGCCCCATGATTCCCTATTCCCCGGGGGCCCCATGAGTTGTCAGTCTGCCCCTGGTTGCAGAGAGTATCATGAAAAAGAAAAAGACAGGCTCTCCATAGTGTAAACCTGATTAAAACACCACTTTAATGTGGTAAATGCACTTACAATGAAAAGATGACAATCAGGCAATTCATATCATATAAACAACTTGTATTCTAGAATCCAAGATGGCTGCAGTGGGATCACGTATGTGTAGTGGCATGTGTTCCGTCTCTGTCTATCTCCTTTGCACCATGCCATGGACATGCCCTGTGACTCCTCACCACCTGGGATGGGCATGAGCAGCACCTACACCAATCTAACATCACTCCAGCCACTGCCCCCTATCTCCACCATGTCAGACAAGTTCCACCATCACCACCACCACCTGCGGATCTCTGGAAATGTCAGTGGTAGTTTCACTCTGATGAGGGATGACAGGGAGATCCCCTCCATGAACAACCTGGAATAGCCACTACAAGGACATTACTGGAACGGGGCAGAGCTTGTCCCCCTTGACAGCTACTCTTCTAGGTAATGGCTTGGGCTGCATCCACAACAGCCAACAGAGCCTGCACAACTATGGACCACCTAGGCACAACAAGATGCTCAGCCCAAACTTTGATGCCTACACTGCCATGCTGGCAAGAGACGATCAGCACCTCCCCAGGGGGGCTGGCTACCACACCATCTGCCATGATGTCTCAATGGGATGCATCACCCTGGCCACCCAAGCCATGTTCAATCTCACAGGCCCGTGTTAACCTCCAGCCATGAGAGGCCTCCCCCGGGTCGTAGCTGAGCAACTCAGGAAAGTTGGATGAGATCAACACCAAAGAAGTGGCACAGAGAATCACAGCTGAACTCAAAAGGTACAGCATCCCCTAGGCTATCTTTGCACAGAGGGTGCTGTGCCAGTTGCAGGGTACCCTCTCAGATCTTTTAAGGAAGCCCAAACTTAAATCTGGCAGGCAGACCTTCAGGAGGATGTGGAAGTGGCTGCAGAATCCTGAATTCCAAAGAATGTCCTCTCTCAAGTTTGCAGGTGAGTGAGGACCACCAGGGGTCTTCAAGTTGACCATCAAAGGTTCCACTGATGACATTGCACAGTATGCCATTGGAACCAGTAATGGCATCATTCGATTAGGAGTACATAGCAATCAAAACAGGACAAGGGCTTAATCCTTGTCTCAATTGGCAGTGAAATGACTTGAGGCTTTAGTAGGCACATGAGTGGCATCAAAGGCACTTACAGAGCCATGGTACTTATTGGCATTCATTGGCTTTAGTATCAGTATATCGCTATCTAAAGAAGGAAAGTGGATTAGCCTTTTGTAATTTAGGATATAGTGTGCCATGGAGCTTTAGTAGGAACATGTGTGACATTGAAAGACCCTTATAGGTCCATGATAATTCTTGGCTTTCAATGCCTTCAATATCCATATATCACAATCTAAATAAGGCAGGTGTTTGAGCCTTGTGTCATTTGAGAAATGGTGTGCCATAAAGTCTTGGTAGGCACATAGTTGGCGTCAAATGCACTAACAGAGCCAAGGTAATGCATGGCATTCAGTGGCTTTAATAATAGTGTATCATTGTATAAGGAAGGCAAGCGGTTGAGCCTTGTTTCATTTGGGCAATGGTGTGCCATGGAGCTTTAGTAGGTTTGGGGTGCACACCGTGACCATGTGCTGCCAGCCTGAAACTAGCCTGCCCACAGGGGGGGTGACACCCTTGTTTTACCGCACCACGTGACACCAACCCTAGAGACGCCACTGAATAATACCTAAAAACAAATGTAGCAATTCTTATATATCAAAATGTAATCTCTTTACATTATATTACTACCTCCATATAAGTAAAATAATTGTTTAGTTTTTTATTTTGTTCTCTGACAAAAAATAACATGTTTAATCTTATTGAACTGCTTTTTATTCATGAAAAATGTAAAATTGTAATTTTTTTCCACTTGCAGCCAACATATCTTCTATGTAAAACAAGAGCTCTATACCTATTTTTTTCAGATTCTGTGCTAAAAATGAAGCACTGAATGACTCAGAGAAGGGACAGGTATGGGACAGGTATGTTTCTGCCTCTGTACTAGTCAGACACAGGCTGACATGCATGAAGGCAATCTCATATTTCTTATTAGTACTCTGAGAATGCTTTTCTGTGCATTAATTTTTATTGATTTTCATAGGACTGAAAATGACAGCAGATATGCCAATGCAGGGGGCTAAAATAGTTGCATAAAATAGTTTAACATTATGAAAGACAAATAATAACAAAATAACTAAAATCAACATTGAGATTCTGACCATAGAACCAATATAGAAATGGTTGGGACCCAATTAAGTCAGATTATCTCAGAGAGAGTGCATTCTCGGGAGGAAGATAAAGAACATAAGAGAAAAAGTAAGAAAGCAGAAGGTAAAAGAAAATGAAGAGAGACAACAGAAGAGAAAAGAGGTAGGGAAAGGGGATATGGGGTAAATTCCCCACAGACCTGGGAACAAGTTAGGATGTCAAATTATAGATAACTTAAAGTGGAGCTCCAGGCTTCTCCTAAAAAAAAAAATAAAAGTCAGAAGTGACAAATACTGTAGCTGCTGACTTTTAACATAAGGCCACTTACCTGTCCAGGCATCCAGTGATATCCTCATCCGTGCCGATTCTTCAATCGGCTTCTGGTGCAGGGACTGGCCTCTTATGTAAGGAAAAGCAGCAGTGAAGCCTTGCAAGCAGCATTTCTTTTTTGGGAGAAGTTCTGCTCTAAGCTGGAGGGGTTAATTAAGGGTAAAGCATATTTAAACCACAGTTCCCATGTTTTAAGAAATTTAGGTTGAGATTTTTTAGGAACATTTTCACATTACATAATCATTACTGTTGTCACACGGTCTTTGATTTCCTAAAAGGGGACGAAGGGTGTTTTCCAGGCTTTGGCTATCATCTGTTTGGCTGCCAAAAATAAGTATGTGGCAAATTTTACTTAGAAATGCCTGGAATTGGGCAATGTGGTAAAGCTAACTTAGTATCCTTAGAGGTTTTTACTAAAGACTGTAGACTAAAATGCAGTCAGTCTCGGACATAACCACCAGATAGAGAGGATATCACTAAGTTGCTGACAGCACCTGAAACATCTATCACTGTGATTTGGGTTTGTATGGGCTATGCAGGCAGGGACCCAATACCACCTGAAAAGAATATTGTATGCTTATTGCAGAATTGTCATGTTAAAGGTACATTTTGCTATTTTTGTCCAGGCTTTACTCTAATCCTTGAGGTCGTTAGAGGTAGCAAGGTCTCGATCCCAATTCTCCTTATAGGAGATCGTTGACAAGGAGCCATTCAACACTATATATAAAGTGAAAATTAGACTAGGTGAACCGGGAGAGTGTAACAAGTATGTTCTAAACCTCTTTTCCTAGAGGGAAAGTCTGAAGATTGACGTAGCACCATTATCCAGTGTATGTATCAAGATAATTCTGAGGAGGACACTTCATTAAGTTCTTGTATGTTAGCCCAAGAAGGATAAGCATGAGTGGACAAGTGGTAAACATGTGTAAAACCATGGGTCATCCATCATTTGTAGAACCTTGGTTGTTCCAGTCCTGTGAAGAAAAGTACATTATTTAGAATTGGTAATAAAGGTAAGAATGGGGAAATATTGTTGCCCCAGTAATTAACTAAATTCCATCATTGCAAACTATGTAACATTAAAGGATGGATAGCCAAGCTTTATGTGGAAGACACAGCAAAGCCATGGGAAGAGTAGGCTCACAGTTTGGAATTTCTAGAAGCACCCAGCATGAAACATCCAAAGTAACGTGTAGCATTGAGAGCTGTCAAATTCAGGTAGCTGGGTAGTATTTTGTCATGTTAGGTACTCCCAAACCCTCCTGTAGTCTATGACTAAAAAGAGTGGATCAAGGGACCTTAAGGCATTTGTAGGTCAAGATAAAGGTGAGGATCCAGTTTTGGAGAAGACTTAAATAAAAGGAGGGGAACCGGACCTTTAAAATCTAGATGTAGTAGAAGGCTTTTAGAAGGATGTGTTAACTGTTAACTGTATTAATACAACCTATCCATAAAAGAAAGGTACATTTCCATGACTGCATAAGGGGGGTCAAGGAGCGCAATATAGGTTAGTAGCAGCAAACAGGAAACTGTAATGGAGTGTTATTTGATGCCTAAATAATGTAATGTTGAGGCCACCCAGCAGTATGAAAAACAGGATTGGAGGTGTGAGACCACATCCTTAGAAAACGAAATATTTACAGCAATAGATTTGGTGAGATTCACTTGGAGGCCTGAAATAACTGTAAACTGTGGTAAGGTGCTTTGAAGGTTCGGGAGGGTGGAAATTGGGTTTGTGAGGACTAGGACAGCATTGTCTGCAAAGATGTTCACTTTGTAGTGTACTCTGGCATTAAGGACACCAGTTATGTTGGGGTTCTCTCTAATCGCTATGTCTAATGGTTCCATGGACAAAATAAACAGAATCAGGGAGAGGGGGTAGCCTTGACATGTCCTTCTAAAAGGAAAGGAGCAGGAGTAATATCCAGGCATGTAAGGAGATGGAGGGGGAGGATATAATGAAGAAGGGGCAGAAGCATGAAAAGCACATGGACCCAGGCACCTAAGATGAAATCCCAGGTCCAGCTTGGTAAGCCTCGGATAAACTGGGATAGTGACAGGCCATACCTTGGATAGCTGGTGGGAGAGTAAAGTGTTTTAGTACAAATAGGCTGTAGATTATTTTAAATTACCCTCCCAGCTTGAACACTGCTAGGTTTTATTTTCTTATTACTCTTCTTTCCTTTCTTATTTCAAGCTTATTTGGCAAAAGGCAATGTGGAAAGTAACTGGGCAAAAAAGATGGAAAGGGCAGTAACCACGAAAAGGAATTTGAATTTTTGCTATTATCTGACAGTCATATAGTTCAAGATACTATAACCCTAACAACATTACACCAGAATTAAATATCTCCTTTTAGAAAAATGTGCTTTTTTAGTAGTATACTTTATATTATACATTGTAGTTTTCTTACTGGAAAGATATCACAGCACAATGCTATTAGACAGGGAATGATCTGCTACCCACTCTTATTTTAGTTTATGGATGTGTGGTTTCTGTGGCTTAGCCATCTCGTGGATATAATATGTGCAAACCAGACCTCAAGCATGGGCCACACACAGTGTAACGTGAGTATTCAGAAGGAGACTGCAATGGTTCACAATCCTTAGGAATCTCCACGAAAAAAAGAGACTTATTTATGTCAAGACTGACAGGAAAGTCTCATTTGTACCAGAAAAATATATACAAACACCAAATGCTGATAAAATCGTTGTGCTTCCAGTCCGGGAATTCCAATTTATAAGGTGTCAGCTTGAGGCTGTGCATCATTACATAGCTTTATACGTTTGCACTGGAATTTGGTTGTTAAAAGGTCAGATGGAGCATAGGTGAATAAAATATACCATGACTAGTTTGGCTAAATAGAGAAATACATTCTGTAAAAAAGAAAAACATGTTACATAACTATGCAGTTCAGTATCCCTGAATTATGTTAGCTGGTGTCATCTATAGCGAACTAAATATATATATATAAAGGGCTCAGCATAAATGAGTACGTCCCTTTTGAAAAGTAAGATTTTAATCAATATCTCAATGAACACAAGAACAATTTCCAAAATTTTGGCACAACTGCGTTTTATATAACATTTGCTTAGCTCATTACATGAAAGTAAGGTTAATAATATAACTTGGATTACAAAATATTCAGTTTTATTCAAATTAGTTGATGCAAAAATGAATACACGTCACAACAAAAACGACTCCATCTAGTATTTTGTATGACCTCCAGGATTTGTAAGGACAGCACCAAGTCTTCTAGACATGGAATGAACAAATTGGCAACATATTGCAATATCTATCTTTTTCCATTCTTCAAGAACAACCTGTTTTAGAGCCTGGATGCTGGAGGGACAGTGATGCTCAACTTGTCTCTTCAGAATTCCCCATAGGTATTCTATTGGGTTCAGATCAGGAGACATACTTGGCCACTGAATCACTTTCACCCTGTTCATCTTCAGAAATGCAGCAGTGGCCTTAGACGTGTGTTTTGCATCATTGTCATGTTGGAAAAGTGACCAAGAAGACCAAGGGCACGGAGAGATGACAGCATCTTCTCTTTCGATATAAAGCGATACATCTGTGAATTCATGATACCATCAATGAAATGCAGCTCCCCGACACCAGCAGCACTCATTCAGCCCCACAGAAGAACATTGCCACCACCATGTTTCAGTGTAGGCGCCATGCATTTTTCTTTGTACTCCTCACCTTTCTGAAGCCATACAGTTTTGAAGCCATCAGTTCCAAAACATTTATCTTGGTCTCAACATTCAAGAGTACAGAGTCCCAGTAGTCTTCTTTTTCAGCATGGGCCCTGGGAAATTCTAGGTAGGCTTTTTTGTGCATGGGCTTTAGGAGAGGCTTCCTTCATGGATGACACTGATGCATGTCATTCCTCTGCAGGGTACGCTGTATTGTGTCACGGGAAACAATCACCCCAGTTTGGCTTTCTACTTCTTTAGCTAACTACAGTGAATTTGCATGACGATTTCCTTCAACCCTTTTCATCAGGAGACCCTCCTGTTGTGGTGTTAACTTCTGTGGATGTCCTGGATGTCTCTGTGAGTTGGTTGAAGTTCCATTTTTGTTAAATTTTTGTATCACTTTTGCTACAGTATTCTGACCGATACAGTGGGGATCGAAAGTTTGGGCACCCCAGCTAAAAATTTGTATTAATGTGCATAAAGAAGCCAAGGAAAGATGGAAAAATCTCCAAAAGGCATCAAATTACAGATTAGACATTCTTATAATATGTCAACAAAAGTTAGATTTTATTTCCATCATTTACACTTTCAAAATAACAGAAAACAAAAAAATGGCATCTGCAAAAGTTTGGGCACCCTGCAGAATTTATAGCATGCACTGCCCCCTTTGCAAAGCTGAGACCTGCCAGTGTCATGGATTGTTCTCAATCATCGTCTGGGAAGACCAGGTGATGTCAATCTCAAAGGTTTTAAATGCCCAGACTCATCTGACCTTGCCCCAACAATCAGCACCATGGGTTCTTCTAAGCAGTTGTCTAGAAAACTGAAACTGAAAATAGTTGACGCTCACAAAGTGGAGAAGGCTATAAGAAGATAGCAAAGCGTTTTCAGATGTCAATGTTCGGAATGTAATTAAGAAATGGCAGCCATCAGGAACAGTGGAAGTTAAAGTAAGATCTGGAATACCAAGAAAAATATCAGACAGAACAGCTCGCAGGATTGTGAGAAAAACAATTCAAAACCCACGTTTGACTGCACGATCCCTCCAGAAAGATCTGGCAGACACTGGAGTTGTGGTACACTATTCCACTATAAAGAGATACTTGTACAAATATGGTCTTCATGAAAGAGTCATCAGAAGAAAACCTCTTCTATGTCCTCACCACAAAAATCATCGTTTGAACTTTGCAAATGAACATATAGACAAGCCTGATGCATTTTGGAAACAAGTTCTGTGGACCGATGAGGTTAAAATTGAACTTTTTGGCCGGAATGAGCAAAGGTACGTTTGGAGAAGAAGGGGCACAGAATTTAATGAAAAGAACCTCTGTCCAACTGTTAAGCATGGGGTTGGATCAATCATGCTTTGGGGTTGTGTTGCAGCCAGTGGCACAGGGAACATCTCACGAGTAGAAGGAAAAATGGATTCAATAAAATTTCAGCAAATTTTGGATGGTAACTTGATGCCATCTGTGAAAAAGCTGAAGTTAAAGAGAGGATGGCTTCTACAAATAGATAATGATCCTAAACACACCTCGAAATCCACGGGGGATTACATCAAGAGGCGTAAACTGAAGGTTTTGCCATGGCCTTCACAATCTCCTGACCTCAACATAATTGAAAATCTATGGATAGACCTTAAAAGAGCAGTGCGTGACAGACAGCCCAGAAATATCAAAGAACTGGAAGACTTTTGTAAGGAAGAATGGGCAAAAATACCTCAAACAAGAATTGAAAGACTCTTGGCTGGCTACAAAAAGCGTTTACAAGCTATGATACTTGCCAAAGGGGGCAGTACAAGATATTAACTCTGCAGGGTGCCCAAACTTTTGCAGATGCCATTTTTTTGTTTTCTGTTATTTTGAAAGTGTAAATGATGGAAATAAAATCTAACTTTTGTTGACATATTATAAGAATGTCTAATCTGTAATTTGATGCCTTTTGGAGATTTTACCATCTTTCCTTGGCTTCTTTATGCACATTAATACAAATTTTTAGCTGGGGTGCCCAAACTTTCGATCCCCACTGTAAGTAAAGCTTTGCTGATCTTCATGTAGCCTTCACCTTTCTTGTATAAAGAAATTATTTTCTTTCTCGGGCCTTGTGACAATTCTCTTCCATGTGGTGCCAATGCTGACGGCATGAAATGGGAAGGGTTTTTTGTTAAGTAACGCCCTTTTATAATCAGCTGTCTGCTGGACACCTGTTTAACCACTTCCCGACCGGCCGTTGTATATAAACGGCCGGACGGTGGCACTGCAGGGTCGGGTGGCCGTCTATAAACGGCCTCCCCGCACCCTGCTTGTGCGCGCTCCCTGGGAGCGCGCAGCACCGCGATCCGGTGCCCGCTGTGTCCTCCGGACACAATGAAACACCGATCGTCGGACGGGACCTCTGTACCCCTCACCCCTCACAAGTAGTACAGTGTCACCATGGTGACACTGTACTGCTAGGGTGACAGTATGTAAAAAAAATAAATAAAAAAAAATAATAATAATATAAAAAAATAAAATAAAAATGTAAAAAAAAATGTTTAAAAATTATAATTTTTGCTTATAAACTAATTTGGATTTTTTTTTTTTTTACTAAAAAGATAACGGAATGAATTTTGGCTAAGATTTAGGATGAAATATTATTTATTTGCAAAATTTTATTAAAAAAACACTTTTTTAAAAAATTTTTGGACATTTCATTTACATAGCAAAAAAAATACAAATCCCAGTGGTGAATAAATACCACCAAAATAAAGCTTTATCTATATAAAAAAAATGGTAAAAAATTCATTTGGGTACAGTGTTGCATGGCCGCGCAATTGTCATTCAAAGTGTGATAGCGCTAAAAGCTGAAAATTGCCCTGGTCAGGAAGGGGGTAAAAGTGTCCGGTCTGGAAGTGGTTAATGACCTGTAGTTGAATTCTTGTTAATTAGGATTTAGTTGTCTAAAATTTAGCATTGCTCCTAAGATTTTCATTGGGGTGTATTCATTTTTGCAACATGGTCTTAAATGTATTTGTTAGGAAAAGAACTTTTTTGTGTGTGCAAATTACCACATTTTTTTTTGCAATCAATGGCCTGCATTTGTGGGAGAATTTTGTAGTATAGTGTCCCATAAAAAATGTTGATTCTGAAAGGAAAGTAGAGGTGGTCACACAAATCTGTTGGGGTGTACTCATTTATGCTGAGCACTGTATATATATATATATATATATATATATATATATATATATATATATATATTCACTATATTGCCAAAAGTATTGGGACGCCTGCGTTTACACTCTCATGGACTTTGATGGCATCCCAATCTTTGTCCGTAGGTTTCAATATTGAGTTGGCCCACCCTTTGCAGCTATAACAGCATCAACTCCTCTGGGAAGGATGTCCACAAGGTTTAGGAGTGTGTCTATGGGAATGTTTGACCATTCTTCCAGAAGCGCATTTGTGAGGTCAGGCACTGGTATCAGATGAGAAGGCCTAGCTCGCAGTCTCCACTCTCATTCATCCCAAAGGTGTTTTGTTGGGTTGAGGTCAGGACTTTGTGCAGGCCAGTCAAGTAACTCCACCCCAAACTCGATCATCCATGTCTTTATGGACCTTGCTTTGTGCACTGGTGTGCAGTGATATTGGAACAAGAAGGGGCCATCCCCAAACTGTTACCACAACATTGGGAGCATGAAATTGTCCAGAATGTCTTGGTATGCTGACACCTTAAGAGCTCCCTTCACTGGAACTAAGGGGACAAGCACAACCCCTGAAAAACAACCCTACACGATAATCCCCCCTCCACTAAACTTTACACTTGGCATAATGCAGTCAGGCAAGTACTGTTCTCCTGGCAGCCACCAAATGCAGACACATCCATGGGATTGCCAGACAGAGAAGTGTGATTTATCACTCCAGAGAACACATCTCCATTGCTCTAGAGTACAGTGGTGGTGTGTAGAGATGAGCGAATCGAACTTGGCGAAGTGGAATTCGTTTCGAATATTAGGAAAATTTCGATTCGCGACAAATCCGAAAATTAGCAGACTTCGGATGCGCGAATCGAAATTTTTCCTAAAATGGCGGCGACATGTGCGGCGACGGAGCGGGGATCTCTGGGAAGGCGCGAAGACAAGGCGCGCTGACCCATTATGCATTCATTCATGACATGTGATCGCATTAGCCAATCAGCAGCCAGCCAGCCAGCACTGTGTAATGGTCGAGCTATAAATTGCGGCCATTTTAGAATTCTGCATTAGCCTCCAGTCATTCAAGAAAGGCAGAGCTGTCTGTATTCAGGGAGAGAGTTAGGGCCACAGAATCGTTACTTAGGGACACAGAATCGTTACTTAGGGACACAGAATCGTTACTTAGGGACACAGAACCGTTACTTAGGGACACAGAACCGTTACTTAGGGCCACAGAAACGTTACTTAGGGCCACAGAACCGTTACTTAGGGCCACAGAACCGTTACTTAGGGACACAGAACCGTTACTTAGGGCCACAGAACCGTTACTTAGGGACACAAAACCGTTACTTAGGGCCACAGAACCGTTACTTAGGGCCACAGAACCGTTACTTAGGGACACAGAACCGTTACTTAGGGACACAGAATTGTTACTTAGGGCCACAGAACCGTTACTTAGGGCCACAGAACTGTTACTTAGGGCCACAGAACCGTTACTTAGGGACACAGAATTGTTACTTAGGGACACAGAATTGTTACTTAGGGACACAGAATTGTTACTTAGGGACACAGAATTGTTACTCAGGGACAGACACAGAATTATTACTGAGGGACACAGAATAGTTACTGAGGGACACAGAATTGTTACTCAGGGACACAGAATTGTTACTCAGGGACAGACACAGAATTGTTACTGAGGGACACAGAATTGTTACTGAGGGACACAGAATTGTTACTGAGGGACACAGAATTGTTACTCAGGGACACAGAATTGTTACTCAGGGACACAGAATTGTTACTGAGGGACACAGAATTGTTACTTAGGGACACAGAATTGCTACTCAGGGACAGACACAGAATTGTTACTGAGGGACACAGAATTGTTCCTGGGGGACACAGAATTGTTACTCAGGGACACAGAATTGTTACTCAGGGACAGACACAGAATTGTTACTGAGGGACACAGAATTGTTACTGAGGGACACAGAATTGTTACTCAGGGACACAGAATTGTTACTCAGGGACAGACACAGAATTGTTACTTAGGGACACAGAATTGTTACTTAGGGACACAGAATTGTTACTCAGGGACAGACACAGAATTGTTACTGAGGGACACAGAATTGTTACTGAGGGACACAGAATTGTTACTCAGGGACAGACACAGAATTGTTACTGAGGGACACAGAATTGTTACTGAGGGACACAGAATTGTTACTGAGGGACACAGAATTGTTACTCAGGGACACAGAATTGTTACTGAGGGACACAGAATTGTTACTCAGGGACACAGAATTGCTACTCAGGGACAGACACAGAATTGTTACTGAGGGACACAGAATTGTTACTGAGGGACACAGAATTGTTACTCAGGGACACAGAATTGTTACTCAGGGACAGACACAGAATTGTTACTGAGGGACACAGAATTGTTACTGAGGGACACAGAATTGTTACTCAGGGACACAGAATTGTTACTCAGGGACAGACACAGAATTGTTACTCAGGGACACAGAATTGTTACTGAGGGACACAGAATTGTTACTGAGGGACACAGAATTGTTACTCAGGGACACAGAATTGTTACTCAGGGACAGACACAGAATTGTTACTGAGGGACACAGAATTGTTACTGAGGGACACAGAATTGTTACTCAGGGACACAGAATTGTTACTCAGGGACAGACACAGAATTGTTACTGAGGGACACAGAATTGTTACTCAGGGACACAGAATCGTTTAATTAAAGAGTATGTCAGACAACACGCAGAGGAGTGGCAGAGGAGGCAATGTTTTAGGAGCGAGCAGACGTGGCAGCAGAGGAAGGGGTGGAGGCAGCACTAGTCGCAGCCAGAGGCCAGTGCTCCCGGTGTCATCCAGCGGTCGTGTCTCCACCGACAACCCTGCCGTCATTGATTGGTTGGCTCGGTCGTCTTCCTCTTCCCAGGTCACCTCTGACACCTACAGCCAACGGTCGGTGGGTACGTCAGACACAACCGTTAGTTGGCATGGCCCGGGAGCAAGCCCACTGAAATCACGTGTCCTCGACCTGCCCCTGTCCTTTGGTCTTCCCTCACCAAGCGAAGTATCGCATGCTGTGGACTCAGCCCCACTGTACAGTGAGGAAGAGCTAACAGAGGGCGGTCAGGAACGGGGGGAGACATCCGCCTCTTCAGCAGCCAGGCGAAGAAGTAGTGGCGAGGAGAGTGGCTCGGTAGCCGGTCTAGAGACAGGTCTGTCTCCTGACCCACACGCAGCCGAGGGGGCTAGTAGTGAGGCGGAGACCCTAATTGATGATGATGAGGCTGATCGCACTTGGCAGCCTCGTCGTCATCAGGCTATTGCTTCCGCATCATCAGGAGAAGAGGGTGGCAGCTTGGCAGCGAGCAAAACAGTCGGTGGGTTGCCCAGGAGGCAGCAGGGTCGCAGCAGTGTCAGTGGAGGCAAACGGCCACAGAGTAGAGCACCAGCTCCACTGCAGCCTACCACCACGGCCAGTAGTGGTGCCGGTGTGCACGGAGGAAGTAGCAGTCAGCCAGTGAGGAGTATCGGGGGCAAAGTTTCCTACTCGGCGGTGTGGCAATTTTTCGTCAAGCCGCCCGAGGAAGTAAACGTAGCCGTATGTCGACTATGTGGCCAGAAAGTCAAGCGTGGCCAGGGGGCCCATGTTGGGACTACAGCGTTGCGTCAGCATATGCAGCATCGCCATTTGGTGGCCTGGGAAAACCGTGATAAAGATACGGCGGTTCTGCCTGCCCCAGCCCCGGCTCCATCACCTGCTCCGTTACTTGCTCCGTCACCCGACGTCAATCGCCCTCTATCAGCCAGTCAAGGCTCCAACACCTCTGCTGAGGGGAGTTGTCGCTCGTTGGCATCTTCCGCTTGTTCAGATGCTCCTTCTCCTGCTACTCCTCTTCACGGATTCCGTCAGCAGTCTTTCTTGGAATCCGTTTCCAAGAGACAACAGTTTGCGAGCACGCACCCGACGGTGCAAAAGCTGAACGTCCTCCTGTCCAAGTTGCTGGTGCTGCAGTCCCTCCCTTTCCAAGTGGTGGACTCAGCACCTTTCCGAGAAATGATGGCTTGTGCCGCGCCGCGGTGGAGAGTGCCAAGCCGGCATTTCTTCGCCAAAAAGGCAGTGCCAGCCCTGCATTCACATGTAGAAGAGATGGTGGGCCAGTCTTTGAGCATGTCGGTCTCTGCCAAAGTGCACGGCAGCGCCGACATGTGGAGCTGTAACTACGGTCAGGGCCAGTACATGTCATTTACGGCCCACTGGGTGAACGTGGTGCCGTCACAGCCGCACCAGCAACTTGGACAGGTCACGCCGCTTTTGCCTCCACGTTTGCACGTCCTTGGTCCACAAAAGATGTCCGCCTCTACCACCTCTTCTTCCGCCGTGTCCTCAGCCGCCACCCCCGTGCCAAGTCCCATTACCCGACCGGCATATCACATGTGCAGGGCGCAACGGTGTCACGCTGTGCTGCACCTGGTATGCCTTGGCGAACGTAGTCACACAGGGGAGGAACTTCTCAGTGTAATGAACAGAGAAATCGACAGATGGCTGTCTCCGCGCAAACTGAAAATCGGAACCATGTTGACCAACAACGGAAAGAACATGGTGTCTGCTCTGCGTCAAGGAAGGTTGTGCCATGCGCCATGCATGGCTCACGTGTTCAATCTGGTTGTCAAGCGGTTCCTAAAATCCACCATCCCACTGCAAGACATCCTTAAAATGTCACGTAAACTTTGCATGCATTTCAGCCATTCCTACACCGCAAAGCACACCCTCCTTGAGCTGCAGCGGCAGAACGGAATTCCACAGCATCGCCTGATCTGCGACGTTGCAACAAGGTGGAATTCAACCCTACACATGTTAGACCGCCTTTACGAACAGCAAAAGGCCATCACCGATTTCCTGATGTTACAAGCGGATAAAGGTACTCCCCTGTGTAACTTTGATGTCAGCCATTGGCAGCTCATGCGTGACACCTGCCGCTTGCTGAGGCCCTTTGAGGAGGCCACGCTATTCGTGAGTCGGCAGGACTATGGGATGAACGACGTCATTCCTCTGTTGCACGTCCTGGAACAAATGCTGTTAACAATGGCTGGTCAGGGTGCGGTAGACGTGGCGCACAGATCTCAACGCCACATGGCCCCTGTGGGGGCAGGACAGGAAGAAGAGGAGGAGGTAGAGGAGGACATTTGTGCTCAGGAATTATTGAGTGAAATGGGTGATTTTTCCACTCAGCGGACAGGAGTGGAGGAGCAGGAGCATCTGGTAGAGGAGGAGGAGGAGGAGACAGAGGACCCAGACACACCGTGGCAGTATGCTGTGGAGATGGAGGCAGGGAGTCCCTCGCATTCATTGGCACAAATGGCCCATAGCATGCTCGGTTGCTTGCGTAGCGACAGCCGAATAATAACCATCAGACAGAGGGATGACTTTTGGCTGTCCACCTTGTTGGACCCTCGCTACCGTTCAAAAATGGTGGCCTTTTTCACACCTGCTGAGAGGGAGGCCAAAATAACGTACTATAAAAACCACCTATGTAGTCATGTGTGCTCGCGTTCTGCTGCCATGGCAGCAGGGGAGGGGTGGGGTGGTAGGAGCAGTGGCAGCTCCACCAGCAGCGGCTGCCTCAGTCTGCAGTCGATGATGAGTAGCTTTCTTCACCAGCGCAGTGAGGAAACTACTAACCAGCCGCAGCAGCAGCAGCATCAGGTGGACCTGGAGCAGGACCTCAAACAACAGGCTTGGGCCTACTTGGACAGCACCCTGCCAACCGAGGTAGACAATCCCCTTGACTACTGGGCAACGAAACTTGACCTTTGGCCCCAACTAGCTGAATTTGCCCTTGAAAGGCTGTCATTCCCGGCCAGTAGCGTGGCATCGGAGCGCGTGTTTAGTGCGGCAGGAGGTATTGTAACTCCGCGGAGGACACGACTGTCCACCCAAAGTGTGGAGAGACTCACGTTTGTGAAAATGAATCAGGCGTGGATTAGTCTGGATTTCAAACCACCAGTTCCTGACACAACTGACTAAATCCGCCATGAATCATGCCCCAAACATGTGCCACTTTCAGGTCTCCTCACACTGCTGGTGCTGTCCATTTTGTCATAGGGTGCTGGCAGATTACGGGCCTCCCATTGCTGCTGCCAGGCCCGTAATCTGCCATGGGCCCCTGTACCGCCTCTTCATGCTGCTGCCAGGTCCAGAGTGTCTTATGGGTCCCTGTACGGCCTCCCATTGCTGCTGTCTCCATCGCCACACTCTGCCATGTGCCACTTTCAGGTCTCCTCACACTGCTGGTGTGTTCCATTTTGTCATAGGGTGCTGGCAGATTACGGGCCTCCTATTGCTGCTGCCAGGCCCGTAATCTGCCATGGGCCCCCGTACCGCCTCCTCATGCTGCTGCCAGGTCCAGAGTCTCTCATGGGTCCCTGTACGGCCTCCCATTGCTGCTGTCTCCATCGCCACACTCTGCCATGTGCCACTTTCAGGTCTCCTCACACTGCTGGTGTGTTCCATTTTTTGTCATAGGGTGCTGGCAGATTACGGGCCTCCCATAGCTGCTGCCAGGCCCGTAATCTGCCATGGGCCCCTGTACCGCCTCCTCATGCTGCTGCCAGGTCCACAGTGTCTCATGGGTCCCTGTACGGCCTCCCATTGCTGCTGTCTCCATCGCCACACTCTGCCATGTGCCACTTTCAGGTCACCTCACACTGCTGGTGTCTTCCATTTTGTCATAGGGTGCTGGCAGATTACGGGCCTCCTATTGCTGCTGCCAGGCCCCTAATCTGCCATGGGCCCCCGTACCGCCTCCTCATGCTGCTGCCAGGTCCAGAGTCTCTCATGGGTCCCTGTACGGCCTCCCATTGCTGCTGTCTCCATCGCCACACTCTGCCATGTGCAACTTTCAGGTCTCCTCACACTGCTGGTGTGTTCCATTTTGTCATAGGGTGCTGGCAGATTACGGGCCTCCCATTGCTGCTGCCAGGCCCGTAATCTGCCATGGGCCCCTGTACCGCCTCCTCATGCTGCTGCCAGGTCCACAGTGTCTCATGGGTCCCTGTACGGCCTCCCATTGCTGCTGTCTCCAGCGCCACACTCTGCCATTTGCCACTTTCAGGTCTCCTCACACTGCTGGTGTGTTCCATTTTGTCATAGGGTGCTGGCAGATTACGGGCCTCCCATTGCTGCTGCCAGGCCCGTAATCTGCCATGGGCCCCTGTACCGCCTCCTCATGCTGCTGCCAGGTCCAGAGTGTCTTATGGGTCCCTGTACGGCCTCCCATTGCTGCTGTCTCCATCGCCACACTCTGCCATGTGCCACTTTCAGGTCTCCTCACACTGCTGGTGTGTTCCATTTTGTCATAGGGTGCTGGCAGATTACGGGCCTCCTATTGCTGCTGCCAGGCCCGTAATCTGCCATGGGCCCCCGTACCGCCTCCTCATGCTGCTGCCAGGTCCAGAGTCTCTCATGGGTCCCTGTACGGCCTCCCATTGCTGCTGTCTCCATCGCCACACTCTGCCATGTGCCACTTTCAGGTCTCCTCACACTGCTGGTGTGTTCCATTTTGTCATAGGGTGCTGGCAGATTACGGGCCTCCCATAGCTGCTGCCAGGCCCGTAATCTGCCATGGGCCCCCGTACCGCCTCCTCATGCTGCTGCCAGGTCCAGAGTGTCTCATGGGTCCCTGTACGGCCTCCCATTGCTGCTGTCTCCATCGCTACACTCTGCCATGTGCCACTTTCAGGTCTCCTCACACTGCTGGTGTCTTCCATTTTGTCATAGGGTGCTGGCAGATTACGGGCCTCCCATTGCTGCTGACAGGCCCGTAATCTGCCATGGGCCCCTGTACCGCCTCCTCATGCTGCTGCCAGGTCCAGAGTGTCTCATAGGTTCCTGTACGGCCTCCCATTGCTGCTGTCTCCATCGCCACACTCTGCCATGTGCCACTTTCAGGTCACCTCACACTGCTGGTGTGTTCCATTTTGTCATAGGGTGCTGGCAGATTACGGGCCTCCTATTGCTGCTGCCAGGCCCGTAATCTGCCATGGGCCCCCGTACCGCCTCCTCATGCTGCTGCCAGGTCCAGAGTCTCTCATGGGTCCCTGTACGGCCTCCCATTGCTGCTGTCTCCATCGCCACACTCTGTCATGTGCCACTTTCAGGTCTCCTCACACTGCTGGTGTGTTCCATTTTGTCATAGGGTGCTGGCAGATTACGGGCCTCCCATTGCTGCTGCCAGGCCCGTAATCTGCCATGGGCCCCTGTACCGCCTCCTCATGCTGCTGCCAGGTCCACAGTGTCTCATGGGTCCCTGTACGGCCTCCCATTGCTGCTGTCTCCATCGCCACACTCTGCCATGTGCCACTTTCAGGTCTCCTCACACTGCTGGTGTGTTTCATTTTGTCATAGGGTGCTGGCAGATTACGGGCCTCCCATTGCTGCTGCCAGGCCCGTAATCTGCCATGGGCCCCTGTACCGCCTCCTAATGCTGCTGCCAGGTCCACAGTGTCTCATGGGTCCCTGTACGGCCTCCCATTGCTGCTGTCTCCATCGCCACACTCTGCCATGTGCCACTTTCAGGTCTCCTCACACTGCTGGTGTGTTCCATTTTGTCATAGGGTGCTGGCAGATTACGGGCCTCAGATTAGCACAACACTGCGTAGAGAGCTTCATAGAATGTGTTTCCATGGTCGGGCAGCTGCATCCAAGCCTTACATCACCAAGAAGTGCAATGCAAAGCGTCGGATGCAGTGGTGTAAAGCACGCCACCACTAAACTCTAGAGCAGTGGAGATGTGTTCTCTGGAGTGATGAATCACATTTCTCTGGCAATCCGATGGACGTGTCTGGGTTTGGAGTTTGCTAGGAGAATGGTGCTTGCATGACTGCATTGTGCCAAGTGTAAAGTTTAGTGGAGGGGGGAATATGGTGTGTGATTGTTTTTCAGGGGTTGGGCTTGGCCCCTTATTTCCAGTGAACTGAACTCTTAAGGGGCATACCAAGACTTTTTGGACAATTTCATGCTCCCAACTTTGTGGGAACAGTTTGGGGATGGCCCCTTCCTGTTCCAACATGACTGCGCACCAGTGCACAAAGCAAAGTCCATAAAGACATGGAAGAGCAAGTTTGGGGTGGAGGAACTTGAATGATCAAACATTCCCATAGACACACTCCTGAGTCTTGTGGTCAGTGGTCCCAGAAGAGTTGAAACTGTTATAGCTGCAAAGGGTGGGCCAACTCAATATTGAACCCTATGGACTAAGACCGGGATGCCATTAAAGTTCATGTGCGTGTAAAGGCAGACGTACCAATACGTTTGCCAATATAGTGTTTTGATGTGTTTTTTTTTTATTCTGAGCAATATAACAATTTATGCAGATCTTCAGTGCCTTAGTTGTGCCTGCATGAACAGTAGCTTCCCTCCAAGGTAGGAGGCAACTTTGTAGGTAGGATGTTGAAAAACAATGGAGGCCATGGATAATTGTGAGGCAAGTATGCATCTATGAAGGGTAGCTGTTCAAAAGTTCTTAAAGTTCTTCAAGGTATCTACCTGTATCATCCAATACAAATAAAAAAGGAGATTATTCCTAATTTTGGGACTGTAAGCAGGGCTATGCAGTACTTCTTATGCCTTATGCCTTGTCACCAGCTGTGCATCTAGACTAGTTTCTGGTACTCATCTAATCCTACTCCACAGAGTTATGTTTTCCATACCTTGCACTTCTGATGGCCACATGAAACATGTATACGTTAGAACTAGACATGTGCATTTAATTTCATAATGAATCGATTTTCATCCGAAAATGTAATTTAAATCAGATATATCAGAATCTCCAATTAGAGATAGTAATGAATGTAAATGAATCTGAAAAAAGTTATAAGGAAATTACCGAGTGCATTTGTTTCATGATTTGATAGTAGTTCAGGCCCATAGGGAAATTAATTCAATTTTAAAATTTTTTCAATAATTCGGATTCTAGTAAATTTGTGATTTAAATTGAATTTGTTATTGTCACAGTCAATTTAGTTCCACATTCTAATGCAATTCCTATGTTTGAAAAATTTTGGGCCGCCGAATCTTGCATTATTTATTTAGTTGCATCTGAAAATATTGAATCCTTCCAAGGTATATACAAAGCAAAAGTGGAATGTAACTAAACGAATCCTGAATACTAATTGGTTCATTCTAATGAATGTAACGGAAAAAAAAATCTTCAATGAAACAAATGTATTTGTGTGCACATGTCTAGTTAGAACAAATAGCTCTGTAAATGCACACTTCATCTGGGCCATAGACCAGTAGGTTTCAACAAACGCTTGACAACAGGTGCCTAAAGAACTGCTTTGAATGGTTCTACCCATTCCTACTCAAATGCAGAACAAATCCTTTGTTTTCTGAATGGGCACTACCTTCCATTTAGAGAAGACAATACTGAAGAGCAGAATAGGTTGTAGGTACTCAAATGGAAATTTAGAACACAAGTAGGAGATGAGGGGGAAACAGGCCCTTTACTATTCATGATCCTAAATGATGATGAACTACTCATTGCCAGAACAATAAGTTTTGAGTAATCTTTTCAGTGTGGACACAGACTGCAACAAAACATTTTTTTTTCAGGTAAGAGAAAGTGCTTAGAACATCTGCCCGGTTTTTGCTATCTTTACTTTATATCCTGTTGACAATGACTGGAGTTGCACTGTAAAGTAAGGATTGAATTAAAGAAAAAGAAGGAAAAAAACGTGTCATGGGTTGTTTTGCTTCACCCAGCTTATTCTATTTGAATGCATATTTAAAGATCTGATCATACATGAATGGCCTGCTGTGGTCTGACCGCAAGTATTCAGCACAAAAACTACAATTCCTAGACATTCCTTTATTGTGGTCCTTTTAGTAGGCAAGCTCCTATGGCTATTGTAAGTGTAGCTAAACGCTACATTTTCCCTACTCTTCAGAAATTAGATTTGTTAATATAAACTTTCTTTTTTGCAACTATTTTATCATATAAGAACTGATGGTAGGTTATTAGTGGCAGACATGATTGATATTATTCTATCAGGCAAGAAAAGAGATGAACACTTCTACAATTCTAGCATGTATTAACAATGATGTGCAAAGTGTAGTTGACCCATGGCCACTGATTAGGTTTACTGATATCAATAAAAGAAGAATTGTGGTTGGCTGATGGATTACTATACATACACATTAAAAACGAGTTACGTGTTATTTTTACACTGTTTAAAGACAGTAAACCTAAACAGTTTTTATTAATTTATTGTATTTTTGTTCAGTTATAACATAAATGAAAACTTTTTTTTTTCTACTGCAACTCAAAAAAAAGATATATTTTACACATTCACTTGTTAGTGTGTTTATATTGCTTTGCAGCTAATGTGTTTTTTTTTTTTCTTATTTACAGTCTTGGAACTTTTGTAAAGGGCGAGTCTCAGACGTCATATTCCACCAGCTAATTTCAAGCTTTGTTTGACTCTGCCACCTAAAAAGAGTTGAGGTAAAGGCAAAATATTATGTGTTTTTATCAATAGGGACAGATAAGCTGTCTTTGAAATGAATGAAAACTCCAATGGGAATAGAGACTTGTTTGTTCATTTTATTTACCTTGCCTATTATTGTGTATAAGCAATTAGACACATGGGAGCTGATTTAGTAATGGAGTACTTTCCACTCTTGCCTGTTTTCTTTTTCAAATTCCATAACATTCAGGGAAATTGTCGTTTTCTTTACAGTTTCCTTGATCCTGCCTTGATACTTGAAAGGGACATGGGTTATTGTAAAAATCAGAATTTGTGCTTTTTTAATTTTTTTACAGGGGAAGGATTAAAAACTATGTCTGGTTTATATTTTTTCTGTACCCAGCAATTTTTCCTTAACTTTTTATGTGAAATGAGCAACATCTTTGCTTTGGGAGCACGGGCAATATTGGGGAAGAGGGCAGGATCTGTGTCCCTGAGCCTTCTCAGGACTGAACACCCTCTCCTCACCCTCATGTGATAGCACTTGATGACCGACTGGCCAAGCACCAATGGTGAAAAGAAGCTGACCCTGTCAGTTTAAAATACAAATTAAAGGCTTATACCCCCACCTCTCTGGAGTACCATGATTCCTACCTTTCCATTTGACACTTCCAGGAGTGTCAGACACTTGTTTGCCCCACTGCATGCTGTGATTTCTTCCCCTAGCCCCTATGTTAATTCAAGAGCCTGCTGCAGCTGGGAAAAGTGGCTAAAACAAACAAAAGATTTCCCAGCACACCTACTACCTAGCCTGCAAAAAACAAAATGGTACTGTTTAACAATTTGTGTTACACTTTTATTTGCACATACTTGCAAATATATGTGGAAGCCTCACTGCCTTGCCAAATCATCTCTGGAAAGTGTGATCCTAACACAAATGTGAAAGCCTCCAAGTTGGATTATATATAGGAGTGTATAAAAGAAGGGCAGTTATGCCTGGAGGGAGCCCATTCATCTTTAACAATGCAGGGACACATTAGAAGACTAGCAAGAGCAAACGGGCAGCTGAAAGTGTCCAATGTGGCCCCAGGCTATATCCAGCAAACAAACTATACAAGAATGGCAACCCACCCAATTTATAACTAGTTTTTGAAGTAAGGTGCACATGGAAGGGCAATGCACATTACAAAAAAACAAAAGAATTCCCAGCACACTTACCAGTTAGCTTGCATAAAAACTCCAAAATTGCATTATACAACAATTTACATTGAAAACAAAGGTTTTAGCTGCACATGTTTGCAAATATATGTGGAAGCTGTACTGCCTCACTAAGGCCCCTCTGTAAAGTGCGATTCTGACTCTTATATTTGAGAGCCTGGGGAAATTGGGGGTGGAAGGGATCAAATGAATATGAAATAATAACCCAGAGTTTGGGATTTTGTAGTTTGCCTTTTGGAAGATTTTCCATTGCTTCCTTTTTGCCCATTGAAACAGAAATAGAGTTACAGTTGTGACCAAAATTATTCAACCCCCACTGAAATTGAGTGTTTTGGCCAGTTTGACATTGCTTTTGATCATTCAGTCATCTTGCTTACATTTACATTAAAGAGGCACTTGTAGGTCAGACAAATATAACATAACAGTTATAATGAAATAACCACAAATGTCTTTTCTGTGCTCACAGCATTATCAGTTTTATTCAACCCCCAAGTGACATTCAATCTTAGTACTTAGTACAGCATCCTTTTACAGTTATAACAGCTTTTAAACGTGAAGCATAGCTTGACACAAGTGTCTTGCAGCGATCTACGGGTATCTTCGCCCATTCTTCATGGGCAAAGGCCTCCAGTTCAGTCACATTCTTAGGCTTGCGCACTGCAACTGCTTTCTTTAAGTCCCACCAGAGGTTCTCAATCGGATTTAAGTCTGGTGACTGCGATGGCCACTCCAAAATGTTCCAGCCTTTCCTCTGCAACCATGCTCTAGTGGACTTGGAGGTATGCTTGGGATCATTGTCCTGTTGAAAGGTCCAACGTCTCCCAAGCCTCAGGTGTGTGACGGACTGCATCACGTTTCCATCCAATATCTCCTGGTACTGAAGAGAATTCATGGTACCTTGCACACGCTGAAGCTTCCCTGTACCTGCAGAAGCAAAACAGCCCCAAAGCATGATTGACCCTCCACCATGCTTCACAGTAGGCAAGGTGTTCTTTTCATCATAGGCCTTGTTCTTCCTCCTCCAAACATAGCGTTGATCCATGGGCCCAAACAGTTCTAATTTTGTTTCATCAGTCCACAGAACACTATCCCACAACTTTTGTGGTTTGTCCACATGGCTTTTGGCATACTGCAGTCGACTCTTCTTATTCTTTGGAGACAGCAAGGGGGTACGCCTGGGAGTTCTGGCACGGAGGCCTTCATTACGCAGTGTGCGTCTTATTGTCTGGGCTGAAACTTCTGTACCCACATCTGACAAATCTTTTCTCAGTTCCTCAGCAGTCACACGGGGACTTCTCTCCACTCTACGCTTCAGGTAGCGCACAGCAGTCGAAGTCAGCATCTTCTTTCTGCCACGACCAGGTAGCGTTTCAACAGTGCCCTTTGCCTTGAATTTGCGAATGATGCTTCCTAAGGTGTCTCTTGGTATGTTTAACATCTTTGCAATCTTCTTATAGCCATTGCCCTTCCTGTGAAGAGAAATCACCTCTTCTCTTGTCTTCCTGGACCATTCTCTTGCCTTCACCATGTTTGTAACCACACCAGTAAATGTCTAGAAGGAGCTGAGTATCACAGTCATTTTAAAGCTGCCTAATTGGTGCTTATTATGCTTGATTGCTGCTCGGTGACATCCACAGGTGTTTTCAATACCTGATGGAAAGCACCTGTATGAACCTCTGTTCTTCAGAGTGGTAGTCTTTAAGGGGTTGAATAATTGTGGCAATGAAGAAACCACATAAGAACCATTTACTACTGTATTACATAAACAATTGATGTCATTTTAGTTGCATTTGGGTAGTTACAACGTCCTTGTAGGATTTGATTCTGAATACAATTCCAAATGTACACTATAGTCCCTAAACCCCTTTACAGCATTGGGGGTTGAATAATTTTGGTCACAACTGTACATTTCTTGATTAGGGACACAAATAGAAAATAGTGTCACTTTGGTGGGGTGGGAAAGGTTTGGACTCTTTGTAATTTTTTTGTCCCTTTTGGGAAGGTTTCCCTTACTTCTTTGGTTGTAAAAGGGACCACAAACAGGATATAATCAGCTATATAAAAAAAAATTAACAGAGGTTATAACCTGCCCTTACTCTGTCAAAATCAGGCAGACAATATAATTATGTCTGGAAGTTCATTTTACCCTAACTGGATAAATATCCCATATTGCTGAGCTACAGTGAAAATATGCCAGTTACTATCATGCCTTGGATATGAAATATCTTTGTTCTAAAATGCTATGTTTGTGGAGTTACTGGGCGTGAAGTGAAAAAAAGGTTGCAGATTCCTGTAATGTCAGAGATCATAGCATGTATTCCAAGACCTGCCTACTCACTCATCAGTTGTTCATCCAAGAAATGTCTCCGTTCACTCTCACTTTGGCATTGTTCATCTCGATGCTATTCTTAACCCATTTTTCCAGACACTGGGAGAAAGTAAAACACAAATTTTCAGTAAATAATTTATGTAGGTGAATGAATGATGGATGTTAATATGACTCATAGGAAGGTGCAGGTGGTGAAGGTGAGAAGAATGATTTCATGGATGTGGTATCTGGTGCTCCCCACTTACATTCTTAAGAGTGTCTACATGGACAGGTGTCATTTTTAGGCTGATCTGATACCAGTTCAAAGGAAGTTGTTTTCATTTGCTGCTTTGGCAAAAGTGAAATGATGATTTAATTCCAAGAAACAGTTTGGAAGTAAAAAATAACACTATAACAATCTAGACCTATAAGCATTTCAAGGAATACAAGCCTTCAAAAATCTTCCACACCACAAAAGAAGCAAAAAAAAGATGTAATGGCCCACTATAGTTTTCTTTCTTTCTTTCTTTCCTTTCCTTTCCTTTTCTTTTCTTTTCTCTTTCTTTCTTTCTTTCTTTCTATTAAATCTGCTAATGCATCTAGCACACCTCTTCCCCCAGACTGACAATGCTGCTGTCCAAAGGTTTCTCTTCTGTGCTCCTTCATCCACTCTAATATAGGAGGTTTGTTCCTGGCAAGATCGCCAGTTGAAAACAAAGGGAAAAGCCTAAGAAAAGAAAACTAATGCAGCTATCAAATCTAATGATTGGTAAGCTGCAATATATTACATTTTTGATTCAATAACTCTTTAAGCTCCAGTTCACACTGGTGCAGATTTGAAATTGCAATACCTCAAAACTTCCTATCAGTGCAATTTTCACTGCCGGTTTAATTGCAGCTTGCAACTTCATATAACAGAAATATATGCAAGTCTCAGTGAAATCAGCAAAAAATAGTGCAATTAACCTTTTTCATAATTGCTGCAATATGAACGGTTTCATGGCTGGCAATGGGTTGCAACTTGCCATGTGATTTTGAACTGTCAAATCACATGAGAAATCACACCAGTGTGACCCGGGGCTAAGAGTAGGTAAAAATATGTCCCTTACACTGTTGGTTAGTGGAAGGAATGTGGCTCTTACATTGGTGATCGGAATTCTGCCCTTTCAGACAGATAGAAAGATTATCTCTAGAAAAATGCAGGCACCATTGGATAAGAAGTCAATCAGTAACAACTCAAGAAACCCTTAGCAGCCTGTGGAGAAATCCTAGTTAAGAATGGCTGCCCAAGAGGATCCTGCAGCTATCACATCAGAAGTGACAATATATATTACATACAGATAAGGGGGAATGTTGCTGAATCTTGGATATAAGCAGGGTTTTTTTTCAGCAGAAAGGTGGGGAAACACAATTTTGGCACTGGGTGATGGGGTGTGCTGGAGGGTCTATTGATGCTTGCTGCTAGGGGATCTATTGTTACTGGAGGGGATCTATTTTTGAGTGGGGGTCTATTGTTGCTGGTGGGTGATCTCTTGTTTCTAGGGGGGTTTTATCTTTCTGGGGGGTCATTTGTTGCTGGGATCGATCTACTGTTGAAGGAGGGGGTCTATTATTGCTGACTGCTGGAGGGTTTAGAGATTTGATGTTGCTGCCATAAGTATATTGGTGCTGGGGGATCTATTGTTGCTGGGGATCTATTGTTGTCTGGGGTGGATCTATTGTTGGCTGCAGGGGATCTATTTTACTGCTTTATCTTTCCAAATTTCTTAGCACAACAATATGATACTTGGTTCTGTATTATCTAAAAGGGGTGGTAATGAGAGGTGGAACCCAGAGACGATGCTCGGAGGTGGGTAGGGGGCGGATACAGGGGTGACTCAGAAGGGGTGAGTTCCTCAACCTATTCTCGGAGAAAAAAAGCCCTGGATATAAGGCTTACCCACAGTCTAGCAAACAAGCCAGCACTGACCATGGTAATAGTGGTAAATGATGCCTTGGATTCACAAAAAATGACAGGCTGTACACTTGTTTGTTTGTGGAGTGACAAGAAATCTGAATGTTTATTGGTGGTTTAAGGAGCTAAACTTCCTAAAACTAGCTACAATCTGTATCTGGACTTGAGCTTTTACTGAGCAGATGGCACCAAGTCCTACTAATGCGGATCGGGTCTTGCTTAGCTTACATTGTTGCTCAACTTCCTCCAGCTTTTTTAGAACTGGCAAACCAGCATTAGCCTTCCCTAGAGTTTAATCAACTTGATGGAAATTTGCTTCCAGACACCATACTGCACTAAGGCATCTAACTACAGCTATAATCTTCCAAATACAAACTCAGAAAAAAATTACATTTAGTTAGCATTGCTAAATACTTTTGAGCCTACACAATACTGCAAGCCTTCAAAAAAGTTTTTTTATCTTTCTTCTGTTCTGCTTTCGTCTTTCTGGTACTACCCTAATTCAACTAAGAAAAAGAAATATTTTACCATCAACTCCTTATATGGCTATTGTCCTAAGCACTGAAAAAGTGGCATTAGAGAGAAATACTTAGCAAAGTCTATTTCATACATAGTTGATGACTTGCAACCTTTTTCATATTTAGACCTCTATTTCAGCTAGTAGAACCATTTGTGATGTACAGTTGTGTTCAAAATAATAGCAGTCAGACATCACTAACCTGATCAATCACTGTTTTTGGTAGAAATTATATTTCTACATGGCAAATAATTTACTATCAGGTGAAGTAGAGTAATAGAAATCCAACAGACCCAACAGTCTTGACATGCATGCTGCTGATTCTGTGTAATTGAATCACTAATTGAAAGGGGTATGCTCAAAATAATAGCAGTGTGGCGTTCTATTAGTGAGGTCATTCATTCTTTGAAAAACAGGTGCCAATTATTGCCCTTATTTAAGGAAGGAAGGCAGCAAATGCTGTACATGCTGGTTACAGTGCATTTCTCTCTGAAATTCTGAGGAAAATGGGTTGTTCCAGACATTGTTCAGAAGAACAGCGTACCTTGATTAAAAAGTTGATTGGAGAGGGCAAAACATATAAAGAAGTGCAGAAACTGATAGGCTGCTCAGCTAAAATGATCGCAAATGCTTTAAAATGGCCGCAAATGCTTTAAAATGGCAACCAAAATCTGAAAGACGTGGAAGAAAGTGAAAAACTATCATTTGAATGAATAGAAGAGTAGCCAAAATGGCAAGGACTCAGCCAACAATCAGCTCCAGGAAGATCAAAGAAGGTCTAAAGTTACCTGTGAGTACTGTTACAATTAGAAGACGCCTATGTGAAGCCAAGCTATTTGCAAGAAGCCCCCGCAAAGTCCCACTGTTGAAAAAAAGACATGTGCTGAAGAGGATACAATTTGCCAAAGAGCACATTGACTGGCCTAAAGAGAAATGGCGCAACATTTTGTGGACTGATGAAAGTAAGATTGTTCTTTTTGGGTCTAGTGGCCGGAGACAGTTTGTCAGACGACCCCCAAACACTGAATTCAAGCCACAGTACACTGTGAAGACAGTGAAGCATGGTTGCGCAAGCATCATGATATGGGGATGTTTCTCATACTACGGTATTGGGCCTATTTATCGCATACCAGGGATCATGGATCAGTTTGAATACATCAGAATACTTGAAGAGGTCATGCTGCCTTATGCGGAAGAGGAAATGCCCTTGAAAGACAACGACCCCAAACACACCAGTAAACGTGCAACATCTTGGTTCCAGACCAACAAGATTGACATTATGGAGTGGCCAGCCCAATCTTCAGATCTTAATCCAATAGAAAACTTGTGGGGTGACATCAAAAATGCAGTTTCTGAGGCAAAACCAAGAAATAGAGAAGAACTGTGGAATGTAGTCCAATCATCCTGGGCTGGAATACCTGTTCACAGGTGCCAGAAGTTGGTTGACTCCATGCAACACAGATGTACAGCAGTTCTCAGAAACAGTGCTTATACAACTAAATATTCATTAAGTGATTCAAAGGAAAGTAAAATCTTCAAACATTTTTCAGTTTATATAGTGAATGTTTGAGTTTGTAAAGAAGAATACAAACACTGCTATTTTTTTGAAAAATTCACTTTTTTCAATTTTTTTAGAGGAACAACACAAATTTGATATATTTTTCTTCATGTTTTGATTTGGAATAGAATGTTTAGTGTTCCCAATGCATTTGTGTGTATGGAAATAAAAGCTATTAGAAGGATTTTTAGCTTTATTCACTTTTTTCAACATACTGCTATTATTTTGAACACAACTGTATGTTTGAATTTATTGCCAAGACTGGGACTAGATTAGTCAAAGAACTAGATTTGTCAGTTATGGTCATGGGCATTGTTTCAGCATCATCATGTAATCATTTCACTATCACCAGTGGAAATCCACACAGGGCACAACTATCAGACAGCATAGTAGTACAGTGGGGATTGAAAGTTTGGGCACCCCAGCCAAAAATTTGTATTAATGTGCATAAAGAAGCCAAGGAAAGATGGAAAAATCTCCAAAAGGCATCAAATTACAGATTAGACATTCTTATAATATGTCAACAAAAGTTAGATTTTATTTCCATCATTTACACTTTCAAAATAACAGAAAACAAAAAAATGGCGTCTGCAAAAGTTTGGGCACCCTGCAGAATTTATAGCATGCACTGCCCCCTTTGCAAAGCTGAGACCTGCCAGTGCTATGAATGCCTCTTTCCATTTTGGAGCGCAGAAGTGTCAAGCTCTGTTTCCTTTTTTTGGGCTTATTCTCAGTTTTCTCAGTTTTATTGCAGTTATAGGCGACCTCTTAGTGTACCTTACTATTGCACTGAAACTACAATATCAAAATGTCAGCATATTTGACCTGTTGTTTTAAGCACAAAGATTGAATTAGTGTTTCCTTTTCATTCCGTACAAATATGAAGAATTAAGATCATTTTACAATAAGTACATAATGTTACCATATGTTATGAATTACAAGCGCATACATCATTTAGTTCACAAGCAGCCAAATGTATAAAATATGTCTAAAAGTAGAGTGTTTGTGTCATCCATTGTCCCAGATATGTCCCAAAAGTAGAAAGAGAAAGTAGCAATGTCACCCTGCTGGGTATACGGAGTGGTCAGGATGTGTAAATCACAGAATTTGCTATAAAGAATTACAAATATTTCAACAGGTAAAGCAGTTCATAAAATTGCATTTCAACTGTGTATTCAGCTGCTTGGCTAGAATTCCAGGATAATTCCAGAACCCGGCACACCCACAGCAACCAATCAAATTATAGATGTCATTTTTCTGGCTTAGATTAGAAAAAGGAAGTATCCAAAAAGCAGGCTGCAACTCAGAAAAAGTTAGAAATGTTTTACGCTTATTTGCAGTTCACACTATACATTTCATATGCAAAATATAAAAGTGTATAACGTAACTTCACATTGAAGAGCAATTTCAAACAACAGGTAAAGCCAGAGGCGTCCCTAGGGTAGGTGTCACCCGGTGCGGTAACACTTGGTGACATCCCCTCCGACGATCCCCGCAGAATGGATCGGATCTGTGGATTAAGCATAATGGATCGGATTCCGATCCATTATGCTCACTCCGCAGACCCGATGCATCCTGCGGGGATCGTCGGCTTTCTTTACAACTTACCTTTTCTTGGAGTGGGTCCGGTGTCACCCTGTGCGGTCGGTGTCACCGTGTGCGGACCGCACCCCCTGCATCTGCCTCGGGATGCCACTGGGTAAAGCAATTAGAGAGCTATTCATGCTATAAAGGAAACAGAGTAAGTGTACTAAATCAGAAATTCTCTGTTTCCTTAATCTGAGTTTTCTGTAATCCACTGCAATCTGATTTTACAAACCCTTTAACAGGCTCAATCGCCTGGTTAAAGAGGAAAGCCACCCTTCCCAGCTAAAATTGTATTTTTATTCCTTGGTAGTTGTACCTATATATACACCATGTTCCAAATTGTTATGAAATTTCTATTTAAGTGTACAAAGATTAAATATTTTGTTTTTCAGTTTAACTCATGGATGGCATTGTGTGTCAGGGCTCTTTTGATCACTGAAAACAATCTCGGACACCTGTGATAATTAGATTGGCCGGTGAGCCCAATTTAAGGAAAAACTACTAAAGGAGGGTGTTCCACATTATTAAGCAGAGCACCATTTTCAAGCAATATGGGGAAGAAAAAGGATCTCTCTGCTGCCGAAAAGAGTGAAATAGTTCAATGCCTTGGATGAGGTATGAAAACATTAGATATTTCACGAAAACTTAAGCGTGATCATTGCACTATTAAGAGATTTGTGGCTGATTCAGAACACAGACGGGTTCGGCAGATAAAGGCACATTGAGGAAGATTTCTGCCAGATCCATGCATCGGATCAAGAGAGCAGCTGCTAAAATACCATTACATAGCAGCAAAGAGATATTTGAAGCTGCTGGTGCCTCTGGAGTCCCACGGACATCAAGGTGTAGAGTCCTCCAGAGTCTTGCAACTGTGCATAAACCTTCTATTCGGCCACCACTAACCAATGCTCACAAGCAGAAATGGCTGCATTTGGGCAGAAAAATACATGAAGACTAATTTTCAAACAGTCTTGTTCACTGATGAGTGCCGTGCAACCCTGGATGGTCCAGATGGATAGAGTAGTGGATGGTTAGTGGACGGCCACCCTGTTCCAACAATGCTGCGACGTCAGCAAGGCAGTGGTGGAGTCATGTTTTGGGCCGGAATCATGGGAACAGAGCTGGTCAGCCCCTTTAGGGGCCCCCGAAGGTGTAAAGATGACCTCTGCAAAGTATGTGGAGTTAATGACTAACCACTTTCTTCCCTGGTACAGAAGGAAGAACTATGCTTTCCATAATAAAATCATCTTGATGCATGACAATGCACCATCTCATGCTGCAAATAATACTTCTGCATCAATGGCTGTTATGGGGATAAAAGGAGAGAAAGTCATGGTGTGGCCTCCATCCTCTCCTGAGCTCAATCCTATTGAGAACCTTTGGAGCATCCTCAAGCAAAAGATCTATGAGGGTGGGAGGCAGTTTACATCCAAACAGCAGCTCTGGAAGGCTATTCTGACATCTTGCAAACAAATTCAAGTAGAAACTGTCCCAAAACTCACAAGTTCAATGGATGCAAGACTTGTGAAGCTGCTATCAAATAAGGGGACCTATGTTAAAATGTAACGTGACCTGTTAAAATGTTTAAAAAGTTAAAATGTTGTTGAAAGTTTGATTGAAATAGCTTTTGATTTCAGTAAATATGCTGCAAACACAACATATGACAATTTTCAGTTCTTTACAACCTATAAAGTGTTTTGAAACTTACTGTGCGTAATAATTTGGAACAGTGCATTGTGAGTTTTTTATGTTTAACAAAAATACTGTTATCATTAGGAGGTTTGTTCAATAAAATTTGAATTGTACTCTTAATAGTTGATAACATGAGAATTATGCTGACTGTTATTTACATCAATTATTTTGGTAATTGAGAAAAATATAATTTGCATAATAATTTGGAACACGGTGTACAGTATATGAAAAAATAGATATAGTGCTTACTAGTCCATGGAGTCAAGCGTTGCCCTCTTCCAGTCCAAAGTTCTTCCTCACGCCCCATCTTTGATTGATATCTCATGCATGCACAGAAATGCTCTTGCGGCTATAGGACCTGGCATAGACCCACAGCGTGTCTGTGAAAGCTCAGAATTGTGCCAATCCCTCCCACAGATTTGCTTTGAGTCTGTTAGGCCCATTAACTGGCAGCGACCTGTGGCCTGTCTCTGTCTATGCAAGGACTTAGTGTAATTTAGCATATGCGCTTACATGTTATGGGTCTCTGTCAGGCACTATAAACCTATAAATAGTGTGCCTGCGCATGTGTGACATACACTATATTGCCAAAAGTATTGGAACACCCCTCCAAATCATTGTATTCTGGTATTCCAATCACTTACATGGCCACAGGTATAGAAAATCAAGCACCTAGGAATGCAGACAGCTTCTACAAACATTTTTGAAAGAATGGGTCACTCTCAGAAGCTAAGTGAATTTAAGCCTGGTACCGTGTCTGTGAAATTTCCTTGCTACAAAATATTCCGCAGTGGTATTATAACAAAGTGAAAGCAACTAGGAACAGCAACTCAGCCACGAAGTGGTAGGCCATGTAAAATGACAGAGCAGGGTCAGTGCATGGTGAAGCGCAAAGTGCGCAGAAATCACCAACTTTCTGCAGAGTCAATAGCTAAAGACCTCCAAACTTCATGTGGTCTTCAGTTAGCACAACAGTGCATAGAGAGCTTCATGGAATGGGTTTCCATGACCAAGCAGCTGCATCCAAGCCTTACATCACAAAGTGCAATGCAAAGTGCTGGATGCAATGATGTAAAGCACGCTGCCACTGGACTCTAGAGCAGTGGAGGCATGTTCTATGGAGTGACAAATCCCTCTTCTCTGTCAGGCAATCCAATGGACGTATCTGGGTTGGGCAGTATCCATGAGAATGGTACTTGCCTGACTGCATTGTGCCAAGTGTAAAGTTTGGTGGAGGAGGAATTATGGTGTGAGGTTGGTTTTCAGGGGTTAGGCTTGGCCCCTTAGTTCCAGTGAAGGGAACTCTTAAGGCGTCAGCATACCAAGACATTTTGGACAATTTCATGCTCCCAGCTTTGTGGGAACAGTTTGGGGATGGCCCCTTCCTGTTCTAAAATGACTGCGCACCAGTGCACAAAGCAAGATCTACACCTCCTTGGGGAACACGAGGCCCGCTCTACACCACCTTGGGGGACACGAGGCCCGCTCTACACTGCCTTGGGGGACACGAGGCCCACTCTACACCTCCTTGGGGGACATGAGGCCCGCTCTACACTGCTTTGGGGGACACGAGGCCCGCTCTCCACCGCCTTGGGGGACACCAGGCCCACTCTAGACTGCCTTGGGGGACCCGAGGCCCGCTCTCCACCGCCTTGGGGTACACCAGGCCCGCTCTACAGTGCCTTTGGGGACACCAGGCCCACTCTACACCGCCTTGGGGGACACAAGGCCCGCTCTACACCGCCTTGGGGGGTCGAGGCCCGCTCTACATCGGCGTGGGGGCACGTGAAGGAGAGACCTACCAACGGTGCACATCACTACACCCGCCAGCTTAAGGTAAATTACATTTTTTGTGTTTCGCTCTGGGGGCAAAATTATTTGGAAAAGAGTTAAAAAAAACATCAATAATGTTAAAAAAAACACAACAGTTTTTTTAGTACTTTCTAGTACTGCTCTCTGGGGCCTAAATATTTCAAAAAGTAAAAAAAAAAAGAAAATAAAAACAGCACACCTATGCACAATCAGCTACCAATTTAATTTAAAATAAAAATAAAATTGGTAGCTGACTATGCATAGGAACACATCCTCATATGGTAGTGGTGAAACTTACCAGTGACCTCCTAGTTTTGACTGTCACTGTGGTATCTTATATGCACTCTGTTTATTTTCCTAGGATCGCCATTGGTCCTTCACAATTTTAATGCATGGACAGACCCACCAAGCAAGCAGCTGTGCTCCGCCCTGCTCCTGAAAGGCAGCCTAGCCAGCAGACACACCGATCCACCAGAGGAGCCTTCAAACAGGCCAGCCTTTAATCTGAAGTGGCATTAATCTGAAGTGGCATTAATCTGAAGTGGCGTTGAGCTGAACTGCCGTTGAGCTTAACTGCCTTTCATCTGAACTGCCGTTGAGCTGAACTGCCTTGTTTAATCTGAACTGCCATTGAGCGGAACTTCCTTGTTTAATCTGAACTGCTGTTGATCTGAACTGCCTTGTTTAATCTGAACTGCAGTTGAGCTGAACTGCCTTGTTTAATCTGAACTGCCGTTGAACTGAACTGCCTTTAAGCTGAACTGCCGTTAAGCTGAACTGCCGTTAAGCTGAACTGCCTTTGATCTGAACTGCCGTTGAGCTGAACTGCCGTTGAGCTGAACTGGCTTGTTTAATCTGAACTGCCGTTGAACTGAACTGCCTTTAAACTGAACTGCCTTTAAGCTGAACTGCCGTTAAGCTGAACTGCCTTTAAGCTGAACTGCCGTTAAGCTGAACTGCCGTTAATCTGAACTGCCATTGATCTGAACTGCCGTTGAGCTGAACTGCCTTGTTTAAACTGAACTGCCATTGAGCTGAACTGCCTTGTTTAATCTGAACTGCTGTTGATCTGTACTGCCTTGTTTAATCTGAACTGCCGTTGAGCTGAACTGCCTTTAAGCTGAACTGCCGTTAAGCTGAACTGCAGTTAAGCTGCACTGCCGTTAAGCTGAACTGCCTTTGATCTGAACTGCCGTTGAGCTGAACTGCCTTGTTTAATCTGAACTGCCGTTGAGCTGAACTGCCTTGTTTAATCTGAACTGCCATTGAACTGAACTGCCTTTAAGCTGAACTGCCTTTAAGCTGAACTTCCGTTAAGCTGAACTGTCTTTAAGATGAACTGCCGTTAAGCTGAACTGCCATTGATCTGAACTGCCGTTGAGCTGAACTGCCTTGTTTAATCTGAACTGCCATTGAGCTGAACTGCCTTGTTTAATCTGAACTGCTGTTGAGCTGAACTGCCTTGTTTAATCTGAACTGCCGTTGAACTGAACTGCCTTTAAGCTGAACTGCCATTAAGCTGAACTGCCTTTAAACTGAACTGCCGTTAAGCTGAACTGCCTTTGATCTGAACTGCCGTTGAGCTGAACTGCCTTGTTTAATCTGAACTGCCATTGAGCTGAACTGCCTTGTTTAATCTGAACTGCCGTTGAACTGAACTGCCGTTAAGATGAACTGCCTTTAAGCTGAACTGCCGTTAAGCTGAACTGCCTTGTTTAATCTGAACTGCCTTGTTTACTCTGAACTGCCGTTAATCTGAACTGCCATTGATCTGAACTGCCATTGAGCTGAACTGCCTTGTTTAATCTGAACTGCTGTTGAGCTGAACTGCCTTGTTTAATCTGAACTGCTGTTGAGCTGAACTGCCTTGTTTAATCTGAACTGCCGTTGAACTGAACTGCCTTTAAACTGAACTGCCATTAAGCTGAACTGCCTTTAAACTGAACTGCCGTTAAGCTGAACTGCCATTAAGCTGAACTGCCATTGAGCTGAACTGCCTTGTTTAATCTGAACTGCCATTGAGCTGAACTGCCTTGTTTAATCTGAACTGCCGTTGAACTGAACTGCCATTAAGTTGAACTGCCGTTAAGCTGAACTGCCTTGTTTACTCTGAACTGCCGTTAATCTGAACTGCCATTGATCTGAACTGCCATTGAGCTGAACTGCCTTGTTTAATCTGAACTGCTGTTGAGCTGAACTGCCTTGTTTAATCTGAACTGCCATTGAGCGGAACTTCCTTGTTTAATCTGAACTGCCGTTGATCTGAACTGCCTTGTTTAATCTGAACTGCAGTTGAGCTGAACTGCCTTGTTTAATCTGAACTGCCGTTGAACTGAACTGCCTTTAAGCTGAACTGCCTTTAAGCTGAACTGCTGTTAAGCTGAATTGCCATTGATCTGAACTGCCGTTGAGCTGAACTTCCTTGTTTAAACTGAACTGCCATTGAGCTGAACTGCCTTGTTTAATCTGAACTGCTGTTGATCTGAACTGCCTTGTTTAATCTGAACTTCCGTTGAACTGAACTGCCTTTAAACTGAACTGCCGTTAAGCTGAACTGCCTTTAAGCTGAACTGCCTTTGATCTGAACTGCCGTTGAGCTGAACTGCCTTGTTTAATCTTAACTGCCGTTGAGCTGAACTGCCTTGTTTAATCTGAACTGCCTTTAAGCTGAACTGCCGTTAAGCTGAACTGCCATTGATCTGAACTGCCGTTGAGCTGAACTGCCTTGTTTAAACTGAACTGCCATTGAGCTGAACTGCCTTGTTTAATCCGAACTGCTGTTGAGCTGAACTGCCTTGTTTAATCTGAACTGCCGTTGAACTTAACTGCCTTTAAGCTGAACTGCCGTTAAGCTGAACTGCCTTTAAGCTGAACTGCCGTTAAGCTGAACTGCCATTGATCTGAACTGCCGTTGAGCTGAACTGCCTTGTTTAAACTGAACTGCCATTGAGCTGAACTGCCTTGTTTAATCTGAACTGCTGTTGATCTGAACTGCCTTGTTTAATCTGAACTGCCGTTGAACTGAACTGCATTTAAGCTGAACTGCCATTAAGCTGAACTGCAGTTAAGCTGAACTGCCTTTAAACTGAACTGCCGTTAAGCTGAACTGACTTTGATCTGAACTGCCGTTGAGCTGAACTGCCTTGTTTAATCTGAACTGCCGTTGAGCCGAACTGCCTTGTTTAATCTGAACTGCCGTTGAGCTGAACTGCCTTGTTTAATCTGAACTGCCGTTGAACTGAACTGCCTTTAAGCTGAACTGCCTTTAAGCTGAACTGCCTTTAAGCTGAACTGGCGTTAAGATGAACTGCCTTTAAACTGAACTGCCGTTAAGCTGAACTGCCTTTGATCTGAACTGCCGTTGAGCTGAACTGCCTTGTTTAATCTGAACTGCCATTGAGCTGAACTGCCTTGTTTAATCTGAACTGCCGTTGAACTGAACTGCCATTAAGTTGAACTGCCGTTAAGATGAACTGCCTTTAAGCTGAACTGCCGTTAAGCTGAACTGCCTTGTTTAATCTGAACTGCCGTTAATCTGAACTGCCTTTGATCTGAACTGCCGTTGAGCTGAACTGCCTTGTTTAATCTGAACTGCCGTTGAACTGAACTGCCATTAAGTTGAACTGCCGTTAAGCTGAACTGCCTTGTTTACTCTGAACTGCCGTTAATCTGAACTGCCGTTGAGCTGAACTGCCATTGAGCTGAACTGCCTTGTTTAATCTGAACTGCTGTTGAGCTGAACTGCCTTGTTTAATCTGAACTGCCATTGAGCGGAACTTCCTTGTTTAATCTGAACTGCTGTTGATCTGAACTGCCTTGTTTAATCTGAACTGCAGTTGAGCTGAACTGCCGTTGAACTGAACTGCCTTTAAGCTGAACTGCCTTTAAGCTGAACTGCCTTTGATCTGAACTGCCGTTGAGCTGAACTGCCTTGTTTAAACTGAACTGCCATTGAGCTGAACTGCCTTGTTTAATCTGAACTGCCGTTGAGCTGAACTGGATGGTTTAATCTGAACTGCCGTTGAACTGAACTGCCTTTAAGCTGAACTGCCTTTAAGCGTAACTGCCGTTAAGCTGAACTGTCTTTAAGCTGAACTGCTGTTAAGCTGAACTGCCATTGATCTGAACTGCCGTTGAGCTGAACTGCCTTGTTTAAACTGAACTGCCATTGAGCTGAACTGCCTTGTTTAATCTGAACTGCTGTTGATCTGAACTGCCTTGTTTAATCTGAACTGCCGTTGAACTTAACTGCCTTTAAGCTGAACTGCCGTTAAGCTGAACTGCAGTTAAGCTGAACTGCAGTTAAGCTGAACTGCCTTTGATCTGAACTGCCGTTGAGCTGAACTGCCTTGTTTAATCTGAACTGCCGTTGAACTGAACTGCCTTGTTTAATCTGAACTGCCTTTAAGCTGAACTGCCGTTAAGCTGAACTGCCTTTAAGCTGAACTGCCGTTAAGCTGAACTGCCATTGATCTGAACTGCCGTTGAGCTGAACTGCCTTGTTTAAACTGAACTGCCATTGAGCTGAACTGCCTTGTTTAATCTGAACTGCTGTTGAGCTGAACTGCCTTGTTTAATCTGAACTGCCGTTGAACTGAACTGCCTTTAAGCTGAACTGCCTTTAAGCTGAACTTCCGTTAAGCTGAACTGCCTTTAAACTGAACTGCCGTTAAGCTGAACTTCCTTTAAATTGAACTGCCGTTAAGCTGAACTGCCTTTGATCTGAACTGCCATTGAGCTGAACTGCCTTGTTTAATCTGAACTGCCATTGAGCTGAACTGCCTTGTTTAATCTGAACTGCCGTTGAACTGAACTGCCGTTAAGTTGAACTGCCGTTAAGATGAACTGCCTTGTTTAATCTGAACTGCCATTAATCTGAACTGCCTTTAATCTGAACTGCCGTTGAGCTGAACTGCCTTGTTTAAACTGAACTGCCATTGAGCTGAACTGCCTTGTTTAATCTGAACTGCCGTTGAGCTGAACTGGATGGTTTAATCTGAACTGCCGTTGAACTGAACTGCCTTTAAGCTGAACTGCCTTTAAGCGTAACTGCCGTTAAGCTGAACTGTCTTTAAGCTGAACTGCTGTTAAGCTGAACTGCCATTGATCTGAACTGCCGTTGAGCTGAACTGCCTTGTTTAAACTGAACTGCCATTGAGCTGAACTGCCTTGTTTAATCTGAACTGCTGTTGATCTGAACTGCCTTGTTTAATCTGAACTGCCGTTGAACTTAACTGCCTTTAAGCTGAACTGCCGTTAAGCTGAACTGCAGTTAAGCTGAACTGCAGTTAAGCTGAACTGCCTTTGATCTGAACTGCCGTTGAGCTGAACTGCCTTGTTTAATCTGAACTGCCGTTGAACTGAACTGCCTTGTTTAATCTGAACTGCCTTTAAGCTGAACTGCCGTTAAGCTGAACCGCCTTTAAGCTGAACTGCCGTTAAGCTGAACTGCCATTGATCTGAACTGCCGTTGAGCTGAACTGCCTTGTTTAAACTGAACTGCCATTGAGCTGAACTGCCTTGTTTAATCTGAACTGCTGTTGAGCTGAACTGCCTTGTTTAATCTGAACTGCCGTTGAACTGAACTGCCTTTAAGCTGAACTGCCTTTAAGCTGAACTTCCGTTAAGCTGAACTGCCTTTAAACTGAACTGCCGTTAAGCTGAACTTCCTTTAAATTGAACTGCCGTTAAGCTGAACTGCCTTTGATCTGAACTGCCATTGAGCTGAACTGCCTTGTTTAATCTGAACTGCCATTGAGCTGAACTGCCTTGTTTAATCTGAACTGCCGTTGAACTGAACTGCCATTAAGTTGAACTGCCGTTAAGCTGAACTGCCTTGTTTACTCTGAACTGCCGTTGATCTGAACTGCCGTTGAGCTGAACTGCCATTGAGCTGAACTGCCTTGTTTAATCTGAACTGCTGTTGAGCTGAACTGCCTTGTTTAATATGAACTGCCGTTGAGTTGAACTGCCGTTAAGCTGAACTACCTTGTTTAATCTGAACTGCCTTGTTTAATCCGAACTGCGGTTGAGCTGAACTGCCTTTGATCTGAACTGCCTTTGATCTGAACTGCCATTGAGCTGAACTGCCTTGTTTAACCTGAACTGCCATTGAGCTGAACTGCCATTAAACTGAACTGCTGTAGACCTGAAACAGCTGAAGTTTGTGAAACTTTTGCATTTCCTATTTGATTTTTATAGCAAGCTGAAACCTTTGTCAGAGGGTCTTCAGAACAAGGAATTATGATCTGTCAGGTAAAAAACAAACTAGAACATGCAGTTAAAACTCTTCAGGATCTTTCTGCTGGGAAAGGAAAAAAAGAACTTGAATTTCTTAGTAAGTTTACAGAAGATGGAAAACTACATGAGCTGCAGCTGACCAACCTTCAAGCTGGTGACAGAGAATTTCAGTCTATACGCCAATCTGTATTGGCCAAAGCAGAAAGATATTTAATTTTGAGGCTTTCCTCATTCTCCTCAGATATTGTACAATCTTTCAATATATTTAACAGCGTGTCTTGGCCAGGCAAAGCACACATCCTCTACTTTGGATTGATTGAGTTGCACAGAATAGCAAAACATGTTTTTGATAATCGTTTGAAGACAAAATTGACCTGTTAGAAGCAGAGTGGGCTGACCTAAAACTCTCCATTCAAAATGGACTCTCTTTAATGAGACTCTGATTGAATCAGCAGAAAGAAAGATTCAGCAACATACTCCCTCAATTTCAAGTTCAATTTCTGTGCCGTACTTCCACCAACTAGCGCTTCATGTGAACGTGGCTTTAGCTACCAAAACAGAATAAAGACAGTGTATCGTTCATCACTGACACTGGAGACTTTGGATGATCTTTTGATGAGTGCCATTAATGGACCACCACTAAAAGACTACAATCCAAACACTGCCATTGATAAATGGTATTTTTTATCAGAAAGGGGACGTTACACAAGTCTTGGTCCTGCTGTAAAACAAAAACCATAGCAAATCTTGATGTGAAACTGGCTTCCTACTGCTTTTTGGCATCCGAAAAAATGATTTTTTTGGTGTGTTTTTTCTTCATGGAATAGATTGCAATCCACACACAGCCACTGAAGTGGTATTTTGCATCAGAAAAAGGGTATTACACAAGTCTTGGTCCTGTTGTACAACGAAAACCATTGCAAATCTTGATGTGAAACTGGCTTCCTACTGCTTTTTGGCATCCAAATAATAATTTTTTGGTGTTTTTTTTTTAATTTAATAGAATGCAATCTGCACACAGCCACTGAAGTGGTATTTTGCATCAGAAAAAGGGTATTACACAAGTCTTGGTCCTGCTGTACAACACAAACCATGGCTGCTCTATGTTCAAATGTTTACTAATGTTATGCCATGTTTTTTGGCATCTAAATAAGCACTTTTTTTGTTTTTTCTTAATGCACTACTTCTCTAAGCTCCCTTTTAAAAAGATGCTGAAGATAAAAAATGCAAAATGTTTACTATTGTTATTTATTTTATGCAATGTTTTTTGGCCATCAAAGAGGCACTTTTTTCTTTTTTTCTTAATGCCACACTTCTCTAAGGTCTCTGCTGGAGATAAAAAATACAACATGTTTACAGTAACTATTATTCCATGTTTTTTGGCATCAAAATAAGCACTTTTTCTTATGCTATACGTCTGTAAACTAAACTTACATCTTTTAAAAGTGACTTTAGTTACTAAAATCTCTTTTTAAAGATGCAGGAGATAAACCCCAAAAATGCAAAATGTTCACTGCAGGTTTAAAGCTGTAAAACTTGGTATTTTGATTGCTATTGCTATTAAGCTATTGCTGTTATGTTTAAATTGACATAATAAAGCTATGTAAAAATTGCAGTTTTTTTATATTGTGGACTCTTTATTCTAAAGAAAAATGTAATTTCATAAGATTTAAGGGGCGGGGTTGGTGCGGGGTTTTAATGGGCCGGGGGTGGGGTTTGGGGCAGGCCAGGGGTGGGGTTTGGGTCAGGCTGGATGGGCCAGGTGGGATTGGGGGCGGACCTGGGAAAGGTTGGGTGGGGCAACTGGTGGAGAGTAAGTTTTGTGATCGGCTAGTAGGTATGGACTTGAAATTTTAACCCCTGTGTACAGTATACATCATCCTCCCCCAGGCAAGAACGGCAAGAGGTAAAAAAAAAAAAAAGTAACAATTTAAAAAAAGGTATTTAATATTTATAAACATTCCAATTGCTTATTAATCACATTCAAAGTTTCATGATTTGAATTAGATTGGCGGCTGTAAGAAACTCCATAATTAAAGGCATTTTTACTGTATTAGAGAGGCAGGAAAGAGCCTGCAGGGGTGTTCCAGCATCAGGCTCTTTGCTACTGTAGATCACTGGATTACCAGCAAAAGGGACCAGACAGATACACTACATCTCAAATCTTCATTTTCAGGTTTGCTTATAGATTTAGCTATGAAATTAGCAATAATGCAAGCCTCCCCCATAACTTAATGTGCACAAAAAATGCTGTTGTGCGGCCAGGTGGTATCCAATATCAGTAGTAGTGCAACCGTTTTTCCTCATGTTGACTATAAGAAACGAACATAATTGCTAAATAGTGTACCACTCCCTGGCACATAAGGGGTGATGGGGTTCAAGCTGCCTCCCCCTCCTTAAATAGGATGCAGATGCATAGAGTGTACCCACAGACACAGGCCATATGAATTCCAGCAACAGGTAAATACAGTTACAGGATATGCAAACACGATACCCTTCCTGATGAAAACCGTTAACTGAACTGTCTCAGGGTTGCATACGTATGTTTAGTACACGTGGAAGTTTAGAATCCTGATTTGCCTTCATATTTTCATCAATTCTTTTCAGTGATGTTGACGTACAGATGACAGAGCTATCCAGTGACTCATAACTTAACATCAGCGAATGGCGAATGGCTTGTTGCTTCAATTGCAATAATATTGGTTGTGGTTTAGAAATGTTTATCCATATGCTGTGTTGATTAGAGTGCCAGCTTTTCCCAGAACTTAATCCTACGTTATTACCGTGCATTGTGCATGTCTCTGTGTATTTAACTCTTCCCCAATTGTCTCCCAAAGGACACATTCCACCATTGGGAGGAACCACTTGCTGATCTGGATGGATGGTAATGTGTCTTCCAGTGCTTGAAGTGTGTAAACACATGGTTGATTTCTGTGTTTTCTTGGGAACTGACCTGATCTAAGCAGCAAGTATTAAATAATGAATGCATTAGCCAACATAATCATTACCCTATTTAGTACAGAATATAGTTCAACTTAAACAACGTTACCTACTGTGACACATATATGCAATATTAACTGCTGTGTATAGGAGAATTTTAGGGTTTGGTTTCCAATATTCATTTAAATTATTTTCCAGCACTTTTCTCCAGAGTCTCAGGGAGGAATTTACTATCAAAATGTTGCAGATAAATATGTAAAAAAATGATTATGTGTCATTTACTGCAGGAATTCTACAATGCCGATGACGTGGAATATGAAATTTAGTTACAGTGTTACATTGCTCACATACCAATAAAAATGGGAACATCACTAAAAAAATCTCTGCCTGCCCCTGATGTAGCTGTTTTATAGTACATAAGCATTATTGCTTTTGCATAGATATACTGTAGTTATTAAACATGAATCTGAATTCATATGTATAAAACATAGTGCTGGATTTAGACTTGATGTACACTCATGCGCTTGTATTGCAGCACATTTTTTGAGATGCATTTTTCAATAATTTTTTTGTATTTTTTCTAAACAGAAGGAAATACAACAGTAATGCATGTGAAAACATAAAATCTAAAGAAACACAAAAAGGAAAGGAGGTAAGTAGAAAAAAAAAAAACTAAGCGAGTGCTCAATGGCCCATTGATATACACTATATTGCCAAAAGTATTGGGATGCCAGCCTTCACATGCACATGAACTTTAACGGCATCGCAGTCTTAGTCCATAGGGTTCAATATTAAGTTGGCCCACCGTTTGCAGCTATAACAGACTCAACTATTCTGGGAAGGCTGTCCACAAGGCTTAGGAGTGTGTCGATGGGAATGTTTGACCATTCTTCCATAAGCGCATTTGTAAGGTCAGGAACTGATGTCGGATGAGGCCTGGCTCGCAATCTCCGCTCTAATTGATCCCAGAGGTGTTCTATCAGATTGAGGTCAGAACTGTGTGCAGGCCAGTCAAGTTCCTTTACCCCAAACTCAATCATTCATGTCTTTATGAACCTTGCTTTGTGCACTGGTGAGCAGTCATGGTTGAACCAGAAGAGGCCATCCCCAAACTGTTCCCACAAAGTTAGGAGCAGGAAATTGTCCAAAATGTGTTGGTATTCTGACGCCTTAAGAGTTCCCTTCACTGGAACTAAGGGACCAAGCCCAACCCCTGAAAAACAACCCCACACCATAATCTCCCCTCCACCAAACTTTACACTTGGCACAATGCAGTCAGGCAAGTACTGTTCTCCTGGCAACCATCAAACCCAGACATGTCCATAGGAATGCCTGACAGAGAAACGAGATCAGTCACTCCAAAGAAGATGTCTCCAATGCTCTAGAGTCCAGTGGCGGTGTGCTTTACATCACTGCATCCGATGCTTTGCATTGCACTTTGTGATGTAAGGCTTGGATGCAGCTGCTCGGCCATGGAAACCCATTCCATGAAGCTCTCTAGCTCTGTTGTTGTGCTAATCTGAAGGCCACGTGAAGCTTGAAATGCCACTGACTCTGCAGACAGCTGCCGACTTCTGCGCACTGTGCGTGTTAGCATGCGCTGACCCCGCAATGTCATATTACGTGGTCTACCACTTCGTGGCTGAGTTGCTGCTGTTCCTAGTTGCTTCTTCTTTGCTATAATACCACTAACAGTTGACCGTGGAATATTTAGTAGCAAGGAGATTTCTTGGATGGACTTATTGCATAGGTGGCAACTTATCACAGTACTACGCTTGAATTCACTGAGCTCCTGTTAGACCTATGACTTTTTTCCAGTCCAGCACAGAATTTGCCTTTATTTTATGAATGCTATGCTTACAGTGCTTATGCTTATTTAATGACTATGCGTACAGAAGTCCAATAGTGTGATTATTTTATGTGGAATTGCAAATTGCCAAGCAGTCTTAGAAAAACAGTATGCCATCTTTTGAAAGTGTTGTTACGTGATCGTGGCTTCTGCGTGAATTCGCGGCAGTGACGGCATCACGGTTCGACCATGAGAATGGACAGATCCTGGAAACCCAGAAGGAAGACATTTATAGGTAAAGTTTATCCAGGGAATATCCGATTGCCTCTCAGGGGATCAGGAAGAATTTTTTTCCCCTGCAGGAGCAAATTGGTTCATGCTTTGCTGGTTTTTCGCCTTCCTCTGGATCAACTGTGGGTGTAGGATTATAACTATTTTTTATGTTTGAACTGGATGGACTTTTGTCTTTTTACAGCCAGACTAACTATGTAATACTTTGTAAAGACTGAGTGAAGATGGAATCCCTGTCAGAGGTGATAGCACACCGCTGGAGGTATCTCTTATATATGTAGGTCTGACATTGTGCCATACTAGCACATTATGGCTTAAACCTACAGGGGAGCAGTTTTTTTTTTTCAAACGGTTCACTACAACTTTAAGATTTGGCTCACTATTCTCTGTGAGCAACACTGACACATTAGTGGAACAGAAGAGAATATAACCAGAGGGGGGAAATGTAAACATTGGTAAGGGTAGGCCACAGCACAGGGTAAAACTGCCTTGAGGCTTGTAACAGGGACCGTGTTTTTAATGGAAGGGGGAGCGCTAGGGCAGCTGTAAAAAAAAGTAAACTTTTT